>NC_045561.1:102525269-102825269 GCF_009819795.1 Aythya fuligula | reverse complement strand
TGATAACATGCAGGATGTTTTAGTACAGCATACAGAATTAGTTCTAGGGGAAGATATCTCCAACCTACTTAGTGAATTAGAAGTGGAGACGTGTACCCTCAGTGGGGTTTGCCAGTACATCTTACAGTTCTTCCTAGGATGGTCGTATCTAAAAGCAAAGAAATGTTTCTCCGTGTGGGTTATTCGCTATCTTTCCAAACTAAGTAAACAATAACAGTAAAGGGAATCTCCACATTTTTTATTCTAGTTATTCTGGTGTTATAAAAAAAATATTATATATATATATGAATCAACCATGATATAAACAAAACACTCATATTTCACGTAATTAAAGTGATGTTTTCCCAGTGAGTTCCCCATGGGATACCTAAGTTACTAGCTTGGTAATTAATAACTTATCTCATTGGAGGAGAATTCCTTGCCAGCTTTCCTGTTGTTTGAAACACGTTGGCCTTCATGTCAAATCTTTGCTCTCAGTCTCCTACTTTATCCTTTGGCTCATTACAAAATGAGTGACGTACTCAATCCCATGATATCCTCTTCCCACATTAATGCTTTGGTCCAAAGACAAAAATATGCATGTTAAGTGGTCACGATTTTGATCAATTTAGGTTGAGGAAATCAGATGAAGGAAAGAAAACAGCTCAAGTATTGTAGTAATTATAATCAGTAGAATAATAAGCTCATTAATCATTAATGTGCAGTAATCATCTTTAATTTATATTTGTATTGGGCAGATGTTGACATCTGAAATAGTGGGACAATTGTGTGCCTGAGACAAGCTTGTTTACTGAAACAGCTAAACTTTGCAGTTGTTTAAAAATTAAAAATCACACATGGATGAGAGAGGCAAATAACAAGTTTTAAAATGCACTTGATGATTTTTTGGTGAGTCTTGCTAAGTTTCATCCATGACTTTGGAGTGCTGTACATCAAAAGAGATCAGACTGGAGAACTGTGGCCATGACAATGGAAAAACTGTAAAAATAAGTGGATAAGAGCATCTCCAGTGAGAAAAACCTGTTCCAGTGGGGAAGGAGTTAAATACCTGCCTTTGATGAATTGACCTGCTGCTTTTATAAAGTCTCATTGTTTTCATGGTGCTCTTGGAGCTCTGGGCTTTCATACAACAGTTTTGTTTAGTTGTACTAATTATTTCACTGAGTCTCACGTGTTTCTAGGCTGTTAATTAACTGGTGAGCCTTACCTCAATCCCCAGGAAGGTGACCCCTGCTAATCTCAGAAGCCATTTTGAAGCATTTCAAAGTCAAGGAGACTGGAAGAAATCAGCATGGATTCACCAAGGGTAAATGGTGCTTGGCCAACCCAATAATTGTGCGATGAAACAACTGGCTTGGTAGATGAGGGGAGAGCAGTGGGTATTGTCTACCTGGACTTTGGTAAGACTTTTAGCATCGTCCCTCATGAGATCTTCACAGAGAAGCTCATGAAGTATGGGCTGCATGGGCAGTGAGGTGGATCAAGAACTGGCTGAACAGCCAGGCCCTGAGTATGGTGATCAGCAGCCTACAGACTAGTTGGAGTCCTGTAACTAGTGGTGTACCTCAGGGGTGCATACCAGGCCCAGTTCTGTTCAACACCTGCATTAATGATCTGGACAAGGTGCACCTTCAGCAAGTTTGCAGATGACACAAAACCAGGAGGAATCACCATCCAGAGGGACCTCAACAGGCTGGAGGAGTGGGCTGGCAGGAAACTCGTGATGTTCGACAAGGAGAAGTGCAAGGTCCTACACCTAGGGAGAAACAACCCCAGGCACCAGCACATGCTGGGTGCTGCCCAGCTGGAAATCAACTTCACAGCAAAGAACCTGAGGGTCCTGGTGGACACCAGTTCCCCAACATGAGCCAGCTGTGTGCCTGTGCCACAAAGAAGGCTGTTGGTTTCCTGGGCTGCATTGGGTAAAGCATTGCCTGAGGACTGAGGGAGGTGACCCTTCCACGCTATCAGTACTGGTAAGGCCACACCTGAAGTACTGAGTTCAGTGAAGGGCCACAAAGATAATGAAGGAACTGGAGCACCTGTCCTGGGAGTAAAGGCTGAGAGAGCTGGGGCTGTTTAGTCTGGAGAAGAGAAAGCTCAGAAAGGATGTAGATAATCTTCAGAGGTCCCTCCCGGCCTCGGCCATTCTGTGATTCTGTAAACTCATCTGCGTGTAAAAATACCTGAAGGGAGCGTGCAAAGAGGATGGAGCCTGGCTCATTTCAGTGGTGCCCAGTGATCAGACAAGAGGTAATAGACACAAACTGAAACACGGGAGGTGGCATCTGAGCACTGGGAAAGGGTTTTTGGTTGTTTGTTTTTTATTGTGTGTGTGACAGAGCACTGGGATAGGCTGCACAGAGAGGCTGTGGGGTCTCCTCCCTGGGCACTCTGCTCTGGGTGGCCCTGCTGGAGTAGGGGCTGGGCTGGGGCCTCCTCAGGTCCCTGCACGCATTCTGTGTTTCTGTGAAACCCTGTTAAAGATGAATAGTAGGAAGGAGAAAAGATACTTCCTTGGCATAAGATTAGGTTAGATTGTGCGCTGTACAGCAGCAGTTTAGAAACTTCAGCATTTATTACCCTTTTAAAGAGCATCACCATATATTTCTATATTTTACAGACTGGAAAAATACTACTCCAAGTTGTTAAGTGTCACTCAGGCTACGTTTGTGATGTGACAAAGTCTTTGGAACAACCATTAAAAGATTATTTGTATGCATTACAAAAAAAAATAAAATAATAAAAAAAAATATATATATATATATTATGAGAAGTGGAGTGCTCTGTGTGAAATCCTAATTGTACCAGATTCCAGCTTCAACTCTTCCATGGGACCACGTTTCGTTGTCAGCGTGAATTAATCACTGATGGGAAAATGTGCCTAATGTGAGGGTAGGGTACGAGAGGAAGAGCACAAGGCAGTGTTTTGCAGTTCCTCGGATGAGATCAGACGGCACAAGGCTGTCAGGAGTTGGGTCAGTGCACAGTGGGACAGCTTTGGGACTGCACCAGTGAGAAGGGCAGAAGGCGAAGCACACAAACCGCCTTCCCTGCCAGCATGTGCAGGTAGGTCCCTGCCTGACCAACTTGTAGCCGGTTTGTAGAACACAGCTCACTCACTGACGGGTGGAAAAGCTATTGATAATACCTTTTGTCATAAAGTGAGATTTATATATATATATATTTGGTACAAACTTTGAACAACAGTAATATTTTAAGAAAATTTGAAAACCCGTAGGTCTGTGGAGGCTGACAGGAGGAGTCCCAGCAGACAAACACTTTATTTTATTAACATGTATTTGATGGCAGCGCGCCGGGGCGCGGTTCCTCCCGGTGCTGGCCGGGCTCGCCGTGAGCCCCAAGCCGCTCCTTTGTCCCGGAGGGCCCCGAGGCGAAGCCACCGGCCCGGGCAGGACCTCCCCTGCCCGCCGCGGCCGTGCCGGGGCGCCGCGGAGCTCCGTGACTCACGGCCGTGAGGGCTCCCGGGCAGGCTTTTTCGGGTCCCCGTTATTACCCGCTCACAACCGCTTATTAAAGCGGCGGCGGCGGCCCCGCGGGGTTGTTCAACCCGAGGAGGCTCCAGCCAGCCCCGGGATATCAAACAGGGCCAGGCGGAGCCCTGCCCGGTTCTGTGGAGCCCATAGCGGGGCGGGGGAGCCCTCCCCGGGGCGGCGGCGCCCGCCCCCATGACGCGCCCGGCCGGCAGCAGCGGGGCAGGGAGGCAGAGGGAGGTAAAATGGCGGCGGCGGCCGCTGCCCGGGGGAAGTGAGCGGCGCCGGGCGGCCACAGCCTCCCCGTCAGGCTCCGGGGAGCCGCCCGCGAGGGGCCGAGTCCCGCCGGCTGTGGGGTGAGCGGGGACAGGGGAAGGAGGAGGAGGAGGAGGAGGTCGGGGGGAAAGTCGCTGGGGAAAGGGGAGCCGCGGGGTGCGGGCATCGCCCCCCGGCCCGGTGCTGAGCCCCCGGGGGACTCCGAGCGACCTCGGTGGGCATCGGGACGGGCCTCGCCTCCGTCTTTCTCCTTGGGGTGTTGTGGGGGGGACCGGGCTCGGTTGAGGGGGTACGCGGGGCAGGGGGCTGCTGAGGGGTGAGGCAGCGGTGGGCAGATCCCCAAATTGTGGGGTTAACCGCCGACACCTTCCCCCCCCTCCCCCTCCCCCCCCCCAAGTAATAAAGGGATGGAAAGATGCAAGGAGTGGGGGTTTCTTTTGTTATTGTTTTTTTTTGTTTGTTTTGTTTTAAGTCGGGTTTGAAGGCATAAATAACCCTCCCCCCACACACACACACACCTATTTGCTTGATGGTTACTCTTTGTTCTGCAACCGGTTATTTAAAACGACTCCCTTATGGAGAAACGTGAATCTAATCAAAATCATGCATGTTTACTGCTTCTGGAACACGGCCATGTTCCTTTTGAAGTGTTGGTAGCAGACAGACCTCCATTTCTTCAAGTGGAAGTTAGGTTTTTGTTGTAGGAGGCTGGGTCTGAGGAAGCCTTCATCTCCTAAGGAGAAATATCCCGGCTTTGTAAGGCAGATTGAGATGATGTTTTGGGCTTTCCTGCTGCACTTGGTGTGCTTTGGATGAATTTTGACAGCTTGGTTTATATCGGTTGGTATAATTCCTTTTGACAAACTCAGTATTGATGTGTGTTTCTCTTTACTTTCTTTTATTTGAAGGATTTAAAACCTGAAGCGGTGTCTAGCAGGACTCTGCATTTTGTGTTTCGTACAGCCATTGAATTATTTTCTAAAATTCAGATGGGCTTAGCAATACCTTCTTGTTCATTAACTGTATTCAAATTGTGTTTTAAAGGTAGAGTGATTTCTCTGACGAGATTTAAATCACCACTGTCAGATACTGCACGAAACCTCTTTTTTAGCTGATCGTTTTAATTAGGATAGAACATGGACGTGTCTCATAGTTGCTATCCGGTGACAGTGATCTCTTTTTGTCCTAATACACCCAGTGATTCTCTGATTCTCCTACACCCTGGCATCTTTCTGGTCTTTTGGATGTAATCCCTAGTCTTGTTTCTCTTAAAAATAATAATAATAAATCCTGTCACTGCAATATTTGGAATTGACAGTTGCCTTGAGTGCATAAGATGGAAGAGATCGGATTTAACGTCTTGCTTATTTCCAGTTTCCCACATCTTTTTTACTATAATAATGATTAGAGCCATAGGGGCCTCCTTTTGTGCAAACTTCACTTGGTTCTGTTTGTTACAGGTTTCAGAATAATCACATCCCCGTCTTTAGTTCTCTTTTTGTCTCTCAATATTTTCTAACTTTATATTTTGTTCTTTTGATATAAAGCAACAAAAAGTGTGGTAATCTATTAAAACATTTATTGTTTGGCTAACGTGAGTGTGGCTGAGAGAGGTAAATGTTCCCGGATAGCAAGGAAAAGCTGAAAATCATCATGAGGTCATTAGTCAGACTGGAACTTCAGGCAGAGGAGAAGTGGGGTAGGTGTACATTAGTTATGGAAACTTAGGTTTGTTGTTTCTTTCTTCCTCTGCATACCAGAAGCTAGAGTTTTCAAAACTCATTTCATCTGTTCTGAAAATTTGGTATTTCAGCAAAATCACGGTTGTCTTTGCTCCTGTAGAAGGAGCAATTAAAAATACTTGCCATTTCATGTGATACCTGACTTGTTACCTCTTCTAATGTTTATGAAATATGTACAGTAGGTATTGAAGGTGAGGTTAAGTGCTCATATCAGCAAGGTTCCCTGCAGGATGAGTACAGACCACGTTCCAGTTCTTGTCTTACATAGTTCTTTGCCACTGCAAAATACAAATTCTCAATTTTTCAAATTCATAATGATATTTATACATACAATTCTTTTGTATTCCATTCTCCTTTAAATTCTAATTTGGTAGAATGGCATTTCCAGCTCTCCAGGGCGAGATTCCCCATAATTCCAAGTCTGATTTCTGCACACCAAGATTTCAGCAGCACTAATTATTTCTTTTACAGTTACCTGAAAGATCTGTCACAGTACTGCATGTTGGGAAGGTAGCTTTAATATCTGGAACAAAAGGAGACATCTTAAAAAGAAGGTGACGATCTTTTTTTCATAAAGCGTGCATTTTATGTAAGTCACTATGATCCTATTGTAAACAAAGAGTCTCCTTGGTAATGTTAATGTTTGAATTTGGTGGTGACAGCTCACAAAATAACCAAAACTTATGGGAGAGAGCTATGAAAAAGATTGTGGTATTTCAAAAGTTTAGTGTGTAGTAATAATCTTTTCTTTGTATGTAGAAGCTGATACAAGGTACTGAGAGTACGTAAAAATCTACAGGTTGGCATGATCAGGACCTCTGCCGTCAGTATCGTTGCAGTTGAGAGAGACTAAAGTTTAGTAAATCAGCAAATTTTTGCAGTCTTTCCAAAGCAGTGATAACATCTGCTTCAGCCCAGGATGGGAGAGCCAGTCAATGAAGCACAAAAACAGGTTAATCCTTGTGCAAATGTTACCTTCACCTGAGCATTTGGGTGCTTAGGATGTCTTTTCCTTGCTCTTGGTGTGTTCTTAGTTGTATAAAGTACCAGGCTTTGCTGCCCAAGAGTGTTTTTTTTTTTGTTTTTTTTTTTTTTAATTTCTGAGCTTAGAAGTTAGGAAGGTGAATGAAGAGGAGGTTCATCAGCTGGGAACTGGTTTGGTTCTGCGTGGGTGGGGGGGGAAATAAACAGAATTAATCCTGATAGGAAAGAGGGTCAACTTCCAAATAGATTTCTTGGTTTTAACTGATGGAAGCACGGGTATAGGTTGTACAAAATGTGTCAAAAGAACAAAGTAAATAGTTTTAATAGAGCAATTTATCACTGTATGTACTGGATGCTCTCAGGCAGTATTGTTTTTGCACTAGAATTACCAAGTTTGGCATGTTCTCATTTGGTAAAGGGAAGTGCTTTTGAGGTGTGGAGTGGTGGTGGTAGTGTGTTTTTTATTTTGCAATGGATAGGAATGCATGCATGCTTTTTCCATTTGAGGGGTCAGAATAAAGCTAATTTCCTTGTCTAGGGACAGTCCCTCAGTCTTGGTTCAAAGCATTTCTAACAATTTAAAATAAACCTTCAGCATGGGATGAAGTCACATCATAATGTCTAGCACCCCTGCAGACTTTGAGCACTGCGCGTAATTTTCATAGCAGTAACAACAAACTTATTTAATAATAGGGTGGACAGTGATTGTGCTCAGCTGATCCTGAGTTGGTGTGAAATACCACAAACACACTTCAGCGTAAGTTCAGGCACGTTTTATTGTTGAAGAAAAACAAATAAATGTGAAACATCCAAATATCTTAACACTAACCTCTTCTATATGTGTGTGTGTTTGTGGGTTTCTTATGTTTTTTTGTTTAGTTTGCTTTAAGGATGAGAAGAATACTAACCCGTATATTCAGCTGATGAAGCCAGGTTGTGTTTCTTAAATGGAAGTGGATGTTGCTGACTTGCTAAAGAGCCGTTTTCTAAGGCCTCATGCTGATCTTGAACTTTAGGACACTCTGAAAAGCTTGCATGAAAAGTGTCAAGTAAAAACACGAGGATGTGGAACTCAGGGTTTTAATTTTTTATTTTTTTTTGCTGTTCTTGTCTTTAGAAAGTAGACCATTATTAGCTCTAAGAAGCAACAGTGATTATTGTGACAGTGAAACATAAGTGACGAAGACTATCAGTATCGTCCTTGGAGCTGATTCACCCCAAGAAGACTTTGACTATTTAAAAATCACATTAACAGGGCGTTTGCAAATGCAGCTCTGGATGAGCTGAGGTGCCTTGCTGTCAGTCAAAGGCTGAAGTTGCACCTAAGGATTCAGACCTACATTAGGGCAGAAGCTGTGTGGTTTTGATAACCAAGAAATCAAGCAATGATTTCTGGAGCTGTGTGCTTATCTATGGTGCTGTTGCCTCTTTGAAACGTGGCAGTAAGGAACATAAAGGAGAGGACTTGGCTTTGAGGAGGAAGGGCTGCTGAACGCCCTTTTCCTTTGCTAATAAATCTTAAGCTGGTGTGAAAACATCTGATGGCAACTGTATGGTAAAATATATTTGGTAAGAGATTGTAATCATGTTTTGCTGATGTTTTTAAGCATATTTTTCATTTACTATTTGGTGGGGAAGGTAGCATGAGAGCCAAGGCACGGCTACGGGAGGGAAGCCGGGATGCTGCACAGGGAAATTGGCAAGTGTCTGTGCCAGCCCTGCAGCTAGTGGCAAGTTGCACTTCGTGATTTTCCATCAGAATATGTTTTAAAAAATGAAAAGACAAAGATGGAAGACATCCAGGTGCCCCAATGTGAACATCAAGTGTTGTTTTGGATGCTGAAGAAACTCTGAGACATCTGGGCAGGGCTGGAGGCGCGCAGCGGGTCACGAGGAGGCACGCTCCTCTGGAATGGCAGCTGGGTGCCAGGCAAGATGCTGACTTTTCTGCTATTTTGGTATCTAAAATGACAGTCAGTGCCCATGTGTGGGCACTGAATCACTCCGATCGCTCCAGTTCTTTTCAGCCAGGCGCTTTTGTTGTGGTTTGTTGTGTTTTTTGTTTTGTTTCTCTTTAAGTTAGCAGCCTCTCAGTTAGCACTTGCGCCTCCTACCAAAACAAACACCCAAAAAAAACAAACCCAAAGCAATTACATGATGCCATCCTTGTACTGTTTATCCCCCTTTGTGTGCTGGTACTGAACTGTTTGGTAACAGGGCATACCTTGTGGGTTTTTAGTTTACCCCTCTTAGGCTGTTTGTGCAGGGCCTCTTAAAATTGTTGCTGGGCTTTGTGTGCCAGATCTGGACTTCTTTGGAACAGATTTTAGGTTTGGGTTTAAAATACTGTCTGAACCATACAATTTGGTTGTGCTTCTTTTTTTTTTTTTTTTTTTTTTAATTGCAGCCTGGGTTATAAACCCAAGTTTAACGGTGTGATTCACAGGCCCTTCTTTCCCTCTCTCCTCCCTCTGATGCTCCCTGCTTACATCCCTACAATTCAGGCAGTTCAGCGCTTCCTCTGGCACTGAACCTTTGTGTATCCCTCCAGCCCTTCTGCACGCACCCAGAGCTGCTGTCATTTTAACTGAGCCCGTTGGCAGCTTTGCTGACATTTCTCTGAGCCAGGCATTTCTGTGTCAAAGTCCTCTGGCGGCTGCGGGTGAGCTCAGGTTGTGTCTAATATGTCCCGACAGCGGTTTGTGTTTGTCTATTATAACTCCACTGCTGCAGGAGGAGGGATGGCGTAGTAGGGTTACAGTCTAAGCAATTTAAGCTGGAGTGAATTACTTAATTCAGAGTTAGAGGTTTATATCAACTTCTCTGCTCTAAACTTTGGGAAATCCCTGCTAGCTGCTTCTTGTCTGATTTTTTTTTTTTTTTTTTGGCTCATGTTCCTCTTCAATTGGGAGTGTAGGAAAATTCTCTAGCTGCTTTTATGTGAAAATAGAAGGTAGAGAATTTGCCTGGGAAAGCCACGGGGTTTTGGCTTCTGCCTGGTGGAGAATAGCTTAACCAGTAGGCTTCAGCTAACACCACCCTTCAGTTTTAATTCTATTCTTACAGTGCTATTATGCAAGAAAAAGCCACGGAGTGCAAGCATGTCATCTGTGGGTGAGGAGAAAGGTGGGGGGTCCATGGAGTCCTGGGTTTAGCCAAAAAATGTGTTCTGCACCCAGGGAAACTTAACTGAGATGCAAAATGAATAAAATCAGCTTCTGGAGCTCTGGGTGTCCATGTGGTGCAGTGATGCTGCTGGTTCTTCCAATTTCCTAGCTCACAGCTTCATAAGAAGTCTTACTGTTCCTAGTGTTCTGTCTCAACCAAGAGCAATTTCCCGTGTCTTACCTATTAAAGGTCAAAAGAAGCATTCAAGCAGTCAACAGAAGCCACTCTGAGCTTGAGCAGTAAGCTGACAACGTGCCATCGCATGCAGGCATGGCTGGATAAAGGAGACGATAACTCGTGTAATAAATGGTGTTCCTCAAAGTTCTCCGTGGCTGTAATTTAGATATTTGCACTGTGTTTCAGCGTGTTGAATTGTCTCGATGTTCTGCTTATCTACTTGAAGGATAAGGGTTGTGTTATAAACAACTAGCGTAAACACCTTGTACACATCTCTGGAGTATGTAGGTATTCCCCTAAAGTTGTACGTGCAGAACAAAATACACAAATGAAAGGCTACTGTGCAATCCACTCAAAACAGCTTTAAAATAGAATACATTTTCTAACTAAGAACACAATTCACTTGAAATGTAGTCTAGGTGTAATGTCCAGAGTGTTTCATTGGGGAGAATGGTGGGGCTTTGCACCCAGCTGCTGGCATATTGGCACATACAATCTGTTAATTTTAATATTAGAAACAACTCTCATTGGGACTTGATGCTTTACTTATGTTTTTTTTCTTCTTTTCTGGAATACAGGTAAGCTTTGTTATAGAAGTGTCTCAAATCCTGTGCGAAGATGGCAAGCCTGATGAGTCAGAGTCTGTTGACCTATGTAGAAGAAGGAAATGTTCCTGCTCTGAAAGCCCTGCTCGAGAAGTGCAGGGATGTAGATGAGAGAAATGAGGTAAGATGGCTTTTGTGGAGGTCAGTTTCATATTTTTGCTTTTTAGTTGCGGAAAGAATAATCAGAGAGATTGCAGTAGTCATTTAATATATGCATTTCAGTTTTATTTTCTGCTGTTTGCTTACCTTTGCGCAGACTGAGCACGCAATATTCAATGCAAGCACTCTCATATCCTTCATTCTAATTGTTTTTTTTGAGTGTTCTTCTGAGCTGGAAAGTAGGGATCCACCCTTTCTTTGAGAATTGCTTCTTAGTTCACAGATCCAGTTGTGTGTACTTCTTTTCCTCCTGTCCATCTTGGATCAAACCTGGGATAATAACAATTCTACCCCTAAATCCTGGTTTCCAGGCAAGAAAACCTTTGTTATACAATCCAAATAGGGGCGTATTTTCAAATGTAATCTGAGCAGATGCTCATCTGGATGAAAAGGTACCAGTTTAGAAGGGAAGTCTAGGTGTAACCAGGAGGATGAAATGACTACCTGGATTACCCAGCAAGCTCTGATAGACAGTAAGAAGTTGACACGTGGATTATTTTGAATCCTGGGATGGTGTGATAACTGTTAGTTGTTGCTTTGCTGTGTCATTTAGTCTTATTTGAGCGTATCACCATTAACAACTTAATTTCATTATACTCCATTAAGGCTTCCAAGGAGTTTTTTAGGAGGTTTGGTTCACACAAATGTTTGTTGCTAGTGATTGTTTCCATTGTTTTGTGTGATGATTACAGTTCAGGTTATCTTGTTGTGCTATTATATCTTTTGTGTGTGTTTTAAAAATAAGCTTAGATGATGCAAATGTTTTCATCTTCTTTAGTAGATTTTCTATTTTGTTAGCCTCGGGACTTCACTTTTGTTTAGATAAACAACTTGTATCATCAGTGTTTATTTCAGTTCTGATTTCCTAAATGGTTTTGTGGTACTGGAAACCTTCTGACTTAGGTAGCATCTTCAGAGAATCAAAGATTTGTAGAAAAACCTAGGGTAGAAAGAACCTCTGGAGGTCATTGGTTTCAGCCTCCTAATTGTAGGGCTAAGTGCATGGTTAGATCATGGTGCTCAGGGATTTAGCAAAGCAGAATTTGGAAATCTTCAAGGGTGGAGATCCTGCAGCCCCTCAGGACCATGCTGCAGTGCTTGGTTAACCAGTCTTTGTTTAATAATGTTTTCCATGTGTGTTATTAGGGTATCCTTTGCTGCATCTTGTGACTGTTGCTTCTTTTTTTTTATTTTCTTTCTCAAATCTCTGCATTTGCCTTTGTTGAGCCGCAGGAGGGCTGACAGCCTGTTTTTCCAGCTTATTGGATACCCTGGGAATGGCATCCTGCCCCGCTGGAGTATGGACTACATAGGGTAGTGTGTGGGGCTGTCTGTGAGCTTGCTGAGGGCATGTCCTGTTTCCTGGCTTGATGAAGATGCTATGATGTTAGCCCCATGTGAAACAGTCTCAGCCAGACAGCCATAGTCTGGCATTCCAGGCAGTTTTTTCCTTGCCTTGTAGTGTATGGAAGGCTGGCTTTCTGATCCCTTTTTTTTTTTTTTTTTTTTTAAACATGCGTAAGATGGAAAGAATATTTTTGGGGTGGAAATTTTCAAATGGGATGTATTAGTCAAAACTGAACTACCCTATAAATGTGAAAACACCATACAGAATTCAGCCTTTCTATAGTTACTAGCTCTGATTTCATTCAAGACAGTTCTCATTCATTGTCAGCTTGTTCGTTCGTGCTGTGTGTGCATTTGCTGAAGAATTTGAGATGGAAAAACTCTAAAATTTCAGAGTATACACAGTGTGCCAGGTGGTGAGGTTTATGTATAACTGAGAAGGAGAATGACCTCTTCCCTCTGATGGTAATTCTTGCCAGCAGCATGGCCGAAATCAGACCAGATAGTTAGTCTGTGTTGGCTTTATCAACAGTGCCACTGCCTTTACCTGCTCTTCTAATTTCTTCCCCTAGTGATGGCACTAAATACACTCCTGGGTTTCAGTAAGTGCCTTTTTTTTTTCTTTTTTTTTTTTTACAGACATCACTTCCACGATACGTGTTTTTTTCAGGGGACACTCCTTGTATGTATCGATAATAGGGCTTTTCTGTAAAGGGTAGCTCTTCATTGGAATTCAGTTGCGTTTAAGTGCAATTCTTGTTTTTAGTTTTAGACTTGCCAAGACCACTTTTTCTTGGATACAAACAAAATAGCAAAGCAGGAATGCCAGCCCCAGGGGAACACGTCTAAAGAGATAGCTGGTGAGCCAAGGCTTGTGAAGTGCCAGGACCTCCCAGGCTGCAGTGACTGGGCTGATGGTGGGATTACCCACGTGGTCACCAGCCTTTAGTGTCTTGCCTGTATTTTCCAGAAAAACTGGGATGTTCCAGTCACTTTGTGCACGGTTTTGTTGGATTGATGGCAGCCGTTTCAGTTAAGCACAGCAAGTCTCAGTCTTCCTTTTCCTGTGTGCTTTTCGTGTCCTGAACCAGATACCTTGGTTACTTAACAGCTGATGGTAGATGCTTGTCCTGTGTGACGCACTTTAATCCTGGCAGTCTGCACTTTTCTTTAAGGTGCCTTTTCTTCTACTCTTTTAGTCTTGATACTGAAGTACTTTCTGAGCCTTCAACACTGACTGGAAGCTAATCTGATTTTTTTTTTTGAGCATTTACACTTTATTTTTTTGATAACTAGACTTAAATACCACTGCCTGTTGAGACTAAATAGGAACCTAAGTTACCCTTCTGAATGTATATAGCAACATAAACTTCTATAAAAGTGTACTTTTTCCCGTTAAACAATTTCATTGCTGGCCACTAGGTTATATTGTGAATAATGCTAATGGTTAGCCATGTCATAGGGAAGATTCTGTGAAAACCAATTAAAAATAGCTGATGGCCCAGAATGCTTTTTTAATTCTTCCAATGAAGTTTAGTGAACTTTGTTCTGGTTCTGCTTTGATGTTTTTTATTCTTTTCAGGGAAGCTGCTGATAAATAACTCCCAAAGCGTAGCATTTGCATTATTTATCAAATGCTCTTAGTAGACTAGATAACGTTGATTTTTTTTTATATGGTACAGAGAAAAGACAAAGGGTAGGTCAGCAAAAACTATCCATTTATTGAACTTGTTAAGATTAACAGTTTTACTGTAGAATTCAGTAAAGCGTAGCTTTTATCATGCAGAACAATTGTATCTGAAGGTTTTCTGTTTGTGGATAACTCTGAAGAGAAGTTCTCTGATGCAGAATAGGATGATGGAGGGTGATGGATTATAACTGGCTTTTGAAAGAACCTTCAAGGCCGGTAAACCGGCTTTTGTATCTTTCATCTTCCCTGAGTTGAGGCTGCTTGTGAAGAACCTGTGTTGCACAAGCATTGAATGGTTTTTGTATTTGGTATACTACCAAAAAATATCTTTTTGATATGTAACTTGACTATTTTTTGCTAGACTTCAGCAAGAAATCTCATTGTTACTCTGAATCAGTGTGGATGTTTTTAATGGCTATTCTGATTCCTATGCTGGTCTTACTTGTTTGTTTTTAAATAAATGTCAAATAGATGTCAAAATGTAACAGGTAGTGTTAGAGACACTGAAAATATTTTTAACCCTGAAATTTTTTTGATAGCTATTTTTAAAGTCTGAAATGTGCGGGTTGTTTTTTGATCTGTTATGGGACGGGATGATTTTAATTGCAAGTTTACTATTTAGTTTATAAAAACAACCCTTTTCACCGCTTCTCATTGACATTTAAAACTTGGAAACTGAACTTAACATTCCTCTATAGTTTTTATTAATTTATTTTGAGAGTATGTGCACAACTTGCATAATTTCCTAATGAACTCCTTTTGCCTGATGCTTCAATTTCAGAATGGCCAGACTCCCCTCATGTTGGCTGCTGAGCAAGGCAATTTAGAAATTGTCCAGGAGCTTCTCAAGAAGGGGGCTAACTGCAACTTGGAAGATGCGGTACGTATAAGCACTTTGTTGAAGTACCTAACATCAGAGGAAGAATAAATTTCAAGTCAAGGAAAGTAAGGGTGTTTAGATGGGCATTGAGGGGATAGGGAAGATGGAAGATGGAATGATGGAAGATGATGACATATAAGAGAAATTTAATCCAGTAATCCAGAATCGCCTGTTTCTGTCTTCGTCAGATTAGATTTCTTGTAAAGAAAAGGAATGTCTAAGATTCTTGCAATATCGGAGAGTCTCTGATGAATGCTGCTGCTATTTTTTTTGTGGGAAATTATTACTAGGAAGGAGTTGTGATGGTATGAGCAATCCTTGAGATAAAAGGGTAGGTGGAATAGAGAAAAACTGCATCAACAGGGAGGCCCGAATGATTTTGCTCCTGGCAGTGGTGATGTAGTATGTTGGGGTTGTTTTTGTTTGGTTTTGGTGTTCCTCAGTAAATATTGAGGGAGAATTTGGGTTAAAGGATTATTTCAGGTGAAAATGAGAACAGAGACAACTAGAGAAGGGTGTCAAATTTATGAATCATGTTTCTGCCCTCAGAGAGGATGACTGTGGGTGCAAGTTGTTCAGAAAGGGTGAAGAGGACAGAAGTGTTGAACAGTTTTGAAAAGTGTATACATTTCCATGAAGAGCAATAAACAGACAAAGGATGTTGTTTGTTTCAAAACTAGGTAATTTATTTATCCTGCACGTAGTTTAATTGCAGCAGCATAGACATCCAGGAAAGATCAGGTATAAAACCTGTCATTTAAAAACAAAAAAGTGACAGTGAGTGCCGAGCATTTTTTGGAGACTTTCTCATCTTCTTTAAGCGTTACAGAATAGAAAGAGCAATTACCATATAAACTGTTGCTGCATTTATACATACACAGCTCGTGAAAAAACAGTCCACACCTGCACATGGTTTGAGCAGTGTATGGAAGGTGAGTGCAAAAATGCAAGAATAAATTTATCCCAGGCTTCTGGACCTGTAGCAATGGAAATAAGTCTGATCCTCCTGAAATGGTCATAGGTTCAAGAAGGAGGGCTCTGACCCAAACTCCTCTGTGTATTAGCAGCTTCAGTGCTGTCACCTATTGTACGTGGAGACAGACCACCTCCATTTTCTGGTCTTAGTCACTGTCTAGTCCCACTCAGCTGTTCTGAATGTCTTGATATTATAATCTAATCATTTGTAGGTGTTGCTTCCTCTGTAAAAATAAATAAATAAATAAAAAAAATTAAGAAATTTAACTGAGGAGCAGAGAGTGATGGTTACTGTGGAGGAGAAGAGATTTTGCAGTGGCTGCTGGTCTGTATTTTCAGGTGTAAACTGTCAGGTTGCCTATAAGCTTTCTTTTTGTATTTTTTAAAAGTATAGTTCTTAAGGAGCTGTGGATTTCCTGTCATGCAAATTTACACTTGAAAAACGAAGTGATTTGAACTGAAATATTGAATGTCATTTAAATCTCTCTTTTTTTTAGGATAACTGGACAGCTCTTATTTCAGCAGCTAAAGAAGGACATGCAGCTATTGTAGCAGAGCTACTCAATTATAATGTCAATTTGGAGCATCGGGATCTGGTATGTGTTGTCTTAGTGTAAAAATAAGTCTCCGTGTTTTTAGTGAGAAGAACAATTCAGTGAGTTAGCAACTTTCAGTTCTGTAAAAATAGATCACTTTTTTTAATGCTATTCTCCAGTTGACTATTCAGTACCACTGAAATGGGAAAATACACTGTTAAATACTGTTTTCACAGTTGTGAAATAGTTGCTTCAGTGTTGAAGTCTGTTTTTTCCCTCTTAATTTGCTTTGGGAGGAAGCTGAACTGAAGAATAGTGTTTGTTTTCTTGTGTGTGTGTCTTTTTGTTTTTGCTTTTTCAGTATTTTCATAAAACACGTTACTCTTTCCCAAAAGATAGCTCTTTGTATTTACTTTTTCTCTGTACAACTGTGAGTATTGACACAGCAGTCCTTGTTCTCATTATACTGGGACTTGATTTCATTCATCTTGCCACATTTTTAATATGCAAGAGTGGACGCTATAGTCTAGTCCACTTAAAGAATTATAGAGATTGCTTATGTGTCTAATGAAGGTTAGATGCCTCTGAAGAGCTACAGATTTCTCTTTTGATTGAAGAGTGTGTTGGATACCTCCAAGAACTCATTTCATTCTGCCTAAATAGTAAACCACTGGGAGACTTCAGAGTGGGATTTCAATTGAAGGAAGCATTTGAAGTCTGTGGCGTGTTGTGATGTCAAACTTTTTCATGGCATTGTAGCATTGGTCATCTCTGCATGGCAAGCAGAACGTTTCTAGGCCTCTGTCAGTCTGAGAGGGATCTTTAACCCTCAAAGATCTATTGAAAAGATCTTTTGTGGAGAAATAAAACTCTGCTTACAGTTCAGAGGCATACTGTTTTTTTAAATTAGTTTTGGTTATCTGATCAGTCAGGTGCCATAGAATGTAAAACTTTTGTTTCCTTGCTTAAAAACTTAAATGAATGCACCATTAAAATTTGAAGTTAATTGCTCTCACTACTCCCTTGAGAGCACATATGACTTCCTTCTTTATCAAAGAGGTCTTTACATAGCTACTTCATGAAGGACACGTAGGTGTCTGTTAGACAAATCAAAAAGAAATCCATCAAAGTTAATTGACTTGGATTCTAGCTTTTTGTTTTAAGATAATGCTTTCTTTTTGGTTTGTCTAGTTACTGGATTTTTATGCGCTTGAAATTGTGCATTTACGGGGAGAACTCAGGAACATTTAGGATAAGATATTCTTCCAGGCTTTGCATATAGCAGGAAATCAGTACTTCCACACGTGGATTTATTAGGATTATAAGACTGTGTAGTCAGTCTTTGTTACATTTTGGACTTGCAAAACAGTCTTGAGACAACGTCAAATTAAGGAAAAGTCAATAATTAGGTTTCTAAAGAGTAGTTTCCAGTTAAGTTGTTTGTTTGAATTGTGCTTGCCAGGGAGGATGGACTGCACTGATGTGGGCATCCTATAAAGGCCGTACTGAAGTAGCGAAGCTCCTACTTGAAAAAGGAGCAAATCCAAACATCACAGGAATGGTAAGTGTTTTTTCTGGAAAAACAAACAAAACCCATGACCTCTCTTCCCTCTCCTGACAAAATGTTTAAAATCATGAATCCTATGCTAATCCTATGTTGACTAAACTTTTAGCATTTTTGGCAGTACTACACTAACCATTGTGTTTTATTCGTGCAAGTGGTTGCTTTAATTCTTTCATAGCCAGTGTTTTTTAATGAGAATAATTGAATGCATACCTCTTAGTAAGATTCAAATCAGCAAGAGAAGGTATAAGTACTGTATGTAGTGCTACTTCTATAGATAATGCCATTTTTCTGCATGTATGAGTTTATGGAGTAGCTAATGTATGTAGTTTAAAAACAATAATTTGTTTTGTTTCATAAGTCATCAAATGGGCTAGATCATATGACTGTGCCATGCTAAGATTTTGAGATTTTTTTTTAATTTTACAAGCCTTTCTGTAAAAATACACGCATTGTGACACTTGAGCAAGCAGAGGTGACAGTATAAGCAATTTGGTGTCAGAGGCAACATTGAACAACAAAAACCAGTAGTGACTTACCTTACCTATTGCAGATTAAATTTGCTTTGCATGTGGAAGTTCTGTATGCATGATACAATTAGTCTGCAGCCTTGATTACTAGGGGATAATGTGCACCTGTTGTGTTTCTCACTTAAATTACAAATGTATACTAAGGTAAGGGTATGAATTTTTACTCCTTGTTTAAGGAGTCACAGAATTGTTTCAAAGCAGCAGACCTTTTTGTAGCCATTATCTTGCCAAAGTACTAGGCAACAGTTACTGATACATGCCTAGTTTTAATTTTTTAATTTCCTTCTGTGGGTTTATCTTCTCTTGGAACATTTTTATCAATATTGGTCTTGAAAAAATAATTATGGCTTTTATTTCATATGGTTCTTTTTTTCTTCTAAGCAATACAGTGTCTATCCAATTATTTGGGCGGCAGGACGAGGCCACTCGGATATAGTACATCTTTTACTTCAGTATGGAGCTAAAGTGAACTGCTCTGATAAAGTAAGTTATGTTTATGTAATACTTAATTTCTTTAATGCTTAGTACAGTTACTGTAACAATGAGTTCTGTTATTAAGCGTGTCATATTCTAAAATGATTTTTAGTTAAAATATATCAAGTAGTTCCTGACTTTAAAACACCTGCTGTTATATCTTACTCATGAGATGAGAATTAGTGTATTAGATTGAGTCATTATACTTGCAAGAGGTTTTTCCTTAGTGTGGTTAAGATGTCCGTGAACATTTATTTCAGTGGACCATACTTCTGTTTTCTAAGCTGTTGAAAGCCTTGCTACATTAGGTTGCGTAGACAAGTAATTCTTACAGCTAGAATCTACGAAGGAAAAAAAAAAAAGGTTTTCAGGTGCATATGGTAACTTTTAAGACCAAATTTTATCTTTGTAGTAGTAACGCATTAAGGTATAGGACAAATGCTAAATTGTAGAAGATACTAAATAAAGAGGCGGTTATGGAAAAATGTTAATAATGTTTTTGCAGTATGGAACCACCCCACTGGTTTGGGCAGCTAGGAAAGGTCATCTGGAGTGTGTGAAATACTTGCTGCAAATGGGAGCTGATGTTGATCAAGAAGGAGCTGTAAGTAACTGCTCATTTTCCAGTGATAAAATGTGGATACATACATCTCTGTGTCTTGTTTTAATTTTGTAATATAAATAGCAAAAAAAGAAAAATAAATTCATGGAGCAAGATGAAATGTTGACGTTGGAATATGTTAGTTTCCAGCTAATTGCAAGCTACAAAGAAACACGAGGCATCTTTTGAAAATAATGGTGGCTGTTACACCTTTTCAGAAATTAAGATTTATTTAAGCTTTCAGCTGCATATTTTTCTTATCTTTAAATAAAACTTTTTTTTTTATTTATGTAAGATACTAGGTAAACTGAAAATGCTGATTCAAAACAAAATAAAGTAAACATAAGTGGAAAATTATGTAGGACAACTTCTGATATTCATCTATTTCCGAAGTTCTTTGAAAAAACCTCTTTTGAGTATTGGCAAATGCAGGTGCCCTGTTAATATTAAGTTCTTATACGGCAGGAAAGTGGCTGTACAGTGCACATGACATTCAGGAATTAAAATAAATTGATCACAGCTTTCCTGTTCACATTTAGAATATTCTGTTGTGGTATTAGTATCTTTTATTTTAATAGAAAGCATAGCAAGTGTACTTTAAAAGGTAAATCTGAAATAACAGTTAAAAATGTAACAACAGTGGGTGTTCTTTTGTTATTTAAACTGCTGATATACTGATGGTTTCTGTACTAACTGTACAACAAAATTGTTTTTTTTGTTGTTTAAAGAATTCTATGACTGCACTTATTGTAGCAGTGAAAGGTGGCTATACTGACTCAGTAAAAGAAATACTGAAAAGGAACCCAAATGTAAACTTAACAGATAAGGATGGAAATACAGCTTTGATGATTGCGTCAAAGGAGGGGCATACTGAAATTGTGCAGGATCTTCTTGATGCTGGAACTTATGTGAACATTCCTGATAGAGTGAGTACATTTTCTTGTTTTATTATTGTGGCTTTCGTATGTGTATAATAAATACTAGTATATGCAGGTTTGCAGATACACTTCTAACTTTTCTGCCACCTAGGGGCAGAAAACAACATTACACAACCAAAACAACAAACAACTGCAATTGTTTCAAGTGGCAAATGCTGTCATAAGAACCTGAAACAGAAAATCACTTTCTTCTCTTTTAAGAGTTCTTTTAAACTCTTTTTCTTGAATTGAAATGCCATATGGAAATTTACAATATTGTTGTATATTTGTTGGGTTTGTAACATAAGACTCATACTGAATTGACTTGCAGCTTTGGGGCATTTTTTGGTGTATTAATACATGTGGTAGTGCTGCTAAAATTGTAAATCAGTGGATGCCATAACAAATAATGTTTCATTCAGTGTCTACTTTCATCTTTTACCATTTAAACTTATTAGGAAACCTGCACGTAGAAAGGGATAATTCAACTCTGATTCAGATTAAGACACGTAATGGGAGCTGTTAAAGGTGCACTGTGTACCTCTGAGTGACCAGAGCATGAATCATTAGCTAGCCACACAGTGCTTTATTCAGTTGCTTTTGCAGAGGTACCTTGAACTGCCTGCCTTGATGCTCATTTTTATCTGAAGTGGCAGGGGCAGGCTGAGTCCTTCAGCCTAGGTTGTAAAAGGAGCTTAGACAGCTAAGCTTATGTGCCTCTGTTAAGATCAGTATATTTCAGGGCAGTTATAGGGTGGTTTAGAAGTGTTCCAAACCTAAGTCCAGTCCTAAACTGAATTCCTTGGGAGTTGCAGAGATGTGAGGAAGACCTCCTAATGTTTTCTGTGTAATTTTAAAAGGACTTGTGGATGCATTTTCCCATATTTCACATTGGCTTTGTGCATTTCTTAGATGGTTTCATGCCAAGCTGCAGTGTTGCATGTGACAAAAACTTTTTTCATTCTAACGACATAGAGTGTGTAAACAGGATAGCAGTATAATCTACACACACAATGCTCTTTAAGATGTGGATCTATCTATTGTTGGTGTTTGTTTTGCCCATTGATTTATATCTCCTCTCTTTGGGAGGATAGGGAGGGGAGTCCAAGAGTCCAGAATTGTTTCTTACATATACTTTTTTTTCTTTTTGCCAGAGTCTTAATTTGTCTTCTATATTCTGTAACACTTTTTGTTTTTTTTTTTTTTTTTTTTTTTTTTTTTTTTTTTTTTTTTTTTCTTCCAGAGTGGAGACACGGTACTGATTGGGGCTGTTAGAGGTGGTCATGTTGAAATTGTGAGGGCCCTGCTCCATAAGTATGCTGATATAGACATTAGAGGTCAGGTAAGTACAGCAGTGTAAACGTTAGCATAGTTCTTGAATGCAATGTGAATTTGGCTATCAAATAACTATATCATGTTTCTAAAAACAGTGCTTTAAAAACTTCCTCAAATTCTACTCTGTGGGGAACTCAGATTCCTGTCAAACATGAAAAACTGCAATGGAACGTGACATGTTCTATGGTATCTTTAAGCTGTAAGGTGTATGTAACTGTAATGATATGCTAAGCAGCATTTTCTTCAGTTATTCTATATATTGATTGAAAAGCAAAGAACGCTGAACTTATTTCACCAGTGCTTCTGAAGAGATATAAAATGGTGAAATGCATTAAATAAGCAATTTAATATTTTAATACTCACTATTTTTTAAATAGTGGTATTATGTTAATATATGATACCCCTTAGGTTATATCTGTTGTCAGTGGTGTTTAGCTAGTTCTGTCGCTATGCTTGGTTGGTTTTCTCTCTAATAAATTTGCTTGCACTGAATGGTATTGTCAGTGGATTTGCACTTTATTGCCAGATTTCCACACCAACTTCCACTGGTGTACCAGTTAGAGTTTCCCAAACCAGGTAGTGTTTCCCTTTGCCCTGAATTGTGCTAAAACTTGCTGATTTGTCTGCTGTTTTCAATATGATTGCATTTTATATGCAGGTTTTGAAATCAGTCCAATTAAATTTAAGTGCTACTAACATGTAATACTTTTTCAGGATAATAAAACTGCTTTATATTGGGCTGTTGAGAAAGGAAATGCTACGATGGTGAGGGACATCTTGCAATGCAACCCTGATACTGAAACATGTACAAAAGTAAGTATTAGAATTTAGAGGACGTGATTTGCTTTGTTTAACATCTGTTGTTTTCCCAGCTCCTACGTGATCTTAGCATCACATTACCAAATTCATTTTTTTTTGTCAAGTGTGAATACCTTGCATGCTGTTTTAGTTTTGTTTTTTAAAATAATTCTGTGTTGTGGAACAGAGGTGTTTCATTATGTTAATGTCCACTGTTGATAAACGTCTCTTCTTATTGAAACTTCATAAGAGGAAATCTTTTGGATACTTTACCTCAACAACACTGACACTAGCAATAGCAGAGCAGCTGCTACTGGAAAGTGAGGAAACAGGTTTCTGATATTACTACATTTGATTAAGATTGCTATTTCTTGCATTGTACAGGAATCCAAAAAACAGAGGGTGTAGTGTGTATAGCAGTGAATTAACTCTTCCATGCCTGAGTCTCTTTTCAAATATCTTTTATTATATCTGAATCCACTCTTTCTATCTTTGACACTTACTAACAGAAACTTATTTTGCACTTGCATTTTGTGCTGTGATTTAGATCAATCCATAATAGTTTCTGCGGTGCTCTTTTTAAGAACAGGTACGCTGAAGTGTTGTTACCCACATACAAACATACATAGCTAAAAAGTTCTCTTAAAAGCTTAGAATTTAATTTGTTACACTGTCACTGGTTTTTGCTTGGTTTTGAGTATACAGGAAAGGGCTTTTTTTGTTTGTTTGTTTGTTTTGGGGGGTGTATTTTTGCATTTCATTTTTAATTAGGCTGGCTTTTTCCTTTTAGGATGGAGAAACACCACTTATCAAGGCAACCAAGATGAGAAATATTGAAATAGTAGAGCTTCTTCTGGACAAAGGAGCTAAAGTCTCTGCTCTAGACAAGGTAAAGAATATTTGCACATTTACTTTAGAATGTTTAATCATTTTAGTTTAGCAACAAAATTTTATTGCGAGCTATCGAGATTAAAACATGAAGATCAACTTTGAAAAAGGTAGATGAGCATTCTTTTTTAAAGTATTATTTAGGAATGACACAGAACAAAGACTGAAGCTAACCCTGCTTATTGTTCCATTTATATGCTTATATGGCTTCAGTCATTGAACTGGTTAATGGCTTTTTTTTTTTGCTTGGATCAGATGCCTTTTTGTTGCTAGCACATGTTTTGATGCCAAAATTTAAACTTCGTTGTTCGTTGTTCAAGTATTTATGTACTTGATTAGAGGTAACTCATGCTTCATCAATACCAAAGTGTCTGTGCCTTACTTCTTGAGTTAATTGTTATATGGCAATAAGGGCTTAGTCTTCCCTGTGCTTAATAGTTGAAAAGATTAGAATACTTAAGTTTATTCCCATCATTAGTATTTTCATTTTTTTCTTTGTAATAGGATGCTTTCAGTCATATGGTCTCTTCTAACCTAGAAATTCTGTGATTCTGTGATATGGCAAGAAAAAATTACATGTTTTGAATGAGAATTTCAGATATGAAATAACAATTCTTAATATGCTCAAAAAAGAGTACAGAGATGGGTTATGTTAATTGTCACTCATATTTATTTTTGATTAATAGTCATTAAACTAAGCAATGCCAGGACCAACAATTGCTTTTGTCCCTCTTGTGCATTGCCTACTTTACTAAATCTCTTCAATGCATGAATGCTTATTTTTTTACTGTTGTAACCTCTTAGAACTATCATATACTGAAGGCAAATAAGTAATGCTTTTGAGTTGGTGTAATAAGGAAACTTTTACCAGAAAGCTTTTTAGAGATGTCTGAGCAGAAGTCTCTGAATTTTTGTCTAAATAAATACTACCGTTTCTGTGAACCTTATATTTTTTTATAAATGTTTAAGAAGATAGTGACTTAACTTTAGTGTGATAAGAGCCTATACCTTTCCACATTTTTTTTTAAACTTTTATAATGTCTGTTTGAGGGGAAAAAATGTTTGCTGTAAGTTTTTAATACTGTTGAGAGTTCCTTAAGATGCATTTCAAATAAATAATGCATCTGAAGGCATGTGGAACATATTTGCTGTGTGATGGGACTCAGGTCAGGTTGATGATTGGACTTGATAATCTTGAAGGTCTTTTCCAATGTAAGTGATATTGTGATTCTGTGATACGGTCTTTACATCTTATGAGTTCATGTTTGATATTACTACTTCTTCACTAAATTGCAGAAAGGAGATACTCCGCTGCATATTGCCATTCGGGGAAGAAGCCGTAAACTTGCTGAACTACTCTTACGAAATCCAAAAGATGGTAGATTGCTTTATAGACCCAACAAAGCAGGAGAAACTCCGTACAATATTGACTGTAGCCACCAGAAGAGTATTTTAACACAGATATTTGGTGCCAGTAAGTAAAAGTATTTATCTTTTCCTCAGATCTAAATTTATCCTGAAGAAAATTTGAGCTTTTTATTGGTGATCTGAATAATTTCCTGTTATTTTCAATCACGTGTGTATTGAGAATCCAGTTAATTCAATTCTGTATTGATAACTAGTAAGTTCATTTTTTAATGTTGTGATTAATGAGATCTTAAAAAAAAAAAAAAAAAAAAAAAAAGGCAGAAAAATATCATTCTGAAATCCATAAAAAGGTCAAATTCATTTTCTTTTTGAAATTTGCCTTTTGAGTTCGGATGCTGTGCAAATTCTGTTGATAGTTGTTTTTTTTTATTATTTAGATCTTGCTTATGTGAGAATGATTTCATTTTCTGTGACCTGGGATTTTGTTTGAGTCTTCTGTGGTAAAATGTAATAGTTTCGATTATGTAACATGTATAGGGATGATTAACATTCCTTGGAACAAAAATGTACCAATAATAACACAGTGTTAATAGCACTATAATAATATATGGGAGGAATATGTATACAAATACAGGTAAACCTATCATGATTTTGTGTGTGAAAATTGTTGTAGCGACAAGATTTCATAAAACAAAGCTCTGTAACGTAGTATTCCTGTTACAGGACACTTGTCTCCCACGGAATCTGATGGTGATATGCTGGGTTATGATCTGTACAGCAGTGCTTTGGCTGATATTCTCAGTGAACCGACCATGCAGCCACCGATCTGTGTAGGCTTGTATGCTCAGTGGGGAAGTGGAAAATCTTTCTTGCTCAAGAAATTGGAAGGTAAAAATTGATATAGCCTTATCTGTGTAGGTTCAAGTTCATCTATGGAAATCATCACATGGGAGTTGAGTTTCTTTTGCAACAGCTGTTGGTTCATGTAGTGCTGTATCTGTTTCTGTAATAAAACATACAAATTTTAGTATCAGAAAAATTCATCAGTTCATCTGTAGTTTGCCTTATTCAGTTGTAGCATGTTAAGACATTACAGAGGAGTTGCACAGTTTAGGCATTCTTGAACAAAGGATATTTTTCTGAGATACTTAATTCAAAATGCTTTCAATCATCTTGATGTTTCCTATTTTCTGTGATTTCTATGTTTTAAAAGCTTCCATATTAGTTAAAATGAAGTCTGTTCTTTTTGTTCACATCGTGTTCCATGTTGTAAGCAAAGTGCTGTATGCACTTTTCATTTTTGAGCATGATGTTTATTGTTAACTCCTATGTTTTGAGAACACTTCTTCAGCATTTTGTTCCTGCTCCTTATTCATCTGGATTGTGCATTTAGTATTTCTTATTCAATAGATCCTAAATAAGTTTCTTAAACAATTCCTGTTTGAGCAAACGTGCATCGACAAACAGGTGTTTTTACAATAGGATTAAATTTTACTGTTACATCCAATGATTTCAGGAATGATTTTTTTAGTGTTATGGCAGATTGCTTTTTCTTTGTGTCATAAAAATGTTTTAAACTTCTGAAGGAGAAAAAGGAAATATCTTTAGCAAGCATTTAAAAGTAGAAGATCTGTAGCAAACAGTGCAAGAATTATGTATTTAAGTGGTTCTAAATTTCTTGAGAACTTTAGAAGTTGAGAACTTCTGTTCTAAAATGATTTAACATTAATTCATCTTTGTCTTTTAGATGAAATGAAGACTTTTGCAGGACAGCAGATTGAACCTCTATTTCAGTTCTCCTGGCTTATTGTATTCCTCACACTTCTGCTGTGCGGAGGCTTGGGTTTATTGCTTGCTTTCACAGTGGATGCAAAGCTGGGAATAGCAGTGTCACTCAGCTTATTAGCAGTACTCTACATTTTCTTTAGTAAGTGTGTTTTATATGAAGTTCTGATGGCTTCTGATTAATATCTGTTTCTAGAATCCAGTATTATTTTGTAGACATGCTTTGTGTTTCAGAAAAAATATGAAGCGTTTTCATAGAAAATGAGACCTCTGCTCTTTTCTTGTGTTCTGCATGTAAATAAGAAGGCATTCTTGAGAACAAAAAACCTTTGTATATTAAGTTCACTGTGTTGCTCTTAGCTTTCTCATTTTTAGTAATAACTTACAGCTTCATTCAAATCCATGCCTTATCTGTGTAAGCTTTCTGATTCATTCAGTTGTGGATTTTGACTGACATATAAACGTTTTATTTCAGCTGTAATTTATTTTGGTGGCCGAAGGGAAGGTGAGAGCTGGAACTGGGCCTGGGTGCTAAGTGCAAGGTTGGCAAGACATATTGGATACTTAGAGTTGCTTCTCAAGCTCATGTTTGTGAACCCACCAGAGTTACCAGAGCAAACCACTAAAGCTTTACCCGTGAGGTTGGTTATTTCACTTATTTATTCTTGAATAATTCAGGTTCGCTCTGATACTTTTCAGACTGTACATTTTAACGTGCATTTATCTTCCTATGAAAAACTGCTAAGATTCCTGTTTGGAGAACAGTAGCCGTAGAAGTTTATGCAGTTAAATTCTTCAGTGTGAAATAGATGGCAATTATTTCAAGAAGAACTTCCTGCCAAAGTTACTGCTTTTTAGTTTGTTTTTTTGTTTTGTGACAAATTTGTAAAAGACAAAATAAGTAGTTAATATGGTAACTGATGGTCTGCTGATAACTGCTGTAAAGGCTTTTGTGGTGTTTTTCACCCCTGTAAGAAGCAGAGCATCAAGACTGTTCAGAGCTTCCTTATTACCGAAAAGCAAGAAAAATTTAGATCATGTGTTTTGTGGGGCTGTTTACTCCTATCATTTAGATATGATATTTTATGTGACTTGTTCTTCTGTATGTTTTTTGTTCCTCCATGAATATTTGGAGATACCTTAGAATGCAGTTTTAAAAATACTTTCCAATATGATTTGGGATCGTAAAGACATTCTTGTTGCTGTTTGGAGTGCCATTATTGATGCAGTTGATTCTACTTATCGAATAAATCAATTTTTGGAAGAGGAAGTGGGATGAAGAAGTTGATAACAGGAGAAGAAATAGGTTAAAAAATGAATAAATATGCAATTTCATGTAGAGATTTTTTGAAGTATTTTAGCTGTTTCCCCACTTCAGAAGAAAATACAAACCAAAATGGGAAAAAAACAAAACAAAACAACAACAACAAAAAACCTTTCAGTTGCAGATATGTAGAAGGATTTTTGCTTTGGTTGCCCCAAAATGCTTAAAGCGTTCCAAAGCATACAATGTGTATTTTTCTCTTTCAGATTTTTGTTTACGGACTACAATAGACTGTCCAGTGTAGGTGGAGAAACTTCATTGGCTGAGATGATTGCTACCCTCTCTGATGCATGTGAAAGGGAATTTGGTTTCTTAGCAACAAGGCTATTTCGAGTTTTCAAGACAGAAGATACACAAGGTTTTTATTACCTGAATGACATTTCTGATTATACCATTTGAATGCACTGTTACTATGGGTTCTGTTTCTCACGTTATAAGGACGTTTTAGAAACTGTTGTAGTCATGCAGAAATTCATACAGAAGGGGAAACTCTTCTTCTGTTGTTTTGCAGAGAAAAATGCCCTATTTTATTTGCTTACCCTGATTTTATTAATCCCAAAAGGGATCTCTTGTGAAATACAGTTATCATATGTGACAATTGGAATGTGCGTTTATATTGCATCCTCTTAGATGTGGCAGTGTTTTCTGTAGCAATTAAGTAGTTGTTTCTGAGTTAGCAGGACACAAAAGCATGCTTTTATCTAACATAAATTTCTGTTTATTCAGAGCTTTTTTAATCACTATTTATTATTGGAAATCATAAATGTTTTGAATGTATTGGCCCAAAATCATAAACGTTTATGTGTGTTACTAAGATGGGATGAAGTATTTCTACTTAATCCAAATGGAAGAAACTTTTGTGTACTGTTCTATCTGCAGATTACAAAAAAAAAAAACAAACATATACAGAGCAGCATATGATACTGTGAAGAAAGGAGAGTTCTTGAGTTTTCAGTTCATAGAAGGTGTATTTCTGCTGAGTTCGGCTTCAGTCAGTTATTCCTCATTTAGATTTGGTCTTGACCACATATTGAGAAATCTATGAGATGTGGTCTTCTCTCGCAAAATGAAACGTTTAGTTTCTCATGCCTGGAGGGTAGAAAAAAGCATTCTGTTTACTGAACACAACTTGTTCTTTGTTATTCGTTCTCAAATTCACTGTATGTTCTTTATGAATGCAGTATCTGGATTTTTTTCACTATTATTTCCATGTTAGACGTTCTGCAGTTTTTCTCTGGAACTTAATTGAAATAGCTTCTATGATGCTGTAATTTTTCCCAAAACAGGATTTGACTCAATGAATGGCACCATGGTGCTGGCTTCTTGTGATTATCTGCAGTAAATACCCTTTCCCATTCATCTGTAATCTTACCTTTGTCTTGTATTCCTTGACTCTGTTGCTTTCCTGTGCTCTTCCTAATTCTGTTTGATGATATTGCAACATCCTCTCCTTATCTCTAGATTTTCACAGGTTTCTTGTCCATAGAAGTTCATAGAAATTCCACATGGGTTTATTTGTTATTTTCTGCAGGTTTAACTTGTGTTCTGTCTCACTCACAGATAAACATATTCTATAGCCATTTCATTGATTTATAAGTCTCTAATCCATTTTTGTGTCTCTATTTAGAGAAGACTTGCATTAAAGATGTCTAGAAGTGAATGTAATTATAACTGAGCTGTTATTCTTCCCTTTTTTGCCCTTCACTCTTGTTGTGATGCATTTCTGTTGCTTTCCCCTGTGTTACAAACCAGTCTGTCATGTCAGCAGTGTGGAAGATTTTTCCAGCTTAAACCCTGGTCTAGAATATCATGCATGATTTGGTATTCTTTTACTGTAGCATTTTTTTCATTCCAGTTCAAATATTGTTTTATTTTTTTTTTAGCTTTAATCATTTTACATTAGATTGTTCTGTTATTCTGATAAGTGTTGAATTTCTCTGCTTGTAGAAATCCCATAGGCAGAAGCAGTTGCCTTGGTTAAAACAACCAGCCTTGTGCTTGGATCATTGCATTAGCTCTGCTAACCCTCTAACTGCAATATTTTGTCTCTTCCTCACCAGTCCTGTGGAAGCCAGGTTGTTTATACTCCAAGGCTCTTCTGATCTGTCTAATCCTTAACGTACTGCCATATTCTGTTGTTTGGGTGTGTGTTAACATGCAAGAAAAGGTAGCCCTGGGGCTACAATCTCAGATTGTATCTTGATAGTTTGAGTTAGTTCTCCAGTGGCACTATTATTATTAGATTTTCGAAGTATCATATTTCTATTTCAAACCAGGTAGTTACCACGCTGTTTGCCTAGAATTTGCTTACATAAATAAATGTTACTGAGAGATGTCATAAAAGGGGTGATTTCACCAATGTGAAATCTACTTAATAATGATAATTTATATCCAGTGTAGATTTCTTGAAGCAATGGAAATAAACTGAAGATTAAAGAAATAACTGCTTTATGATTTCCCATAATTTTGGCAAATTTAGGTGTGTTTTTTCATGTTTGTAAGTGGATAGTAATGCTGCAGTAATCTTTTGTGCAAATTGCTGTTTTATGAAAGGTATGCAAGTTAATATACGTTAAATTCAGCTGTAATGACATTTTACATTCATTTTAACAACAGTTTTTGTTTTTTTTTTCCCCCTAGGTAAAAAGAAATGGAAGAAAACATGCTGTCTCCCATCCTTTGTGATTTTCCTGTTCATATTGTCTTGTGTTGTTTCTGCAATTGCCCTGCTGGCAATTTTTAACGTAGAACCAACCAACATGACTGTGAACGTTATTCTTATAACAGTTACATGTGTTGTTGGTTTGGCTTTTATCTTGAATTGTCGCACGTGGTGGCAAGTGATGGATTCAGTTTTGAATTCTCAAAGAAAACGTCTTCATAATGCTGCCTCCAAGCTTCACAAGTTGAAAAGTGAGGGATTCATGAAGGTAAGCATATATATGAATTAACCATTAAAAGAAGTGAAACAAACCCCCAAACCTGTAGCCTTCTTAAGATGGGGTACCGTTAATTGCATCACGTCAAATTTCTCAATGTTAGAATGAGCCTTTTTTTAGGAAGGAACACTTCTGTTCCAATTGTTATTAAACTAAATGATCTAATGTTAGTGATCTTAGGTGATTTAACGTTCCCAGCTGAGTGGGCAAATTTGGATTATGTTTTCAGGAGGAAAGTATTATGAAAACAACTGTTGTAAATGATGGGTATTTAATAAAAGTTAACTTTTGATTTTAAAATTAGAAAGAATAACTTCTTAAATATTCTGAAGTTGAATAGGCTTGAAAAGCCCAGCCTAATTGGCTGGCTGGCTACAGGACCTCTGTACCAAGAAGGGAATGGTAGCACTGCAAGAACATTCATTCCAAAATGGGTCATCTATTTCAGGACAAATGCTAGAAAATAATATTGTTTTGCTGGGTTGCATCTAAACTGTATCCATCAGACTGTCATAAAATATCCTGCGTGCTCCTATTTGAAAATAAGTTTCAGTATCCTGATGGTTAACCCCATAGATCACAGATAAGGTATTGTATAACAATGTATTGTGTGAATCTTTGTGTAGCACAGATGATCACATCTGTGTACTGCTACTGTGCTTCCTGAGAATTGGGGATTTTCTTTTTGAATTGTATTCATCTTGCATTGCTTCAGACATCTAAAAGTTAGGCTTGCCCTTGGCAATTCAAGGAGAGAAATGGGCATTTCTGGAGAGTTACTCGTATAACATCTCTTTATCTTGAATGCACACATTAAAAAGCTAGGAGAGAATAGATAAAAGTGTCTAGCTGGTAGCTGCTAAAATAAAAGCAGATGAATTCCGTATTTGTTTCTGTATTAGGGCTAGTTGTTACATGTCTAACTTGATGTTCAAAACATTAGGGAAAAAGAGAAAAAAAAAACCACCTTAATATTATATATATTCTGAATAGGAGTGACTGAACCTGAGTGTAATAGTACAGTTAGCTTGGATGGAAGGCAGATAGAAGATTTTATTGATTTTATTGTACTTACTATACAAAGCAATTTGGGGGGGGGGTAGCTGAAACTACAAGTAATCTTTTGCTTACTCTGGAAAATTGATTTACGTTGCATAAATATTAGTTTAAATAAAAATGACATTTTAATTTATGGATAATCTGATAAGGTAGAATATGCTGTTCTGTACATTTCTGTGCAAATAAAAAAAGTTTGGAAGTTGTATTTTAGGACAATTGCACTTCTAGGGGGAGATCAGTATTTTTAAGCATTAATTTTTGTAATCTTACTGAAGTATTTTTGTGGCAATTAGCAATCTGCAAAAGGAATCGTATGCATTTTTATGAGATTCAAGTATTATAAGGATGATCTTTGCTTTTTCTTTTTTTTTTTTTTTTTCTTTTTAGGTTTTGAAATGTGAAGTAGAGCTAATGGCCAAAATGGCAAAAACTATTGACGGCTTCACTCAAAATCAGACAAGGCTTGTTGTAATTATTGATGGATTGGATGCTTGTGAACAGGACAAAGTCTTACAGATGCTCGATACTGTGAGTTAGACCACTATCTCTCTATTTATCTCTTCCATAGATATACTCAGGTGCAGCCAGCTATTATGTATTTTCTGCAGATGGAAAGCACATATATAGAGTTTGTGTTGTATTAGTCTTTTTTTTCCACACTTCTGTATGCTGGCACAGCTGTAACACTAAGAGCAAAGAGCAATGGCTTTCAGAAGTCGAAAATTAAATCGTAGTAGCACTAGACATGTTAATTTGTTAAATGTTTTGAAATCAACAGGTGTAAATTATTGAAAATTAATATCCCATTGAAACAAACTTACATTGTTTGGAGCGATTTGACATACTTTCAGTGTACTTCAGGTGAAAAATACTTAAATGCTAAATATTTGGGGGGGACGGAGGGGGCCTATGACATCCACCCCTAATATTTTCTTGGTAATGACTTCTACTTTAAGTACTTTTGCTAATGTGTTAAGGATGTTTATTTCTAATTCTGTACAAGTACCTAACGGTAGATGTCAGTTTTTCCAATATGAGATACCTGTCTGCATCCTTTGCCCTTTCAAGTTCATAACTCGGACAGAGTGAATATAAGATGTTGAGTCAGATGTTCAAATGACCCACAGTTACTAACAAGGCTTACTGTCTCCTTTCATACAGGTGCGAGTCTTGTTTTCAAAAGGCCCATTTATTGCTATTTTTGCGAGTGACCCACACATCATAATAAAGGCTATTAACCAGAATCTCAACAGTGTTCTACGGGATTCAAACATAAATGGACATGATTACATGCGAAACATAGTTCATTTGCCTGTTTTTCTAAATAGCCGAGGGCTCAGTAATGCGAAAAAGCTGATGGTAGCTTCAACAACCAATGGAGATGTTCCTTATACAGATAATGCAGGTAAAGTTACTCAGGAGGATGGTACGAAAGTTACAGAACCAGTGATAAAATCTGTTTTCTGGAACAAACTATTTACAAAATTGTTAGATCATTAACATTATTTCACACTTCAGTCAAATTTATGTGAATGGAGAAAATCCCTTTCTTCTCACCCCCAACAGGGTTGCATGAAGAAGTTGACAGAAGAGTTTCTCAGAATAGCCTTGGAGAGATGACCAAACTTGGTAGCAAAACTGCTCTCAATAGGCGGGTGAGAGATTTTATACTAAAATGTCTAATACTAGCAATACTTCTTTTTTTTTTTTTTTTTTTCTTCCCCTCTTTAATGTACTTACTGGTGTCAACTTTGAAGACTTATCAAACCATTCCTGTGAAATTACTAAGTGTGATCCATGTAGGAAAAGCATATTTTTAAATCAGTAGACTGATGCTGCCCCAAAGAGGATCTATATAGATATCACAGATATATATTTAGAAAGGTTTTAACTTTATTATCAAGTAAAATTTAGTTAATTTAGAGTACATAGAAGTTCTTGATACTGATTGGAATTCCTTTTTTCTGTAAGGATACTTACCGAAGACGCCAGATGCAACGTACCATTACCCGCCAAATGTCTTTTGATTTGACCAAGCTTTTGGTTACAGAGGATTGGTTCAGTGACATCAGTCCTCAGACCATGAGAAGATTACTAAATATAGTTTCAGTGACAGGTAAGTGTGGCCCATTTTTTTTTTTATTTTATTTTGTTGTGAAAGCCAGTATCAGCTTTTTATAAAGGATCAAATTTTGACTTTTTCGGTGTTCCAGGCTTTGTGTTCTGAATGTTTGATTAGGATGTAGACCCTTGTAGAAAATTTGCTTTGTTCACACTAGCGAAACAAATAATATTAATGATTTCTAAGATTAATTGGAAAATGTAAGGGATACACAGATCTATCAGGTGTATTGTGCTTAATACTTCAAAACGTTTTAATACTATTTAACTTGCATATTTAGTATATTAGGTTATGTTCATTAGATAGGATAGGATCCAAACAGGTAGGTTAATTCAGAAGAACATTTTGCCCCTGGTAAGCAAACTTCATAGCTCATAAAATTAAGTAGCATAATAATTGAGCAGACAGTAAACAGTTATTCTTCTACTTAGAGCTGAGTTTTGTGAAAGCACAGGTAGCACTCTCAAGATTTGAAATAGCTGAGAGAAAAAATGTTACATTTACTGCACATATGTTTGCCTTTGTTTTGTTCTTTTCTCTGTATCTAATCTTACATGCAATTGTAGCTGGCCCCTGAGATATCAGTGGTGTTCTAGGGTGAACTGCTGTACCTTTGAGCTCTTCTGTAACACTGAATCTAGTTACAGATTCCTATGCTTCATTTCAGAGGGGGTCTTGAAATACTATATTAATCCTACTGTCTCCAGCTCCTCTGCTGTAAAACTCTTACCTGGAATAAAATAGTTTACTTGGTTTTTATGCCATTTCAACTCTTTTAATCTGAGTACCTGGTCTTATGGTAAAGGACCTCACTAAATGATGAGTAGTATTGCACTATACAGCTGCAGAACAAAGTGAATAACAGTGTGTTTTGAAGGCAAAGAGCACTGCTCTATTCCTACATTAATCAAATTATCATAAGCTCTAGCGTATCTTGATGAAAATAGAATTTCTAAAAGTTCTTATTTCAGTATGCCTAATGAAATTTGATTGCTAGGAAGACTATGATCCAATTCTACCCTACCTACCTTGTATTAGCAATAAAAGATTATATTAAATGACCTGTCTTATTATAAAAACACTTAATGCTTAAATAATCTCTTAAATTTCTAATGAGAGCAGAATCATTTGAGGGAGAATTTCTGTAATAAAACTATAACAGGTGTGAAAATACTGCAGTTCTCTGCATGGCTATTAAGCATGGGTTCAACAGATTCAGCATTAAGTTCAACATCGGGTGATTGTAGCTGTATTGCCTGTGCTGGCTACAGGTCAGAAATCACTGTGTCACTACTGGATGGCACATAGCTGGAGCTGATAAACCCACTGCAGCTATTGCAGGTCTCATACAGGGTGTTTGCTTTACCAGTGTGTGCACAGAGTAATGATCCAAGCCAAACTTGAATTGATTCTCGCTGATTTATTTAGCTGCAGAAACCTGCTACAGCAATAACAGTGCTGCATCCAGTGCCCAATTTAAAATTGCATTGGAGAGAACAAAATTTCCTGATTGGTCTGATGTAGAATTGAGGTGATCATCTCAGTGGGAAGTATGACACAAAGACACGGTTGTATGTCTGTGAGCTGAGCTTCAGCTCTGTCCAACCAGCTTGTGTAACACAGAGTTGCTGGCTGTCTCTGAAGTTGCATTCCCAGTGTTTGCATTGTTCACAGAAATTGCCTTAATATCTCAATTATATTATTATACCTCAATTACATTATTATAATTGAGATATTAAGATAATAACATGATTGAGATATTGTCGTAATATCTCAATCATAATAATGTAATCTTAATATCTCAATTCATGCACAATTTCTCTGAAATATCCCTACAGTCAGGTTATAAAGAATTGAAGGTAACTGCTGTTCTAAAATAAGTAAACAAAACAAACAAACAAAAGAAAAACACAAAAAAAACCCTGTGGCTTGTTTTCTGTTCCATTAATTTAATGCTAATATAATTGATAAAAGAATGTTAATGGCTCGGGTTTTTTTCCTGTTGATTTTTATATCTAGTGATGATTTATATGTGAAAGCAGACCTTTCAAAAGGGAAAGTGGTTTAAAAAAACAAAAAACAAACAAACCTTCCTGTGTTTTTTCTTGCTTTCTTGTTGTATTAGGTCGCTTATTGAGAGCTAATCAGATCACGTTCAATTGGGATAGGCTGGCCAGTTGGATCAATCTCACAGAGCAGTGGCCTTACAGAACATCATGGCTCATACTGCATCTTGAAGAGACTGAAGGTGTTCCAGATCAGCTGACTTTGAAAACCATATATGAGAGGTAGGTGTTATTCTGATAATAGTATGCACTTTCAGTTATTAAAATCATTACTAATGATGATTGGAATAGCATGGCTTTCCAGCAGCTACCAAGTTGTAATCTAGAATTTGTACTTACACTCTTCTGTTAATATTGGCAACTTTTAAAATTACTTTTATTGCTATTTAATGCAACACGTAAGGATGTATGCTTTATATTAAAAGCAAAGACAAATATATTGGAGTTCTTTTACGGATAGCTGGCTGTGCTTCTATTTCATGATGCAATTTTCATCTTTACCATGGTCAGGACAGAAGTTTTTTTCTAGTTAGAAATCAGGATCTGAACTGAGCTCTACAACCTGCCTTCAATGGTAAAGATCTCTGGAGTTTCAGTGCTAAGCGTGCTTGAGGATATAGCAGTACCTTTTGCTGCAGCTAAGAAATATGAGGGTGAAACATGGCTTTCTTTCTTGGTTGCTGATAGGATTTGCTGTCCGGGAGAGCTGTCTAGGTGTTGCAGCTGAGAGGAAGTGGTCCCTGTGTTGCCAGTGAATGCGCCTCTCTAGAACCTGGCTTCTTGTAAGAAAGGAAATGTGAATTGTGATGAATGGCTTGGTGACAGGAGGAGGAATAAAAAGAGATAATGGGGCTGGGAGTTAGGCCCTTTGGGGCCAGGGGTGGAAACAGAATCAGAGTCAAACAGAATCAAAGTCAGCAAAGGGAAGTAGAATGTGACTTGACTTTTTTAAGAAATATTTGAGATGAGATGAAACAGCTGAGGTAAAGAGGAAAGACTGGGGCTGACTAAAGAAGTTGCCAGAAAATCTGGAGACTTTTCTGTCCAAGTTTATTCTCTTTTGTATTTGTTCCATTGACATTGCAAATTCTAGGAAGGTGCTTAGAGCCAAGGAATGGGAGACGAATTTAATGAGGGTCTGGGTTGGGATAGAAATGGTTGAAGCATTGTGAGAATGGGACTAGAATTGATTGGGAAAGAAGGCTGGGATGGTTTCTGTTGGGAAGTGCAGTCAAGGGACACAGAAGGTGTCCCTTGAGAGAGACAAGGGGGGGAACTGGGCATGATAAGGCTGAGGACTGAAGATTGATAAAGACATGTAGCAGACTGGAGTGGCTTCAGGTTGAAGGTGTTGGTGATGAAATATCAAATGTAAAATCATCAGTCTTAAAAGCAAACAAACCCACTTTCCTCTATAGAATGAATCCACAGTTCCTAGATCTTGCGTTTTCTCTGTGAGTGTAAGTTACTTGTAAAAATGTACTGATTAAAATACGGTGTTCATAAGGCTAGTGTCAGAACTATTCATGTGATCCAGGTGAGTACAATAATTCAGAATCCCTCTCCTCTAATACTTTACAGTACCCCTGCTGTAGATATTTCTAACTTTACCTTTATTTAGGTTTTCTGTATGGCATGTTTTATAATTCTATATTTTCATTGTTTATCCAACTACCCTTTCGTACTGAACTGCAGACTGCATCCTTGGTTGACTGATTAAAAGCAATAAGAGCAGTCAAGTTCACTGTCATTGCTTTTTAGCTATCAGAATCATGTCTGGGGCTGAGTGAACGATGTAGTTTCAAACACAGTTCCCTCCCCCTGCCCCTGATAATCTTCAGTTCCAGACGAGTCAGTATGAGAGAAATCCACAGGACTACAGATAAGGCCTTGGTATCAGATGTTTTGTCTTCAAAACTATGGAAAACAGGAAAACCTCAATTGTCTTTTCTTTTAAAAGGTTATTAAACAAATTTAAATTAAGCCATTTTAGGGCTGAACAAACAGGTGGTTTCTTCCTGAAGAAGAAATAAGGTCTGTGCCACTATTTCTGAAGGATCCTAATGCTGTATCTAAACAAAAACTTTTTTATGGATACAGATTATTTTCTACGTTCCCTATTGCCATTCATTGCTTAACAGTAGAGGGTAATCAGCATTGTCAAGTAGTTATGTGCTGGAGGTTTTGGAATGATTTTTCTAATCCCATGCAATTTAGTCTCTGTGCAATCCCATTTGTACTGGTACAGAGTAAGAATCTCCCATGTTTACCCTGAAATAAATATGTAAGCACTCCCTTTTCAGTAATGCCAAATCCCAGTTATTTCTGTATGTTTCTTCACCCTACTGACAAGTTGTATACAGTTGCTTAACTCTCTTGCTTGGGACCTTAATCCTTTCATCATATTGGATTCTCCTGTAGTGATATCTCTTGTACTTAATATGTTGGGACATTGTCAATCTTCTGCTATGTACAATAATGCTCTTTTTTCACCAGAGAGCCTTTACATACTATCAACAAAGGTATACCTGGAATTAGTTTGTGGGACTCATCACTGCCTTCTGATTATTAACAACAGCAGTAATAAATCACTTCGGAGTGATCAAAGTCCACTGCTGTCTTCAAGACACACTGATGTATATATGGTTTCTGATGAGCCAAAGGAAGTATTAGAGAGCTGAATTATTCTCAAAACCAGGTAGTACAAGTCATTCCAATACAAACAAATGTCAAATCTGTGATAAACCACCCTGAGGAGAAGGAAACGACAGTCATGGCTGAATGTGAAGGACTTACTCAGGCTCTGGATTGTTTGTTGTTAGTAGAGATGCTTGAATGGCTGGTACTCGGTGCCAACTGGAGTGTGTCAGGATTCATTAGTTCAGGTGTGGAGGAGATGTGTGAGTCTTGTGCTGTTTTGCCTCTTGCTACGTAGGTTGTGTTTGGAAGTAGTATAGCCACTGGAGTAGCTTGCCAATTCGTTATATAGGCATTAATAAGTTTATAAAGCCATTTATAGTGTACGAAGGATCTGTAACGTGAAGAACACTGTACTGCATAGTGCAAAAAATACCAACAGGACAGTTTGATATGGAAATAATAAAAATTACAAGGAAGGTGACTATTTTTAACCAATAAAAAAAAAATAACATTGCTACATACTTAGGAAGAGAGTTGATGTCTCTCTCACCCACTTCTGTTGAACCTATGTGAGGAACTAAATATACAACTCTCCTGATGTAGCGATAAAGCTGAGGTCTCATCTGTCTGATGACTTGGATGATTGTATTTACCATATGCTGAGTACGAAAAGGTCTATGAACTCTTCTCCAGGATTATCTGATGCTCTAAAAATTGTTTTATCCAAAATAATCCTTTTTATGTCACTGCTGTTCTTTATCTACAACTGTTTGAAATAGTTTGGCTTGAATATCTGCTTCTGTATCAGTTTAAAATGGGGTATTTACTTTAGCTCCTCTTTTAGAACTTCAGTTTCTGTTTCCCTAGGTTTTCTAGTTCATAAAAACAGCTTTCCCATTTGGAGTCTCGTGAATAGATACCAATTTTGATACTTTTATAATTTCTGCTCCTGATCTGTGTTCTTATTACTACTTCTCTGGCTTTTATCTTGGAAGGATTTTTGAAAAGATTTCAGTACTTTAGAACAGGATCAAGAATACATGTATAACTTTCCTAGTGATGAATAGCTTGTGTTAGAGTACTTCTTGTTGTGATGCTGCAAATTCTTTGGTTTTGATGCATTTCTTAATCCTGAGTATGTGAGGAGAGGGCTCTGCTTGGACGCCTCCTTTTGAGGATGGCAATTTTGGAGGTTCTGTTAAACCTGTAGGAGTTTTCAGCATTTGATCGCTTTCCTCCATATGAGGAAAATGCTTTAATATTATAGTCGCTTTTCCAACTTTAAAAGTTTGTGTTACAGAGTTTGAGCCACAAGGATTCCCTTACAGAGCTCTTCCTCTGAGCTGCAGATGGTGTGGGGCAGGAGGCTAACCCGACGGATAGATCTGCTGTAGGTACCCACAACTGAGGAGTTGCATCAGATATCTTGTGCCTGCGCTGAGGGTATGACAAATGGTAATAACATCTTGTTTTACTGCTGCATTGGAGGCAGGTTACAGGCAGCTTTTCACTGTGCAATGCAGTCAGTGCTGTAGGGAGTGTGATGCTGTGGGGCTGTGCCGGCAGGTGGCACTAGAAGAATACCTGTCTGCCCCATGCAGCGCTCACAGCTTCTTGTTTGTCTGAGGGTTGTCAGTGTTCATATTTAAAATTAGTGATCTTCTTCGCTGGATGGTTTTGTTTTTCAGTACTATTTCAGAGAATAAGCGATGCTTTCACAGCATATAAAAAATAAAGGAAAAGGATCCAAATGGTCATCAAGGATTAAGAAATGAAAGAATAAAATCAGTGCATACACAGAGGGGAATTAACTGCAAATAAAATACATGACTTTTAATGATTATATGCTATTTTTGCACAGAGGAATCCTGTCTTGTAACATCCAGAATTTAATTTGGTAAACTGTAGACAGGTATGTAGCAAAGGGAAGGGACGTTTTCTGTCACATCTTGCTGCTTTCTCTTGTAGTTCAGTGGAACAGGAAAGCTAAAGTAAGATAACTGAAAGCTGTTCTAGAACTATGTGTCGGAATTTGTGTGATGCTGGACTAGTCACTTCTATTGTACCTTTCACTTGGATGGTATTTGTACCTCTGGGAGATGGCATACAGCTTATGATTCTGTAGGCTGATGTTAGAGAGTGCTGAGTATTCAGAGCTGTGTCTGAAGCTAGTGGGAGCTCTGCTTTCAGTAGCTGAAGTGCTCTGGAAGAAAAAATGAGTATCAAATTGATTGCTAAATAAAAATATCTATATGTCTTTGTTTCTGTCAAAAAAAAAAAAGCTAACTACTATATTATCATGAAGGATTGCTGCAGAAAATAAATTAGCTAGTGCTTTTTCTATATATACTGGTAAATATGGAAGACTATTGATGAGTATGAAAACAGTTCTTCAGGAGTCATGTATCCCAGTAGTATGACACAGGAAATATAATACAATAGGATGGGAGATCCTATTGAATATTGCATGGGCAAGTTGTATAAAACAAAGCAAAACAAAAACCAAGAAAATAAGGCTTCAATTTGCAACACAGGCACACCTCTGTGGACAGTCTTTGTGGACTGGAGTCGCTTAGTTCTCCCTTAGTAAGAGGTAGAGGTACTGTGTTGTAATTTTCCTTTGTTAGAGAGTAACAAGCACGTGCTTTGTAATTGTGTCCAATCTTGAAAATAAAAATGTTCAGTCTGTTGAATTTCAGTCCAGATTCTGCAGAAAAATATCTTTAATCTTCTTACTGCCTTAAACTGACTTGTTGTGTGGTCTCATTTCTATCCTCTTACTCTCCAGCCATTGTTGGTCTGGATCTTTATGTTCAGCTTTGCAGTTGGTATGCTAAATAGCACCAGTATTTGCTCTCTTGGGTTTATCTGTTGCCTTTTCAAGTAATCTTCCACCAACAGGTTTTTCATGCAGTCTCTTTCCTTGTCAAGTTAAGGTCCCATTTTGATTTCTCATCTAGTGTATTCTCCTTTCCCTTTAGTGTTTAGGTTATTCTGTGGTCATTAGCCACATATTTTTCCTGGTCTGGTTTCATTGTTTTTACCATTTTATTTATAACTGCAATACACAGTTAATATTTCTCTGCATTTATGTTGTGCTGAGTTCTCTTCAGTGTTGCTGTGAAGAGTCTCCCTAATGTCAGTTCTGTGGCGAAATGGCACATATAAGTTGCAGAAAAAAATGTTTTAAAACCCTGAGGTGTAATAAAATACTTGGGCATTCTGTAAATGAAGTTGTCAGAGAATTAAGTTGTCAGATTAAAGCAAGTTTCTGTTGAATGTTTGCAACTGATACATCTCAGACTTGTAAACTGGCCAACCATGGGAATGTGCTCTCATTTGAAGACCACATAAAATATCCATGACACCAGAATGAATATGAGTGCCAGGTCTAAATAGAGGATATACTGGGAAAAGCCACAGTGGCTTTTGTAGAGAAGATACTGACTCTTTTGAGAATTCAGATTTCAAAAAAATGCATGTAAAAAATGTGATGTAATGTTTGGAAACTTTTGAAGTTTTAACCAAGATCCTGATCTAAGAGTATTTAGAATCATAGAATCATTAAGGTTGGAAAAGACATCCAAGATCATCTGGTCCAACCATCCCCCTGCCACCAATATCACCTGCTACACCATGTTTCTAGTGCATTTTCATATATTAAAATGTAGGGTAATAGCAGGCAAGATCGAGGAAAGCAGAAGAGGGAAGCAAAACATAGAAGAATGACTGATGAGAATCTTGCAGGTAAGGTTAGGAAGATAGTACTTGAGCTCTTTGATATACCTATAAATTCTTGGACAGAGGGAGAAAATACAACGTGGAGATAAAATCAGGACAACTGTTTTTGTGGAGGGTTGTGAAAGTAGCTATGAGCAAATTGCAGATGCAAGTCATTGTGGTTATATGTATCATAACATAGCAGGGAAAATGATCTCATCTGTAATCCTGCTAACGTAGTAATGGGCTGTAAATCTGCACCTAGGAAAGGAATTCACAAATCCGTTGCTGATGATTCTCTGAAAAAATATGTTCAGTGCTCAGCAACAGTCAGAAAAGGAAATTGTAGGAATTATTAGCAAAGAAATAAAAGGAAGTTATTTTATTAAACAAATCTGTTATGTATCTAAATTCTGAATGCTGGGACTCCAGTCACTGCATTTCAAAAAGGATGTACTAAAGTAGAAGAGATATTAGAGGATGAAAAGAGCCCTAGTTTCACTTCATGTTTTTCTGTGAATGTCATCACTGTCCTACTTCCTATGCTACGAGGAATCCTAGTTTTGCTTTTTCTTGAAAAGAATGTTTTCTTTTTTTTGTTTTGGATTCTCATGTTTTCCTCAAGTCTGAGCCAGCTGAGTCATTTCTTTTCTATAGAGACCTTAGTTAATCATTTCAGTTTGAGCCTCAGAGCCATCTTATGTTGTTTCTTGATATTTTCTACTGTTTTAGGCTATAGAAAGCAGTGTTTTGGTATTGATACCATGTCAGTTTAATAATCTCGATGATTGGGGGGGAATATCTTCTTTTCCTCATAAAGTTTACTCAGCGAATGAGATGGTCTGTGTAATATCTAAACATCTTTTCATGTCCTCACCACGGCAGGGACTGAAATCTGTTGTGCTTTGTCTGTTGGAGTATGTTCCTAGAAGTCACTAAACTGATTTTATAACCATCTTGCCAGTAGGCACTTGTCCTTTTGAACTCTGCACTTGTTAATGAGGGAGGCAGCATTTGTGAGCTACCCAGTTCTCTTCTAGATGTGGTGGCTTTAGCAGCCTTGTCACTTTTTAAGGCTGCTTGCGGCTCGGCTGACTTTGCTGATTAAAGTCTGTTCCAAGTACTAAGATTTACACAGTTGTAATAAGGTAAGGTTTACACAGGCATGTATATGCTCTTTGAGTTCAAGAGTGCAATTCAGAAAATGATTAAACAAGCTTGTAAACACTTGAAAAACTGTAGATGTCTAAATTTTTACTCCAGAAGATCCTGCAGCATCTACAGTTATGCCAGTGTGAATGGCCAGAACTGCTAATGAGAGGCCTAAGTTGAGTTGTGCGATGTTTTCTTTCCATCTAAAGCCTATTTGGGATCCTTGAGAGTCAGTAGCTGATGCCCTTAAAAACTGAGCACAAATGAGTAAGTATCTTGAAGATTTTTACAACAGGAGGAAAAGATTAAATTCAGCATACAACACAGCAGCTAAGGCTAATTTAATTCAAAAATGCATGCGGAAGGGGAGGAGTGGCAATGACTTTTATATAACATTCTGTGTTTAAAGCAGTTACACCAGGTGCTGGGGCAGGCTTTATCACCAGTCACAGAAACCTTCAGATCCTGGTAAACATGAAGAGCTGCCCATGCAGGTCTGGACACTACAGTGGAGTGAAGTGCCAATTGTCCTTCGAAAGCAAAATGGCAGAGAACAGACTGCGGCGTACCAGGATGATTTAATGACCTCTTTGCTGTGAAGGGCCCCTTGGGGTAGGAAGAAAAAAGTCAGTGTGAAGTTGATGTTAGTCTGTAAGAATTTCCTCCTGGTCATGTCTGGATACCACTGGGGATGGAACATTGACTCAAAAATTTGATAGATCCGTGGTATTTTCCTCTTTCTCATGCAGATGGGCTCTAGGTGACTTATCTTTCTGAATATAATTCTAGCCATTACATGGTGAAACAGTAAGAAATAAAACTGAAAACTGGTGTCTAGGGAGGATGTCCTAAGGGAGACCATGACTCACAGTGTTAGTGCTTGAAGAAGCGTCCTTGTCCCCAGAACTGTACTTACATTTTGTTTAATGACACAGAATTGAGGTATTCACGCAACCTTCTGCTCAAGCCTTTCCTACCGACTGGTTTTGATCTTGCCCCGCTTGTCATGGGGGTTGTCATGAGGGACATCTTAACTGTCACTCTTCTCCCAGGCTTTGCTGAAACCGAGGTACTAAGCTTTGTGAGGATGTTGGCAAGTTGTAGCTGGTCCCTGAATTTCTGTGACATGCCTATTCTTACACTCGTTACGTTCAGAATATTAGAACATGATAGCTTGGCTCAAGATAGAAGAAACTCTCACAAACCATCTGTTCAGATTAGGAGCTCCACCCTTTACTTAATTTCCTTGAAAACACGCTTCTTGGAAGCTAAAGAAAACTATGGAAAGCAAGAATCTGAAGTCTTTGAGTTTGAAAAATGAGATATGTCTTCCAGGATGAGAAAATGGTTGTGCTTTCCTCAGTGCTGTAAGTTGCCATTATTTTAAACTTAACATAAAATTCATAAATCAGTCTGGCTGAATTTAACCTCTGCAGTGTTTGCACATACATAGGCATGCCTGCCTATGGTGGATGGCAAATCAACGTGCCAAAGCAGAACACACCAAATTTAGAAGAGTAACATAATAGCTTTACTTCATTCAGGATTCTTTTTGTCTGCAGGACTAAAGGATCTAAGCCAGCCATAGCTTGCTCACTGCTTTTTTTTAATGGTTTTACAACTGTTGTACCATTCTAAGGAATAATTTGTAGAAGACATCTTCACCGACTGATACATAAGTCATGGAAAGTATTGGCATTTCTTGACTTCTTCAGTTCTACATACTGTCTTTCCAGTTTCAGTATGGGTGTAAGATTTTGCTTGCCTTTTTTTTCCCATCTATTTTTATTGAAGTTACCCCTTTTTGGAAGTAGCCATAGAAACAGTTACCTCTACTAATGGCAACCAGAGGAGAACTTACGCTCTTGGTACTAGACAGTTACTGGACAACTCATCTTCTTTTTCCCCTCCCCAGGTTAAATTGGTAAAGGCTAATTTAGAAGCAAATTTAACAACGGTTGATTATTGTGGATTTGCAGTTCTATCGGGTGGTTTCATGGGTGCCATATTTTACTGATAAGTTCAAATCTTTTGTATGATAAGCCCGTGTGAACTAAATCAGGAAGTGACTTGGGTTAAAGCATTGCTCTTTTACCTGTATTTGAATATTGGTACTTTGTTTACTATTTTAATTCAAGGAAATGTGTTTACAGTATACTAAAAATACCACCAAGACATAAATGAAATCAATTTCTTTAATAAAATAATTTCATATCATTAAAAACAAAACCAAAAAAAAAAAAAAGAAAATAGTATTCAGTAGCACTAGTAGTAAAATTTATTTTTCCACATATAAAGGCTCATTTATTTTTATAGCAATTTGATGACACATCTGCTTGCTTTATTCAGCTGAAAAGAAAATGTTGGTTCTTGGTGTTTTGTAAAATTGCTTTGTTAAATTATTTTCGAAATCGTTCAACTTTTAACAAATGACATTTGATACTAACATTGGAAAGCAATTTCAGCTAATTAAGTAGATCCTTCTGTAAACCATTGGAACATTAAGATGACAAACTGTTCATTCAGGATTATTTTAATTGGTACAATTATTGTAATTTTGTTGCAATTATGTGTTGAGCTAAAAGCTTTTGTCTAAATCATTTGAGTTTTTTTGTTAATATACATAAGTAAGAAACGGAGTAAAATAAAAACTGAAGATAAGCATTATCTGTCTACTTTTCCATTACAGTGCTTTAGACAAGTATCTACTAAATTATTCTTCTAAAAAGTATGCTAGATGTTTTCTGCAAATTTCTAGCAATTAAAAATGAGCAAGATCACTTGAAATGTAACTTTTCTAGAAGGTTATTATGTTAATTCCAGTTTTGACACTGTTTAAATACCTTTAATAAAAAGGGCAAAATTAACTTTTGAGGGATTTGCAACTTCTCTAAAATCTATTGATGTATTAATTTCAGAAGTGTAGCTCTTCAGTGATTACAGAAACCAAAGGTGCCACGTTCATCGCTCTGCCCTTAATGTTCTGGGCAATAATCATTTGCCCAGGCCAGATTTAAATAAATCACTTCTTTTAAGGAGACAATTCTTTATTCTTGTAGACCTCACAGCGTGGCGTTACTTCTAAATATTTAACCTGCATTTTGATTTTTTTCTTAGTTTCCTTGTATTGTCCCATACTTATTATGTAGGGCACATAGCCATGTTTCTCATTATGCTAATAGTGTGGTCTCAATATTAATAGAAAACATAGCAGCTGAGTACTAGATCATCATTTCCTAGGCTGTATCCTAAACAGACCTGTGTGAGGCATGACATAACAGAAGTAAAGAGTACCAGAGGGCATGACAAGTAAGCAGGGAGTTCAGATGAAAAGATGATAGGGAGAGAAAAGGAGTGGAGGAAAAGCTGATCAGAACAAGACAGGGAGTTCTCCAAAGCTCTTTTACCTTTTATTGTTACCTTTTGTAATGGAATCATAGAACGGTTTGAGTTGTAAGGTACTTTAAAGATCATCTAATTCCACCTCTGCCATGGGCAGGAACACTTTCCACTTGACCAAGTTGCCCAAAGCCCTATTACTCCTTGTCCTATCACTCCACTCCCTGGCAAAGAGTCCCTCCCCAGCTTTCCTGTAGCTCCCTTTAGGTAGTGGAAGGCCACTGTAAGGTCTCCCTGGAGCCTTCTCTTCGCCAGGCTGAACAACCCCAACTCCCTCAGCCTGGCTTCACAGGAGAGGTGCTCCAGCCAGCATCCTGATCATCTTCATGACCCTTCTCTGGACTCACTTTAGTATGCCCATATCCTTCTTGTGCTGAGGGCCAAGAGCTGAAAACAGTACTCCAGGTGGGGTCTCATGACAGCAGAGTAGAGGGGGAGAAACATCTTCCTTAACCTGCTGGCCAGGCTTTTTTTGATGTAGCCCAGGGTACAGTTGGCTTTCTTGGCTGCAAGGGCGCATTGCCAGCTTATGTTGAGGTTCTCATCAACCAACATGCCCAGGTCCTTCTCAGGGCTGCTGTCCATTCTACACCCAGCCTATATTTTTGCTTATTATTCTGAATTAATTTCCAAATAATTCTTTAAATGCTTACAGAATAGTTTTAGTGTGCAGTAATGACATATCTCTCTCCCAACAAAATAAAACAAACAAAAGACTTATGTGTATTTCCAATCCCTGTAAACTCTACAGAGTGATACTAATTTAGGGCAGGACACAGAAGCCTTAATTTTAGCAACACAATAAATGGTTTAATTCATGAGGCTTGTATAATTTGGGGGGAGTTGAAGTTGGGAAATAAAATTGGAAATAATATTGCTTTGTGCCTGCTGAACATACTTGTCAAAGTGAGAATATTTATTCAAAAACTCAATAGTATGGGAAAGCATTGTGGGGTAAGATGATAAGCTGTAAATGCATCCTTTAGCTATACACAGCTAGTGGCCCTTATCAGTAGGTCAGTTCTGTGATAGGAAGCTGCTTCAGAAGGACAATACCTGGAACAGCTCAGGTAATCCAAAGGCTGCATGATGGAAGTAAAATGTCTTTGGTCCTAGTTAACTTGAATGTTATTAACCTATTGAAGTTTGTGTAGCATAGTGATTGTACCTTTTTGTCTTCCAATTTTGGATGGTATTTGGAACAGATTCGTAGGTTGGTCTCCTTTTTTCTCTGAGAAGTGGAACTTGTGCTTCTGTGAGTGAGGTATTTGCTCTGGGCTTCTGGAAGAGGACTGACTGAATGTTCTTTTGCCCAGTTCTGAAGTTAAACTGTATGCTATGATGTAGCCCCAGAGAAGAATCCTGTACTGGAGGCTAGGATGACCCATGGCAATTTCTAATCCTATAGCACTTGCAAATACTTGATGAAATGCTTAAGTCTTACAGCTTGAAGGTATTGCAAGAAAGCATCCCTGCATAAAGCCATAAAGTAGCTTTGTAACTGATTTTCTTAGGAGCAAATGCTGAAAGCAGTATCCTCATATTTCACTCGTGTGAATGATCTGGTGGGACTTCTCCGTGAGACATAACTGCTTTTTTTGTTTACAGAGCAGTTTTGAGCAGTCTTGAATTCTTCTTTGCTACTCCATTTTGCTGCTTTTATGTGTAATAAATATATTGATTTAAAAAAATAATCTTTTGTCTTTAATTCAAATAAGCACTGTGAAGTTGTGAATGAATTCAGGCTTTTGTAGCTGTATTAACACTTTAAAGATAAAGAAATATTGTGGAAAGTTGAATTAAAATCAGACCTTTGTAATATGGCTCAGTGGTGGAGCATGATATTGAGTATGGCAGATTAACAGATCAATAAATATCAGCCTTATAAGGATCAAAATGCTTTTTCTTTCTCAAGTGATCAAAACCAGAGCGCTTAGAAGAGGTGCTTCATCTGCTGTTACTTGGATGGGTTACTTAGTTTTGCAAAGAAAGCTTTCCTGAATACCTATGGTAATAGGAGTTTTTAAATAGCTATTGCATCTGTTCAGTGAAGTCTCTGTACTACTTAATATGCACTGAGGGGTTTATAATTTTTGTCTCGATAGCTGTGTCGAACTTAAAGCTTTTCTGCCTTTATTAAAATAAAGCATTGATTCCCTTTTAGTGTTGAGTGCATGATGACTTTTTTTTTTATTCCTGTTCTTACACAAGTGTGTATGTGAACAAATGTTCTCTTTCAACGTCCAAACTATCTGTTGCAGTTAGAAAAAAAATACTTGCAGCTCTATTCTTAATACAATGTTAGTACTGTAGATGTTATGGAGTGTTTTGTGTGAGAGCTTTTAGTCCAGAAGAAATACACCCCTGTGATAGCAGATACCATCGCTTTTCTGAGCAGATCTGAGAAGAATAGGATAAATAACTTCTTCAGAGCAAAGCATTATATTTGTAGTATCAGTTTATTAGATATTAAGAGATCAGATATCTAATTATCAGGTTGTTAACCATAAAATTTTTATCTTGCATTCCAGAGTGATCCAAATCTTCAAGGTTTATTCTTAGCATCAGACCTATAGGGGAAAAAATGTCTGTGTCATTTTGAAAGAGAAATAATTTCATTGTTTTAAGCTTTGTCTTAAACTGTGTTGAGAGAAAAACTTAAAAGGCACATAATAAATAAAACATGACATGCCTTCTTGCTTGTGCCTTCTGTTTCTCTGCCGCTTAATATTTTTAATTAATTAGGTGCGTTGCTTTTTATGGAGTGCAAAAGTTAAATGACTCTTATTTGCCTGGTTACTTGCTGCCGTAAAAAGCTGAGAAATGTTCAGGTGTGTGAAGAGGAACTTGTAGGATGCCTTTGTATTCACCTTCAGGCAGGATGTTGTCCTCACGGGCAAGGGGTGCAGTCTTGTGGTACCCAAACAGGAGGAAAAGCGTGTGTTCCCTTACTGTGACCAGGGACAGCAACAGTCCAGTGATCACCAGGCAGGTCTGTAGCCACAAGGTATGTATTAGATCAAGCCAGGAAGAACTCAGTAAGTCACGGTCAAGATGACCAAGATAAATAGACGTTGCTCCGGTCAGGACCAAAGGCAGAGGCTTGAACTTGAAGGCAGTTCTTGACCCAGGCAGGGGTAGCACCCAGTGAGGCTTCCCACAGCTTTAATTGCAGCAGCCAGGTCCCAGCTTACCCAGTTGCACTGTATCCGAGCTGGCCTGGAGCTCAGGCAGTGAAACCCCTGGCAGGGGGAGAAGAGGTGATGGATGGAGCCTGTTGGCATACCTGGGGGCTTGGCACAGCCAGCCGAACAGGGAATGTGGGCCCAGCATGGCCTTCAGCATCAACAAGTACAAGGAGGACATGGAGGCCCTGGGATGTGTTCAGAGAAGGGCTACAAAGGTGGTGAGGGGCTGGGAACACACGTCCTGTGAGGAGCGGCTGAGGGAACTGGGGGTGTTTGGTCTGGAGAAGAGGAGGCTCAGGGCAGACCTCATTGCTCTCTGCAGCTACCTGAAAGGAAGGTGTGGGGAGCTGGGGGTCGGCCTCTGCTCACAGGTAACCAGTGATAGGACCAGAGGGAATGGCCTCAAGTTGTGCCAGGGGAGGTTCAGGTTGGAAATGAGGAGACATTTCTGCTCAGAAGGAGCAGTCAGGCATTGGAAGGGGTTGCCCAGGGAGGTGGTGGAGTCACTGTCCCTGGGGGTGTTCAAGGAAAGGCTGGACGTGGTGCTTAGGGACATGGTTTAGTGGTGACATTGGGAGTATAGGAACAGTTGGACCAGATGATCTTGGAGTTCTTTTCCAACCGTAAATATTCTATGATTCCATGACTCTTAGGCTGCTCAATCCTTCTGCCTTTTGACCACCAACTAGCTTGGTGGTGCAGGGTCACATCCTGGGGTGGCAACCACCTCCAGCAGCAGATGGTGAAAGGGAGGCTGTGTCACGTACAGCCTGGCAGCCTAGCATCTTCCTGTAGATTGTGCTGGTAACATTCGGTGCTGTTGGACCATGGTGGTGATCTTCCAAGTCAGTCACGGAAACGTAAGATGAACCAGAACTAGAAAGCAGAGCAAATTCACAGTCTTTTGAATGGGAGATGATTTATCTATGCATATTTATAATAAATCATTTTATTTGAGGGAAAAAAAAATCAAGAAATAACCCATTGTTATTGCAGTATAACTTAATCCATACTGAAAAGTTTTTGATTTTAACTACCTATGGAAAGATCATGTGAGGCATAACGGAATGAGGTGTTAAGTTTTACTTCTGTCAATGTGATGTTCTGTTTTAGTCCCATTTCTTGTAATTTCAAGTAGTTTCTCATGGAAGCAGACACTCAGCAACACTGATACTTCTTTTGATGTTTCTGATTTTAAGAGTAATTTTTTTTGCTTCAGGAAAATCTATCCCCAAAAGGAGAATAAGGTGTTCATAGTGCTTAAGTTTTAGATCTGTGTGCTTATATTCTAGCAAAAGCAACCCTTAAAGTTCTTTACCTGCTAGCCTTTTTTTTTTTTTTTTCTTCATCTGAGAAGTGCAGGCACATATGATTTTGGTGGCTTTTTGCCAAAAGATTATCATTTACATAAATATTTCTTGCAAAGACATAGCTTAAGCCGTTGAGCTCAGGGGGTTAGAATAGAGACTTCAATCTGTACACCAGCAGTGGGCTATTGGCTTCTGAACAGTGGCTTTGTTCATCGTAGTCAGAACACTGTTCACATTCAGCCTTAAGTAGAGCTGGCATTAAAATTCAGCTAATTTGTTTCATGTGATTCATCAGCTGTGTGTTTTATTTAAATCTGTGTCACATTCTTTTTCGGCATTCTATTTTCTGGATTTAAGTGTTGAACTAGGCCACTCTTTAACTCTTCGGTCCCTGCCTTAAAAACTGACTTTGTTTAAAACTGGCAAAATGAGAATTCTTGCCTAGAGTGCTCAAAGTAAATATGAATAACTGGAATGCGTGTTAATGTTCCAGTTTTTAAGATGTATGTTGTTTGATTTAAAATGTTTATAGTTTAATTATAGTTTTGATATAAGGCAAAATGGAAAATCCTAAGGTAGCAGCTAGATATTAATGTAAAATAGACAGTTCTCAGAATATGAGTATACAAGTTTTACCTTGATACTGCCCATGTTCTTAAATTTTTGTCTTTTGACCATTCATTCATTGCTGTGAAGATCATTTAACTCCTGTTAGATATTTATTTCTTTTTTAAAAATGCTAATGGAACATGAACTGTTCCTATTCTTTGAAATTGTAACCTACTTCTGAGTCTCAAGTTTCTCTTTCTACAGAAACTTCACCTTCTGTTCTCCTAGGGCTGGAGCCCTTGAAGCCTTACACACCTTGAATGTGAATAATCTCAGTGCTATCTGAAGTGCAGCTCATAATGATTTGCAGGATCAGGACTTTTGTTAGAATAGACTACACCTGCTTTTATACTTGGTTACTTCTCCAATGTAAAAGTATGTAATATCATCATGAATAAAGTTATTTGTAGGACCATGTATGGTACGTGGTCCATTCAGACTAGGTGTTTTCTTTAATACCTAGTAAAATTGACAGGAATGCGTTAATTTTACTTTTAGTACAGTCTTGTACTATGCTAAAAGATTAGAGTGAGGGATTAGCACACGATTAAAATACATTTTTCATGTAAAAGAGTTGTACTTACTTCAAACATCTAGCACTGATCCTCAGTTCCTTTATTTCTCTTAATACTAAATATTCTGTGTAAATCTGCCATTGTTATTTCTGGAATAATCCCACGGTACATAAAGTAGTACCCTTTATAGGGGACCTAAAATAAAGTTGAAAGAAGATCTTTGTTTTTAAAAAGCTAACAAAATGTGAAATACAATAATTCAGCTGATGATAGACTTCGTTCAGAATTGTTGTGTTGTGTTGGCCTAAAAAGAAAGAAAAATTAAAAACCTATCCTTGCTTCTCCATAAAACTGTCCTTTATATTAGTGCTTACAAAAAAAAAAAAAAAACATAACCCCACCTCCATTCCTTGACAGTAATTGTAATACATCAAGAGTCCATCATATTGATCACGTCTGACTATTTTGTTGTTCTCCTCTGTTACTGTATACATGTGACTTCTTGCCTTTTTAAGAAGGTGAATAATTTAAAAGCAGGTACTCTCTTTTCCTCTCTTCTACTATGAAATCATTCACTGTTGGGTTCTGATTAACGTCTAAGATGCCTGACCCTTCCTGTTGAAAGAGATATTAGTTTAAAAGTTAGAATTTTAACTATGGAATTCCTAATTTATTTATTAGTTTGAATAAATGTTTGAGGTTAATGCTGACACATGCTAACTTGCCCTTACTTTGGATTTGATTTTACTGATCTATAAATTCCTGATCTGATTTTAGTCTTCTGTATGGCTTCTCTGAGATTTCTCTGAACCTTGCAGTTAGATCAGACTACTTAAAAATTTGATATATTTTTTTCATAATAGAAAATGTTAAACTGTTCTTTCTGAAGACAGTGCAGGTTTTTATGGATTCTTTTAATTTTCCAGCAAACAGGAGAACAGTTGCAACTGTACGGAACAGTCTTTTTTCTATAGCATTTCACTATGAAAGTCAGACTCCAATGTGGTTTGTTTATTACTTATCTATATTTTTTCAACCAGAATTTCAAAGAATATCCCAACGACTAAAGATGTTGAACCTCTGCTTGAAATTGATGGAGATATAAGGAACTTTGAAGTATTTTTATCTTCCCGAACACCTGTTCTTGTAGCACGTGATGTAAGAACATTTTTGCCATGTACTGTCAACTTAGACCCCAAGCTACGAGAAATCATTGCAGGTTAGTATGCGTTCAAATAAACGGAAAGTGACAGTTTCATCATTTCTTTTTATTTTAGGTGGAACTGCTTTGCATATTACAGAGAATACTGAGTTGTTCATCAGATCAGACCTTCCTGTCATCTGACCTTGACTTCAGAACCAAGCTGTTCAGTTTCACTATAGGTTTTCTGTAAAGGCCAAATCATACAAGACCAAAGCATCTCTTTAAAAGGGGCAAGGTGCTAGTGGTAGTCAAAGATAGCTTTAGCAGTCATGGAAAAACAGCACACGCTGTCTTTGTATTACACAATATTAGTAGAAAAACTATTCCTAGAGCAAGTATCATTAGTTATACGCTATCTGTTTCACGAGTTACTGTTAACCAGCTTGCAGTCTCAAAAATGAAATCAGATCGAGTTATGTGCTGGTATGAAGAAATGCTCTGTTCAGTGACTACTTGCTGCTGAAGTGAACTGCTGTGACCTACAGTATGGCACTGCTTAGGGATTGCTGTTGGGTCTGGAGTAAGGCTAAGGCATCCTAACATGTCCACTTGTTTAGAGATGCCAAAGTTTTAGAGAAAACTAGATCTTTAAAGCAGGATCCTTATGAATTCTTGGTATGACAGTATCCTAAGCGGGATCTGAATTCAGGTATGGTTTCTGTGCCAATGCTCTATTGCCTGCATAGTAAAGAAGTGTTTCCTGGTGTTCAAACAGAACATCCTGTGTTCCAGTTTGTGACCATTGCCTCTTGTCTTGGCACTGGGCTCCACTGAAAGTCTGGCTCTGTCCTCTTTGCATACTCCCTTCAGGTATTGATAGATATGGATAAGATCCCCCCTGAGCTTCCTCTTCTCTGGGCAGAGCAGTCCCAGCTCTCAGCCTCTCCTCAAAGGAGAGGTACTCCAGTCCTTTCATCATCTTGGTAGCCTTCTGGCCTCAGACTCCTTCCGGATTGTCCACATCTCTACTGTAGCAGGGGGCCCAGACCTGGACACAATTCGCAAACAAATCAGAACTTTTTCAAATATTTCAAGCTAAATCTCATTCCTTTTTCTATTTCAGATGTTCGTGCTGCAAGGGATCAAATGAATATAGGAGGACTTCCTTATCCCACATTGCCTCTACATGAGGCACCTGCCAGAGCAACATCTCTGTTCAGCCAGCCTTCATCAGCCTGCTCTTCTACAACCTCGTTCAACGGACCCTTCAACAGCGGAGTTTTATCACCCCAGCCTCATAGCAGTTACTATAGTGGTATGACAGGACCTCAGCATCCATTCTACAATCGGGTAAATAATTGAGAACCAACTCGCTTTCTTTTCATTTCATCTGGTAATATTGCAGATGTAGTCTCTAAAATATTTAAAAGACCATGCAAATTATATTTGGAAATGGAGTTTTGTTCGAAAGCCCCAAAGTTGGTAAACTTCACAGTAATATTCAGTCATTGTAGTATCATTGAGAAATGTGGTAAATTAAATTGCATTAGAAAAACAAAATACGCAAGGGGAAAAAAGGTCAAATTGTTTTTAGACGTGACTCGGTAGGATGCTGTAGATATTTATTTATTTATTACTTCGTGAGTAGTAAACTGTGCAGTCCTATACTTGCTTACAGTATTTAGAAGAGATTCTGGCTTTTTCTTGGTGACAAGTTAAAACATACAGAAACTCATGTGAGGAACTACATCACAAGAATATATCTAGACATCTGCCTTCCCTTTGTCTCTTATTTTGGGATCTTTTCCTGTAACCAAAGTTGCACTAGTTTAAAAGAATTAAAATAAATTACATAAACCATACATTTTTTTTAGTTCTTTGTGGGCATTAGAAAACATAGTCCTGTGCACAGCTCACTTGAAAGTTGCAATACTTCACTGTATTGTGGGATTTAATATAAACAATGTAGTTATAGTGGGATTCAATCTAAACAATGTAAGATGAGCTATTTTAAACATTGTTCCAAGTTGCTGAGGTATATATCTGCTTATTAGATGAGACAACAGCTAGTAAGAATACTTTTTTAGTTGCGTTTTGTATTAAAATTTGTAGTACTGATCTATTTAGGGTGATTTTGTTTATAGTTGTTTAAACTCTGAGCACATTCCACAATTCGTTGCTTTCTATTTTTGTGGAATGTATTCAGTACTTTTGTTTTTTTTTTTTTCTTCTTTTTTGTAATGCTATCAGGGAAAAAGAAAATCAGAAAGCTGATGTAATTCATGGCTTGCTTCTATATACAAGAAATGCCCTTAGCTTTAACAAACACTGTTTGATAGTAGGTTATGTTCAAGCTAATAATCTGGAAAAAAAACGTTACCTAAATCAGTGTTAGTAAGGCAGAAAAGGGTACGTGTAGCACAGAACCTTTTATCTGTTCTAAAATTATTCTTATTTTAATACTATATTGAGCATATATGCTGTTTTGTTGAAAATAACTTACGGCGACACATTCTTTGAAGTAGTCCAGTACTGATCAATGCTTATCACATGAATCTTCCTCTTGATAGTAACTCAGCTTTCTTAAAGTGAGCATTTAATTGGAAGTCCTGTTTTTGTCTGTGTTACTGTACATGACAAGGTTAACAGTGTGTGGTAATACACAACTGAAACTTGTGTGTTTTTATGCCTCTAATAATCACTACAAAACCAATTATTAGAGAGTCATAGCTGTTCTTACAAGCAGTTTACGTGTTCATTTTTATTATGTGCATATATGGACTTAAAGGTATGTTTATTTATTTATTTTTTTACCTTTCTGCCTACTTAAGACTAAAATGTTTCTGTTTTGGCCTGTCTCTGGGTTTTTATACTGTTCTTCCAGGATATAATCATTTTTAGTGGTTCACACTTTCAAATATTGACACAAACACATTTATTACTTTCTTCTATGGAGTTACGCTGTCATGAATGCTGTATACTGAGATAAATGAGGAGAACTTTATAATAGTAGAAAACTTAAAGTAAAAGTCAGTTTCTTCAGGATTTTAAATGGCATTTCACTTCTCAGGTTTTTGTAAGAATAGTATTTAATAAAACAACAGTAATAGAAGAATTGGCTCTCCCCAGTAGTATAGTAGAAGTGTCTAAGAGAGGTCTTGGGTACTTGTATGCCAAAACACAATGGAGTCAAATACTGCTCTGGAAATGGCTGAATTTTATGGCAAAGTGCTCTTAAGTTCTTGGTATAGATGCATTGCCTTTTTTCTGAACAGCAAATGGTTCCTGTCTAGTTGTCTGTAAGCAATCATTTGTCCTTAGGGAGAAAAAAATAAACATTGAACTCTTGGGAGAAGCTCAGGTTGCTTATTTTCAGGAAATACTTTTTATTATTATTATTATTATGTATGTTTCTGCTTTTTTCTTCAGATGTTCTTGTGTTACGGTTCTTGAATGTCCTGTCACATAATCTCCTTGTTCTTGGTGTAAAGCCCCTTTCTCTGTGTGCATAGCTGTAAAGGAAGGATTACAGTCCAGTTCAGCAGCTCTTCAACTTGTCCCTCTGGCTCTCAGTACTGGACTGTGATCGAGGTGTGCAGATTACTGTCTTGCTCCCTGGCCACAAGTTGGACTCAAGTTCAGCTTCCCAAAATTGCTGCTTTCATAAACCATTGTTGACATCCTAATTCCTGTGGGAGAGGTCAGAGCAGTAGGCAGGTCTAATCAGGATTTTCCTGAGCAGGATCTAGACTTTATGGGTGAATTTTATTTTATTTTTTTCAGAACAGCGGCAAGTTCTTTGGTATCTTGGCCAGGCTTATGCTTCATAGGCTGTGTGCAGACTTGGAGAACAGCTCTGCAGTGGTTAATGCCCAACATGGATTTATACTTATCTCACATTTTCATGATATCTGTATTATCATACTTTGAGACTGCAGAGTTTAGGCTTATATTGGAGAATTGATTCCACAGTTTGGAAGCAGTGAAGCAGCTGAAGTGGGCACAAAGCATAAATAGAAATTGTGAAAAAATGATGGTGTAATTGCCTTATTGGAAATTTTTTTTTCATTGCTTTGTAGCTTGATGACTCGCAACCAACAAGCAGGTGCTGACGATGTTTCAGAGGATTGTCTTTGCTGTGAGAGCTAGGCACTTGGATGCAGTATAATAATTAAGTCTCTCATGCCTTGTTGGTTTTCCACGTGGTTTAAGCTGTTAATGGAAAACTGAGGCATTTAATTATTTAAGAAGTAACATAAACTTTTTTTGAAAATGATTTTATTTCCACGACATACCATAGAATGTGCCTTATGAAAGTGAAATAAATTTAAATCTGTATTTTCTGAATCACTCTGTACCAGCCAGTAAATGTATGGCAAAGCCTAGATACTGTTTCTCTTACCTATCCAAGTAAAACTAAAAATCACACAAAAACACATTCCCACAGTTAGACTAATGATTACAATGCATATCATCTTAACTTTGTATGCTGGAAGAGCATATGAAATTTTTGTGGTAATTGTATACAGGTGAGTCCAAAGCCTACCTCTTGCAGCTAAGAACAGGGAACAGTTTGTATTTTGTCATAATTATTCAGAGTTGTAGCATATGCCATCTAACTGTTGTACACAGGAATTCCATTCATTTACAGCTGCTTCTGAACGCAGAATTCTTTGCTTGTTTGTTTTTTGTCCTTATTGATAAATCCAAAGTGGAATACTTCAGTATATTTTACTCCTCCCTCGTAGATTGGCCATCAAGTCATAAAATTATTTAGACTACAGTGAATTTGGTCTAGTAGACTACTCAGAATCTTGTCATGTGCAGAAACACAAACAAAATACTATGTGTTTTTTTGTTGTTAAATAGCTGGATAATACAATTTTAAAATGTTATGTATGAAAATATATTTTGAAAACTTTTTAAGGAACTGGGCAATGAATGAATAGCAATATAGGTTCCCTAGAGCAGGCTGCCCAGCTAGGCATCCAGACGGGCCTTCCAATTATAGGCTCTATAATTCTGCTTATCCTCAAGTTTGAAGATTCTTTTTTTCCACTGAAAATTGATAAGGAAATTAAGGTCTTTATTTCAAAACCTAGGTCAAATTCACAGATAACAAAATTTTAACAATATTAGGGAAGCACTTCTTAAATGCATTACCAAATTCTCAAATGCACACGTATTTTTATCACATGCCAGTGGGTAGCGAGTGGATTTCAGGAAACGTGTTCATACAATTAATTTCAGCACTTCAAGGATTGGAGTGCTTTATTCAAAAGGAGGTGTGTTTGTAGTTTTGAGATCCCTGTATCTCTTAGAAGTGACTTTATTTATAGCCTGAGTCCTCATTTGGACCCCTTACACTGATACACTGTTAAAACTTGGATAGTGTATGTTTTCTTGAAGTTTGTTAGTAAAAAGGGATAAAAAGGTACCTGGTTACAAGAAGTGTGATTAGAGTTAGGTTGTATTTGTGGGAAACAAAATGTTTCTGTTTTTTAAAAATATTTCTGATACTTGTTTTATGATAATTAACATTTTACTTTAAAATGGTATTTGTATTGAACAACACACACAGGCATATTCCTAACTAAACAAAGCCTAAATATTTTCTGCTATAATGTTAAAGTCTATTATATGTAGAAGAAGAAAAAAAAAAAAAAAAAAACAACAACACTCCAGATTGATTATCATAAGCAGGGGAAGCTCTAGTGATGCTTTTACGTATCCAATTTTTTGTGTATAATTATTTTGTCCTGTGAAACATTCTGAATTTCACTGAGAATCTAATTTCGATTTCAGTAGCTCAGAGATTAGTGACAATATCCTAAGTGTAAATCCTTTTCACATTTTCAAATCAGATGTTAGTGTCCAGTTCTGTTCTTCCAGCAGCCCATGCCAGAGCACCCACTGCCATTGAAGGGAATAGAGGGGGGTCAGTTGCTGAGGGGTTTTGGAAAACTCTCTCCAGTGCTTTTGACTGATTTCTATTAAATGCAAAAAGTAAAGAAAGCTGTTAATAATTGCTCTTTTCACTTAGTTAAACTCAACTACAGGATGTGCTTTGTTGAAATAAGTTTTATTTTATTATTACATTTTGATTTGTGTAATTGTTTGTCCCTTTTTTGTTACATTTTTATTTTTTTTTTCCATAGCCATTCTTTGCCCCATATCTTTACATGCCAAGGTATTACCCTGGCAGTTCTCATCTCATCTCACGTCCACCACTAAAAACGAGTTTGTCCAGAGATCAGAACAATGGCCTAGTAAGTATTTTGAAGGATAATTCAAATACTAACCTAAACAATAAATATAGTGGGTAATGCGAATGAAGGTTACTAATGATGATTGGGTGTTAGACAACTGCAAGCTCTATCTTATAAATAGTATAAGCAAAGGTGTTATTAATGTGCAATTTAAAATGTATTTTGTTTTAACTTTACAAATTACTTAAAGGTAAAAACTAATTCTGACATCCAGGTATCAAGACCTGTAGTATTGGCAGGAAAATATGTCAATAAACATGTCAACTGTGCTATAATAAATTGATACAGCATGTTGTAAGAAAAAGAATGCTGCTGGTAAATTTATATTCAAATTTACTAATACGAATTCTGTGATATCTGAAGAAGGCAAAAGACGTCCCTTGATGTTGTAAAGAATGTTACAAATTGGAAGGCCAAAGTTAAAAGCAAAGTTTTAAATATTCAAGTGGAACAAAATACATTTAATCTTAAGTGTGCATTAGATACAGCATGATTTTATAAGTAAGTATAATTCAGCTTTATCCATTGAAAGGGAAGAATGAACAGACTTTTCTAGCTTCCTATAGAATAAATTCCTATTAACGGTATTTATTTTACTGACAGATGGTTGTTCAAATGGAATTAAGAACTAAAGAAAGCTTTAAAAAAAGTCAGTAAAAACCTCACTTGTCAATTGCTCTAATTTTAGGATATTGATACGTTGAGCAAAACTATCAAAAGGTTTTGAAATCTTTTCTTTAATCACTAATGAAAAACAAATGTGTGTGTCGTTTCTGTACTGTTATGAGATCATTCTCATTCATTGTTTACTTCATATTTTTCGTTTAGCCCTTGATTATTTTACCCAAACCGTAATATTTTGTTGTTGTTAGGATGTTATCAAGGAGGATGCTGATGAGGGGCTTGCTTCACCCACAGACCCCTCAATGGTAAACGAGTAGTCATGTGGTGTGGAAATTTTAGCATCTCATTGCTTTTTCAGCAGTAATGAGTCTGCATTAATCTTAACTGCAGTTCACTAACACTGCATCAGTGGCTTTGGTGGGCAAATAGAGTAGTTGAAAACTAATGTAGTTCGTGAATGAATTTAAGAGCTAATATTTCACTTCTAAGATGTAGTACATTTTTCCCTGTAGTTTTTCCCTTACCTTTCTCAGTAGCTCTCGTGAGTATTGTGGTAGCTAAACAGACCGGAGAATGGACTTGGTCAGTTGTGACTTAGATTCTAGCTGTGTGCTTCTTGTTTCAGTCAGCTCTGTCACCTGAGCCCTACTTCAGCTGGTGGCATAAAGCTGTTGTCCAGTGGAGGGCCACAAAGATGATACGGGGCCTGGAGGAGAGGCCCAGTATCTTCATATCTTCATATCCTCATATCTTCACTATGAGGAGAGGCTGAGAGACCTGGGTCTGTTCAGCCTGGAGAAGACAGAGAGGGGATCTCCTCAATGTGTATAAATACCTGAGGTGTGGGAGACAGAGGGACTTGACCAACCTCTTCTCAGTGGTTTGTGGGGACAGGACAAGGGGCAATGGCCACAAAATGGAGCCCAGGCAGTTCCGCACCAACATGCGGAAGAACTTCTTCACGGTGAGGGTGACGGAGCACTGGGACAGGCTGCCCAGGGAGGCTGTGGGGTCTCCTTCTCTGGAGATATTCAAGGCCCGTCTGGACGCCTGCCTGGGCAGCCTGCTCTAGGGAACCTGCTGTGGCAGGGGGGTTGGACCCGATGGTCTCTGGAGGTCCCTTCCAACACCTACAATTCTGTTATTCTGTGATTGCAGTTAACACAATATAAAGCAACGTTTCATGGAAATAAACTAAAAGTAAAATTACAGGTAATAAGTTTATTCTTGAGTCAGAATGCTGACATCTGCCTTTTCCACGATTTGTTTTTGTTTTATTGTAAGTATTTGCACAAAGGTGTCTTCTTTATGGATTTCTGTCTTAATTCTAACTGGGAATCGGTGGAAAATCCAATACCAAAGAGGTTAACACAATTTAATCTTTTTCTTAATTATTGCTGCCAATAGTTCTTGGCAACAGTTATAGTTAGATCTCAGTGGTGGTGTTTTGTTTGTTTTTTTTCTTCTAGTAAATTGTTACAAAAAAGTATTCTCATTGTATAATGAAAAGGGGGAAAAAAAAAGAAAAACACAGACCCCAGAACTGCTGTTTTTAATTCCACATAACCTTCCTTTAGCAATTATGGAAATGCAATGGAGAATTTACCCTAAAGTTCTCTTTCCCAGGTCATCAGGTACCTTGGGTGAAGGGATGACTTTGAGGTAATGTTTTCTTGTAGTGTATTTTTTGGAGAAGCTGATGTCTTCCCCATGTTTGATTACTTATCTCAGTATCTTCTTGTCCCATGTCTCCCAGTCCTTTTGCATCTTGTCAGTGCTTTATTGAAAGCACAGTTAAAAGGAAACAGTATTACACTTTTTTTTTTTTTTTTTTTTGAGGTACTGCAATTATCCATAGGTGGTAGGTACAATAATTTTACCCAGCTAGTTAGATAGCTCTCAACTGATGGATCACTGCCACTAGATAAAAGATGTTTTTTCCTTGTGTCTTAACAAATGGATTGGTGTATGTAAAGTAATGAAATAACCTTTTTTTTTTTAAAGGGCAACTGTGTAAAATAGTTAATGAGCACCAAGGTGTGTAACTGATTTGATGACTGAAAACAAGACATGCAGAATCAGAAATGACTTGGAGAAATCTGGAAAGAAGGCAGAAATACTGCGATTTTACTTCTGTGTAAAACAGAATTAATCATTATTTTTAATCTTACAGAGAAAGAAACAGAAACTTTAGGAGTATCACTTTTTTTATACAGATCATCATGCTATTCCTTGCATGAGCTGACAGAGCTGTGCTGAGGATTGTATGTATGTTAAGGCCCCTGCCGTTGTTCTAAAGTTTCAAATCTTAATCATTATCTTGTAAAATCAACATAAGTCTAGGTTAGCTTAATGAAAATCAGAAATACCTTGAGAACAGTCAATCGTGTATAAATAATCTGACTTGTGCTACCATCTGTATTTGGATTTTTTTGATTAAAACTTGTTTATCTTAGACCATAGTTTATTATTCTTTACATAGATGTCAAACCATTAAGTTTACTAATACCGTCTATGTAGTTGTATCAAAATGTAAATGCATTGCAAATTTTAGGGTATCCGCTTTAAGTCATACCTAATTTCTTTATTGATTGGAGATAGCAGCCTCTGCCCATCTGTGCTGGAGGCTGCTGTGGGTTGGCCCCAGCAGGCAGCTCAGTGCCACCCAGTTTCTTGCTCGCTTTCCCCAGGTGCTATGGGGAGAGAATCGGAGAGGTTAAAGTGGAAGAACTCATGGGTTGAGACACAGACAGCTTACTGGGGCAAGCAGAAGCTGCCTGTGCAAGCCAACAAACCAGGGAACCCGTTCACTTCTTCCCCTTGGCAGGCAGGTGTCAGCCACTGCCTGGCCAGCGGGGCTCAGTGCGTGGAACGGTTTCGTGGAAAGACAAATGGCATCACTCTGAACATCCCTCTCTTACTTCTGTTTTACCCCAGTTCTGTTGCTGAGCATGACACCAAGTGGTGTGGGACACCCCTTTGGCCAGCCTGGGCCACCTGTCCTGGCCATGTGCCCCCCAGCTCCTGGTGCCCCCCCAGGTACTCGCTGGCAGGGCAGTGAGGAGCAGAATAGCCCTAGGCAGTGCGAGCACTGCTCTGCCACAGCTCAGCCACCCGGGTGCTACCAGCATCATTCTTACCCTAAACCCAAAGCACAGCACCACACCAGCTACTAGGGAGACAGTTAATTCTATTCCAGCTAAAACCAGGACAGAGGCAAACATGCACTTCTGCTGACTTGACTTTACCAATATAAACTATATGTTTTTGTTTTTGTTTTTTGTTTTTTTTTTTAATGTATTTACTATACTATACAAAAGTTGATTTCTGACAGGAGCTGCAAAAACTTCTACAATGCTCTTCTAAAGAATTTCTCACTGAGCTGGAGTCTTACCCATAGTGTCCCCTCTTATATTAGAAACCAAGCTACCTTTAGAAGTGGTTATCCGTAATAATCCTAGTTGGCTGTTTCAGTTTGCATTGTTAATTATGGCTTGTTAGGATACAGCTTGTTGCAATATAATTATGTTGTTTCAATACATTTTTCATGCTGCATAGAATGAGTAATACCTTAAAATGTAGTGTGCGTTCTTTGGTTGAAAGCTAACGTGGCCCAGTGCATGCACTGTAGATAAATATAGAAAACCCTTTAAGAAATGGGAATTGCTTTTCTAAAGTTTGAGCATGAGTGAACATTATGCTTTTGTGGCATTGTTGCGTTTTGAATATTTACTCATTACTCTTGCTATTTGTTATTAGTAGTAACTTTTAAGTGCTGTGGTGGTGGGATTTTTTTTTTATTTTGCATGCTTAAGTAGAAGGTTTCAAAGATTTGAAATGCAGGTAGTATAATGTGATCTTGACAGGAGAATGTGTTTAACAGCAAGATTTTCCATCGGAAATACAGTGTAAAACTCTTATGCAAGCAAATGCTGTGCTGTTTTACAAGTCCAAAACAGAGTAGTCTGCTCGTGGGAAAATGGTCTTCTGTAGCATATCCTAAATGGGTACTATGAAGGTCTGTCCTAAAAGTTCCATCACGTTATGAAAGTATCCCTGTATGGTACCTTTCTGTCCTAACGCTGATTTCCTCTGTTTCCCTGAAAGCATGTCACCTGTATATTCAGTCTTGTTGATGTCACTTTAAGCTGTTGTTTCTTCTCATTCTGTTTTGTTCCTCCTCAAAGCCGTGTAAGTCTGGGTTAAACAGACAAAGACAGGTACAGCCACTTTCTGTGAATTACGCACTTTTTAGAGTCATTTCAGAAGCTGTCATACTGGCACTTCATGCTGGGCTGTCTGTAAACTAATGCTCATTACTAGCCTTGAGGTTTGTTTTGACAAGCTGCTTTTAGCTTTTGCATGGCAAATACTTTTCTGACTAATGTTCTTTAAGCATCTTTAACAAAACCACTAAGGCTGAAAAATGTGTCAGTTTAAGTACAGTTTTAATTCACTTACATGATGACAATATCCCTAAAGCTATTGCATTACTTACTCTTCAGAGTGCTTTTTATAAGGAATGATTTGGATTAATGTGCATCTCTTTCAAACAGTTCACGCTTTAACAAAAACAGTCTAAATATTAGACTGCTTTTCCATATATTTTTTATACACAGAAAAGAGGACTTTCTAAACTAACTCTTAATGCATGCAGAAAGTATGACTTGTTCTTGACTGTTTAAAGAAATATTTTGATCTGAAGGAGAACTGTTAAATTAGAAGTGTCTTAAAAACTTCATTTATGTGTAGATACTGATAGATATTCCACCTAATAAATTTAGTGAACACAGGCGATTGCTTATACACATTGCTTAGGGATCATTTCCTTTAGCAGTGCCAGAATGTGATTCTGGCTATAACTGTTTCTTCTGTTTTAAACGATAAAAGGTTCTTTCAAAAAGGTAGTTAGGATTTGAATTGACATAATACCTTTTGTTTATTGATGTGTTAAACTCGTAGCAATAGTGAATAATGTGTTTATGGGAAAATATTAGACAAAACTGTTTAGGAGTCTGAAGAAAAACTGAAAATGGCTTTAAGAGAAGAAATACAGATTTACAGGAATATGAATATGCAGAATATTACAACAATATACAAAAATACTAGAAATATGCAATAACTAGCTTGTAGATTAAACTTTTTCCTGTCAACATCATCAGTTTGGTTGGCTTAAATCCTTATCTAGTTGAGGATTTTAGTTGTACTAAAAATCAGGTTAAACTGAGATCTGAATTCCCTACATGCTAAATGTGTTAACTAATTAGGTGTTGTAGGCACGTAATTAGGGAAACATTGCAGAATCTGAAGAGCAAGTGGCTTGTCCTTGGAAGGATTACCATGCCACTAAACAAGGTGCCTGGATTGTACTGAAAGGACAATGCTAAGGTGCAATGATTTAGGTAGACTACCTAGTCAGAAAATAGAAATAGAAATATCTTTTATTTAGTGTCCAGTTGACATGTAATATCGATTATGTAAATGGTCAGAAGAAGAAGCCCCAGCTCTGTTTTCAGCCAAGGGTGCTTAGGATCCCCACTACCTCCTGTGGTGTTTTTGAGTGAAGTTGATTGTTCACCTGTTTTGAGACCATTTCAAGCATATCTGGCAGAGAACTCGGGGGGAATTACATGTCACAGAATCATAGAGTATCCCGAGTTGGAAGGGACCCATAAGGATCATCAAGTCCAACTCCTGGCACTGCACAGGTCTACCCAAAAGTTTAGACAATGCTACTAAGTGCACAGTCCAGTCGCTTTTTAAATTCAGACAGGCTTGGTGCAGTGACTACATCCCTGGGGAGCCTGTTCCAGTGTGCAATCTGAACCTTGAACCTCAGGTGGGAAATCTGCCAACCTCCCCAGATCAGGATATCTCCGAAAACAATGAGATAACTCTGAGGTTAAAGTAGTCGAGAATGAGTTTGGGGTTTGTTGCCTTTATAAATGAATAGTTTCTTCTCAAATACTCTGCTTTTAGACAATTTAGATATGGTTAATGGCATTAAGTGTAATAATTCTTGCTTTTAGTAGGTAATTATTTTGGATCTATTAATTGATTAATTCTGCAAGATTAACTAAATAACGTTGAAGTAATTAAACATTAAAAACAAAAGCAAAAACAACATATTGGGATTATAAAAATAGCCTTAATTGGTGATTAAGAAATATAGCCTAACTTGATTAGTTGAACTTTGGAGATTTAAAATGTACTTTTAAATTTATGCATGTGATGATGAGCTCTGAAGCTTCAGAAGCTATTTTGCATCCTCCTAAAAGGAGCTTCACTTTGGTGGATGTTCTGTGGAGCCCAAACCAAAACTGCATGTTCAGAAAAAGGGAAGGTACAACCTCCCTCCCCAGAGGAGGGTGGGAAAAAAAAAAAAAAGCATACCTGGTGGAACTAGTTCTGGTTTTGCTTTTAGGAGTTGGGAGCTAACTAACTTAACTGTTCAGATCTTTGCACTTTGCCCATCCAGGAATAATGTGGGTGTTATTTTTCGTTTTTTTGAGAAAACACTGTCTTAATATGCTGACTGTGTGCAGATGTATTTGTTCTGGTTTTCCACACTTTCCTGGAAATGCCCAGATGCTGGCAACGTTATCAGGGCAACTTCTCCATTAGAGATCTGAGATGTGAGCGCTTTCTACTTAAGTTTTGCCAAAGCTCCAGATACATGAAACATCCTTTCAGTATCTTGGAGGGCAGCAGCAGTGCTGCACTGTATTTCCCAGCTCTGATGGTGATACCAAAATGAGCAGATACGGTTAAAAGTACCCAGTGAATCCAAGCAATTGAGGAGCTGTGTTTCAGGTCATCTTTGTCTAATGGTAAACCAGGAGTTTTTTTAAGACAGGAAAAAGTTGTCTGGGTTATTTAAAAGTAGTAATAACAATAATAACCAACATCCAAAAACACACTAACTGCTAAAATCAGTGGGAAACTTTGTAAAAAGATGCATTTGAAATTGATTAACCCTTACTTAATATTCTTGATTTCTGTTGGTTTTCTTAAATAACATGATTTAAGGGTTGTTTTCTCACGTAGGCAGGACTCAAGATGCTCTGGCTTTTCTCATACAAAGACTATGAGTGTTTCCCAGTATATAGATATTCTGATATTAATTAAAATGCCTGTGCTTTCTTGTTCTCATCTCTTAATTTTAAAATGTAGTTGAACACGGTTTGGCTTGTGCTCGTGTATATCGAGAAATTCTGGGTGTACTGAGTATTTGAACACATCTTTTATGCATGTTTTCTCACTTCTTACAGGGAGGAGGAGCAGGCACAGGATCGACCACAGGAGTATCACATGTGTCTCTGAGCACAATGAGCGTGGAAGCTGTTTGTGAGAAGCTAAAACAGATAGATGGTCTGGACCAGAGCATGCTCCCTCAGTACTCTGCAACGATAAGAAAGGTATCTGCTGAATTTCATTAGTGCATCTAATACCTAAACACAGACATAACATGTGAAAGGAAATATTTAACTGCCTCTGTTCTTTGGAAATGTTTGTTGAAACACATTGAATATCAGAACATCTTAATTTGAGCCAAGTTAAAAGGGCATTTTAAGACAAGTGTGTATTTCTCAGAGAAAAAACTCTCTTAAAAAGAAAAATAAACTCAGAAATATACATGTTAATGAGACTGGTTATTTTGAGAAAAGAAACAAGAAAAATGATTTTTAAATTGTTGTATTTAGATGAATAGTATTGTACATGTGTTCTACATCTAGGTAGCAGCTTATTTTTTCCCTTTGAAAAGTTGTCTAATATCTTTTGTTGTAAATGAGTGGTCAAGACAGTTCAGTTTCTCTCCTATCACATTCCACACCTATTTGCCTCAGAACAAGGCCAGCTTACATTTTGCTGTTGCTACTCTTTTTTGTGAGATATTAAAACATTCATTTTTGTCTTTATTATTTTTTTCACCATTCCGTGTGCTCTTTTTATGAAGAAAGAAGGGAAGAATACTGTAAAAAAGATTGTAATTAGTGAATGGTTTTGCTGAGCTTGATTTGCGCCAGAACCTATCATATCTTAAAATATTGGGAAAGTGTTGATTCAAGAAATAGGAGACAAGTTCATCACCAGAAGCATCAGCAGTGTTGCTTAAAGCAAGAAGTTGAATGTGAGATTGTAGCTCATTAGGTCTAGCTGCAAAAAAATGCAGTTGCTTCAGTGGCTCTATGGTGCTAAAAGACTGTGCTCCTCAGTTATTTCTGAGATTCTTCTTATTTATTTCATTGTATTTCTTACTATGAGTGGTTGAATGAAAGAAAACGTCTGTCTGGTCTTTTTCCTTTGATTAAATTTGATTAAATACATCTTACTGAGATGTGGCAACTGAAGTATTGAATTCCCTAAGGCTAAGCAGAGTGCTCAACTCAAGTCTTCCATTTTGTAGCTACCCTTGTAAGACATGATTCCTCTTTTACATTCTGCCCATCCACCAATACATGGTACAAAGAAAAATACCCTTTACTTCACAGTGGAAATGGTTCTATATTGAATTTGGTGCTGTTCAAAGGAATTAAGTACAGCGTACCTAAGTCCAACGTAAAGAATCACCTTCTTGGGATATAAATGGTGTTCAGCCACTTCTTTGTTGATCTCTGAGTTATGAGGAAGATTGGGGGGAAGAAAATAGAAATCTGGTCTTCCATCCCAGGGGTTTCTGATGACAGCAAGAATGTGAGCTTGTATTTGTGCAGGGAGGGAACTTTCTGGGTGTAGATCTTGGATGCCTCAAGCCAGGGGTCAGGTGATACTTGGGACTTAACAGCCTGATAATCTGAATACCTGAATGTCTGCAGTGTTTGCGCTGTGAGTGTGAGAAATCTAGGCAGTTGAATATGGATTATTGTCTGTGACCATTTTCTACCTCTCCTTATGTATGTTTGTGGAACAAAATCATTGCCTTTCATATACGTGTTTTTGATGGGTTTAATAAAATGTTTTCATACTTTTCATGAAACTGGTTCTTCTACTCCAGCAGCAATCACCAAGTAATATTCTTCTAAAATATGTTTTTATTATGTAGAATTGGACTTAAAAAATATATTGAGGAATTTCTGTAGTAGTCTCCATCAGTGTGTTCACCTCTCTGGTCTGTTACTATCACACGACAGTTCTTGTATCAGTAACTTATGTTATTTTTTTTTTACTTTTACTTTTTTAGGCAAATATAAATGGACGTGTCTTGGCTCAGTGCAACATTGATGAACTGAAAAAAGAAATGAGTATGAATTTTGGTGACTGGCACCTGTTCAGGAGCATGGTAAGACCTCCTCTTCAGTTCTTCAGGACACCATAAATTAGTCTTTTCTGTTATGAACCTTATAATTTTTTTTGTATTGCTTGCTTGTTATTATGCTTAAAACAATAAGTAACATCTTAAAGCACGTGTTTATTATTTTGTGATTTTTGTCTTTTTGTCTTGAGTATTTGCAACCAAGAACTAGTTATTTATGGATTTGTGCCTTACTTGATTGTGAATTCTGATTTTTTTTCCTCCTCTTTTTATAAAATTTGACTACTTCCATGAAATGTCAGAACTTAGTTCTTTAAGGCCTCCGTCCTGTTAGTCAGGGAGTTCAAAGTACATTTGTGAGAGGAAGTGGACAGCCAGGCTGTTAGAAATGCATATCAGCCAATTGCATAAGCACTATTTTTAATTAAATTGAAGCTAAAGATCAAGCCAACCAGATAAACGGGCAATATTTTATTGACATGTAGTTGTATTCAGTGCAGCATTTTCACAGTATACTACTACTGAAGCATATATAGATATCTAATTTCCCTCCTCCCACTTTGAGAGTGAATGTCAGTTCTATAGTGAGGGATATGCATCACAGAGAATTGTGGTTTATTTTAAGTATTTTTAGTATATCGCCAGTTTTCTTTCTGAAAATTGCAGTGAGTCTATGAACTGTGAAATCAGTTTTCAAAACAGTGATAAGTGTAAGACAATATTTATTGTTAGATTCAGGTTGATTAAAGCTATAAAACGGAGCGTTTGTTTTTAATTTAGGATCAGTAATTTATCACTCCTTTACAAAAATTTATTGGAAGTGTTTTGTGGCATGTAAGTTGGTTTAGTGGTCTGAGTAATAATAAGTAATTCTGTAAATACAAGAAAAATCTGTAATATGAAAATGTGGTTTGTAGTAAAGACAATGAATGTACTAGGTCTGTGAACAGATCCTTTTTCATAGTTTGCCATGATCACAAACACATATGCAAGTATACTTCTATATTTGTGAATTGCTTAATTGTATATGTAGCAGCCCTTCTTTAACAGTTTTAATTTTTTTTTTCTATTTATATGATTATATTTGCGCTGTCTTTTTTTTTGTGTGTGTGTAAAGATACTTGAAATGAGAAATTCAGAAAATCAGGCTGTTCAGGAAGATCCTCGTGGGACGACTGAGCATGCTGCCTCTGCGATTTCTCACAGTGAACTTACTCGTCGTCCTGGGCATAGCACTGAGTTGCCTCACACTGAGCTTACAGGTCTTTCTGGTCAAGCTCCCTACACGCTTAACTTCAGCTTTGAAGAACTCAACACAATTGGTCTTGATGAAGCTCCTCCACGCCATAGTAACTTAAGTTGGCAGGTATTTAATAAAAAAATGTGTTCTACGTGCTTACCAGTACAGTAACAGGCTTTTTACATTCTGAGGTACAGACAGGTCAAGAAGTAAATCTGCTGTGACAGTTCAGGTACTTCCAGTTCTCAGTCTTGACAAAGACTGAAGTGCAGCAGAGATGAGAACTCTTAAATCATACTCTCTGAGAGTCAAGGGCTTTAGTCTTTCCCATCTCAAAACTGTTCCAGTAATCACTCCTCGAGAAGAAAAAAATCAAAGCTATTGCGTACAGTAATGTTTTGCAGGATTTCTGTTTTTTTATAGTATACACACTGTGTATGATTTTTTTTTAAGTATGTGCTAGACAGAAGTTATATTATTTAAAAGATTACATATATATTTATTATTTTTTTAAACAGGCAATGCTTCAGGACATTGGAGCATTGTCTTGACAATACGTATTCTCATCATACACTCCACAGCTCACATCCTTTTGTACCTATAGTTTCTGCTGTAGGTTATGGTCAGGGTTTTTTATCTTATGAAATTATCTTAAGTGTGAGCTTTTCTTTTTCCTTTTTAAGAAACAAGACAATACAGCTAATGAATGATTAAATTATCTAAATAGTGGTCAGAATTTCCCCAAAAAATCCATGTTGCAGCTTTTTCATCTCTGATTTTGGAGGCCTAAATTAGAAAATCTTGAAAGTCCCATCAAAATAGGAAAAATATAGCTGAAAAGAGGTTTGGGATATATATCCCAGATATGTATTTGAGTGTGTATATGCACACGTATATGTAAGATCCTGATTACCCTTACTCCATTTACAGCTACGAGTATCAATGTATGTTTTTCAAAACATAAGTGGCATGACTCAAATTTTTAACCTTGTTTTTGTGTCAAAAGCACAGAAAGAAGTGTAAGAAAATCTCTTTTAAAAACACTTCAAGATGCAAGTTTTAAAAAATAGTTGATGCCCATAGAGTTATCTGAAATGAAATTGAAAGAGTGAGGAAGGTAGTTTGCTCTTCTAGAGAAAACAGGGAAGGAGTATTCCTGGAAATGTACAACATAATCAAATAATTCTCATTAGTGAAGAACTATAGCTGCTGTGAGTATGGATAAAAAGTAGCGAATAATGCATAAAAAATCAAGTGTTAATATTTCTGAGATACTTACATTTTGCTGTGGGCAGGAGTCAGGGCATATAGAAGTCCTTTAACCAACATTTTAGTTTTTCATGCTTAGCTGTTCCTCAGTATTCTAGTATATACATAACATTGTTGATCCTACAAAAAGCTGGCAGTAATCCTATAGTAAAGAAATAGAAAGGAAATCGTGGAACAGTAGATTGAAGATCTTGCATATGCTGCTTGCTGAGGGGTTTGAGCATATAACATTGACAATTTCAGTTGCATGACTAATCATAACAAAAAAAAAATAAGCACAAACTTCATGCTTTGTTACTTAACTTAGAATGATCAGTAAAAGTCAAAATAAATATTTCATATAACTATTCTCTTTTTTTTTTCCCCAGTCACAAACTCGCAGAACGCCAAGTCTTTCAAGTCTTAACTCTCAAGATTCAAGTATTGAAATATCAAAGCTCACTGACAAGGTACAGGCAGAATATAGAGATGCATATAGAGAATATATTGCTCAAATGTCACAGTTAGAAGGAGGTGCCAGTTCCACTACAGTAAGTGGTAGGTCTTCCCCTCATAGTTCGAGTGCTTTCTATATGGGGCAGAGTACATCAGGGGGTTCCTTGCATTCGACTGCAGAACAAGAAAAAGGAAAAGATGGTGAGCAGAAACAAGATGATGGAAGAAAGTCCTTCCTGATGAAGAGGAATGATGTTATCGATTACAGTACTTCAGGTGTTTCTACTAATGATGCATCTCCTTTGGATCCTATTACTGAAGAAGATGAAAAATCTGATCAATCTGGTTCCAAGCTTCTGCTAGGAAAGAAGTCTTCAGAAAGAACAAGTATTTTCCAGGCTGCAGATTTAAAGCTTAAGGGAGTTACTCTCCGGTATCAGAAGCTTCCAAGTGATGAAGATGAGTCAGGAACTGAGGAGTCAGATAATACCCCACTTCTTAAGGAAGGTAAAGATAAGAAAACAGATGTAAAAATCGACAAACAACCCAAATCTCCAGAACATGGATCCGAACCTATTAGAACCTTCATCAAAGCAAAGGAGTACTTGACAGATGCCCTTTTGGATAAAAAAGATTCGTCTGACTCTGGTGTAAGATCCAACGAAAGTTCTCCCAATCATTCCCTCCATAATGAAGGAGCAGATGATTCACAGCTTGAAAAGGCAAATCTCATTGAGCTTGAAGATGACAGTCATAGTGCAAAGAGAGGAATTCCGCACAGCCTTAGTGGCCTTCAAGATCCAGCTGTGGTTCGTATGTCTATTTGCTCAGAAGATAAGAAGAGCCCATCAGAAAGCAGCCTGATAGCAAGTAGCCCAGAAGAAAACTGGCCAGCCTGCCAGAAAGTCTATAACTTAAATAGAACCCCTAGTACAGTAACCCTAAATAATAACAGTGCTCCAAGCAATCGAGCTAATCAAAATTTTGAAGAAATACAAGGTACCAGAGATTCATCTCAAATTATCTTGCACCCTAGCTCAGGTTCCAATTCAACTGCAGTTCAGAACGAGAACCTGAAGAGTGTTGCTCACAAACGGAGCCAACGTTCAAGTTATACTAGGCTTTCAAAAGATTCATCAGAGCTCAACACTGTTACTGCCTCAGAAGGGGCTGGTTTTGGAGAAGAGAGAGAAAGTATCCTGTAAAAAGAAGCCAGGCTAAAACAGAGTACATATGTGATTTGTAGCTTGTTTGGAATTCTTTCAGTGTGTAGTTACACTAAGCTATGTAGTTTTCAGTACTGTAATAGAAGGTCTAGATTATTTTCAGTCATTTTCTTGAAGAGAAGAAAGACCCTTTAGAAAAAAAAAAATTACTTCAGACCTTCCCCAGAAATAAAAAACCAGTATTTGTTAGGATGGAAAAACAGTTCCTTAACACTGTGCAAAGGTTAGGTCAGGGGCACATGTTACAGAATTAAGTATGGTTTAATTATTAAAATGTGATTTTACGTTTGTGTTGGGATATGTAATATTTATCCCTCCCAAACTTTCCATGTAAGTCTTACATACACACGTACTTACAAATAAAGTGGAGACTGCATCCTTGCCATTTGACATCAGAGATATCAGAAGATAAAATATCACAACCTGTGACAGCCTTATCAAACTTTGCATTAACGAGTGGATTAGTGTGTGCAACATATATTACATATGTTGAAATTTAAATGTTAGGGTACCTGTTTGGCTATGTGTCTACTTTTATTCTCTGTATGTTCGGTAATTGCTGTTGACTTTGTGAACTTTGGATAGAATGGTGATAAAGATTTTAAGGAACGTTGTCTTGATGTGTTATTGGACTTGGCAGTTATTTATAAGGTAATGCCTTATCATTTTAGTGAATTCATTATTTATTATAGGTACGGTCACTGGTCTAAATAGATGGAAACAACTGAGTAACTTTAAAATATTTTAAGGATAAAGTATGAATATGATGTCTGAACTTAAGGAATGTCTATTGCTGTGCATGATCTTTCCTTGGTACAGAGTATACCATTTGGTTCCAGAAAGAAAAAATGAGTAGTTTTTGCTGTTTTGAAAGTAATATGTACTTTTTGGAATCTAGTCTGAGCTGTATGCCAGCTCCTATATTTCTGAAGTACAGTATTTGAAAGTTTTTGTCATCTGAGTAATGTACCTGAATGTTACTGTAGTAAATACTTGTACTGTCCAGTGAAATCTGCATGATTTTGAGGGGAAAAATTGTTCAAACTAGACTCTGGTAGTACAAAGAGAATAAAAAATAAATTGGCCTATTGAGTTTGTGTCCATATTTCTATTTGCAGTGGTATTTTGTTTTTTCACTTGATAATAATGTTTTGTACATGTTGTTTTGATTAAAATACATCACAGATTTAATTGAAGAGTGCAGTAAAACAATACTGTTATTAATACGATACTAAGTAAGCATCAAGTATAAAACTACATTTGATACATGGAGGTGGCAAAGCAGACATTTCCAAAGGAAGTGCTGAGCTGCGGAGAGGGGGCCACCTCCCTATTTGGATCTCATGCATCTCAAGCAGATGCCTCCAGCAGGACCGTGTGGTCATGGCCTTTGTTATCCAAGTCAAGAGAATGTTGACTCTGGCATAGGGAAGCAGAGAAAGACCAGCTTTATTTTTTCATTCCATGGATGCCTAGTACTTAAAGATCTGGAAACTTGCTCTTTTGCACTTTTGGATTCTGTTAAATTGCTGTGTTCAACTGAATTAAAATATAATCGGTGCATTACAGAAGTAACGGGAATCTGTGTGCACATATCTTTATTAGACTATTACTTTAAGGTAGTTTTAAAAGGTACTAGTTTGGAAGTCTCCCAAAACCAAACAACAACCCTCCAAAGCCAATGTAGCTTCATGGTATTTTGCTGAAAGTTTGGGAACAGTTTTTCAGTATATGACCTTCCTATGGAAGTGACCATGTATCACTCACTTTTCTGGAATCTTTGGGATGAAGAAGGTTGTTTTTTGTTTGGTTTTGTTTCAGGAAGATATTTACAAGCATTGCTTTGTAATAGAGGAAAATTAGTGTAGCTTTCTTAATTTAAAGATATTCGCAGTATTGATCAAAGATACCAGTTATCTCAAGTCATTTTGTCTGTTGAAGTCCTCAAATAATCCAAATAGATTAATTTTTACGTTTCATGTGGTTTTGAAATCTTTTGATCCTTGAAAGTTTTGTCTTAAGTCTTTGCAAAATGCCAGGATTGGGGTGAAATAGGCAGCTGAGTGGAAAACTCTTCAGTGTTTCTAAATTATATTAATTAGTGTAATTGCTCACCACCACTAAAAGCCAATAGGAGCAAAGTGTCTGTCTATGATTGCACAGGGCTTGATGTTCTCTCTTCAGCTTTCTAGGCACTGTCACAATAAAGATGTGAGTAATAGGAAATTCCAGAAGAGAACCATGCAGTTTCCCATATTATAAATTACCAAATTTTGTATGAGAGTGATTTCTAGTCAATTTGAATTCTGCTCAGCATGGGATGTGGGTGCCTAAAATTGCTGAAGTTCCAAGCAGTGATTCAGTCCTGCCTCTTTTTAACTGCTTTAGTTGCAGGACATAGTGATGCACACTGTAGTTTATACAGTCCTCTGTGTTCATGGCATTGATCACTGGTTAATGGCTTCCTTATGGTTCCTGCAATCAGCAGAATGCAAATATTTCATACACAATCCAAAGGCAGTATGCTACAAGAGCTGTTCGTTAACAGGACATTAAATATGACTGAGACTTTGAATCTTTTTGCATGAAAATGACTAGACAGTGCATTTTTCTTCTCCATTAAAGCATCTTTTAAATTTGTTTTATACAGGTGTAAGCAAACAGAAGGAAGTGTAGTGCTCTGATAAAGGGAGAGAGGAAAAGAGATGGAAGAGAGAAACGGAGTACTTAAAACACAGCACAGTAGTAAGAAGTATCTTTTAGTGTGTAGTAGATACGTGTTACTGCATAGGTTTAATGTTACAGGTAGGTTGTGAAAAAATAGCATTTTCAAGAATTAAACTGCAGTTTTGTTGCTGAAACTTGTCTTTTTTTTTTTTTTTTCTTTTTTCTGTTCTATAGTTCCTATGGTTACTAGTTGCTTGGTTTTGTTGCACAATTCTTGGAATTAAGGGACCATAAACAATTTCCAGCATTGAAATATGGAATGCTAGCTGTGTGGCTTGTGGGATTCATGGAACCCAAGAGTTCCATGGAGAGTGGAAATGAATGAAGAGCATAAAATAAAAACACGTCTGCAATCTCATCTCTGCTACTCACCACTTTCCAGAACTCTTGTAATGAGGGTTTATGCATCCGTTCTAGTTCTGGATGACTGAACACTACAGGAACTTGAAACCATAACTTCTTGCCTAACTGAATATGAAGAGCACAGTTTGGCTTGTCCTCTTGTTCTGATGCCTAGATATGTTTGTATGGTAGAGTGAAAATAGTTTTTGAAAAGAAAAATTTGGATGCAAATAATGCTGCAGGGTTTATGTAACTCTTTTATGGCTACTCACCAGCTAAGCCATGTGGTTTTTTTTTTTGTTTTTTTGTTTTTTTTTTAAGCTTTCTGAACCTAATGGGAATAATACGGGAAAATCTCTGTACAGCCATGAGAGCCACAGGCAGAAAATCCCAATAGCATCCATTATTCTTAGTTCAGTGTGTTACACCCCATGGCCTTGATGGTGTATGGCTTTATCACCTGTGACAGGTTTGTTTAGGTTTCTAAATACATTATTAAAAAGTTGCCAAATAAGATACTACCTGAGTATTTTTCTTAATTGAAAGTAGCAATTGTGGTAAAATGTAAGTGTTAATACCTAGTTGTGAATTTTCAGACATGTAAGAGAAATGCAACATGTTAATTATACTAGACATGCTAGTGCTATAAAATGGTCGTGTTATATAAGGAATACATTAGCTAATTAGTTGTCTTAGATAAACAGCTGTTAGAATTTTGGCACACTTTTCTGTGCCAAATGATAGCAATGGTGGGAAAAACTTGAAGGAAAATTCACATTCAGCTAAATAGAAAAAAACACTAACCTTATGTACTTTTTTTTAGTTAGCCGTGCGTGTTGCTTTTTAGTTTTCTGTTGCCTTCGTTAAGGGCTCTTTTGTCAGTATAAAGGGGGGTAAGGATAATTTCTTCATGAGAATATGGAAGAGTTTAATGAACTTGACGTGTTCTGACATTTCTAAATTTCTGTGAAAAGAAGAAAAATGAATAGATTGAAAATTTTAACAATATGAAAATAAATTATGTTTTCAAACCATTTCCAACAGAACTAGAATTTTCTAAAGACTAACTGGCACATGAAAACCTCTTAAATGGTTTTAAAAAGATGATTTAAAATTTATATCTAGATAACTTTTTCAATAAAGATGTCTGTTGTGCAAGCTGAGCATCCAGTACAGTTTGTCCTTTGATAAATAAATAATAGTTACAGAAATAAAACAACAACAACAAAAAAACCTTAAAGCTGATGGAAAGTGTTTTTTGTTTGTTTGTTTTGTTTTCTTCCCTGTAGTGATGTCTTCGTGTATTTTTCTGACACTACACTTAGGTAACTTACACTTAACTTCATTAAAGTCTTCACCTGGAATTCTGTAATAGAGGTGTTTGGTTATTACAGCTTAGTGATACTTCTGGCACTACTGATTCAGTTTTTCCGTGCTGAAGCATAAGACTAATGATAGAGGAAGTTTTCTTTATGGCACGTTGAGTCTAATGTTTGTATTTTGTTTTTTCAGGTCTGACTCCTCTGATACACTTAGTATTTTGTTAAGTTTTGTTTTAGAAAGGTGTGCCTGGTCTTCCATAAAGACTCCAAACTACAGTGCGTTGTTTTTTTTTTAATAACGTTTTCTCAGTCGTGAGAGATTATAGGTCATTAATAAGACATTGATAACACCAAGTTTTTGGGCCTTAAGAAGCATTAAAAGATGCTTCTCCACTCTGTCCCCAAGTGTATGTGTTACAGCAGTGATACTGGATAAGATTCTAAAAAGAAGATGTTAGTTGATTTCCTCCTCTTAGTTTAACGTATCATAGGGTCACCTTCTCCAGAAGTGGGAAAAAAAATAAACAACAAATACACCTTGTAATATTTTAGAAGAACGTAGTCTTTTGGAGGAAAAAGGTAGGTGGGAAGTTGTGTGAGATTTCATGTAACAAAAGGTTATATTTGACAGTGTGTATATTTCTGTAAAAGATGGGATTTTAGTAACAGTGCATTCTTTGTTTTTTCTCGTGCTATTACATGGTGCAGTGTACAGAGCTTTTTCATGTTTCAAGTATTTTTGTTATCATCATATCCTCATTACTTACAGAAGTAACCTGGGTCGCGGAGTTACCTCTGTAAATAACCCAAAGGGAGTTTCTCTGTCATCACTTGAGTATGTTTGTATTGTTTATGAAATAAGAGGAGAACAGTAATAGTCCATTAAAAAATCTTGCGTCCAAGGTTTCTCAAGATAGAAAACAAAGGGAAAGCATGAATGCTTTGTATGTGTCCCTGGAACCTAGAAATAAAATCATAGGCATAAAATATTGACTGTAGAGGACAGTAAAACTAATGGAAATTCTGTGATGCCTTACTGCCCTTCCTCACTAATTAAACTATAGGGAAGCAATCAGCAGGGGATTAACTTTTTTTTTTTTTTTTTTTTTTTTTTTTTTTTAATATTTCTTCTAGAATAATGTGGGAGGTAGTACTTGGCTAAAAGCAATATAGACTCTTGTATCAGTTTACATATCCAAGCATCTTCAAATCTTTCTGAATTTGTCGTAGCAGTTCTGAGAGGCAGCAGCATTATGCTATTTTGGACACCAGAAAAATACAGCAGCGGTAGAATACAGAATTACACAAATTTTCTAGTACAGCCAAGAACTGAGTACTGAGATTCTGTCTGCTAGTCAGTTTGGACTTTTATTAATATCAGAGGTCCCCTTTACTTTATGCTCATTTAAACCAGTAAGAAGTCTTGGCATCTGAATCAGAGATTTTTATTAAGTTAGCTTTCTGTTATTACTCAGCATTTTTGTTTTCAATCCTCTTGATGTTTTCTCTTTGTAAACCTTGTAGCCTGTTTGTGGTCCTGTCCCTTTTTAGCCAAAACTTAAGTTTGTAAGTTCAAGCTTCTTTTGCGTGGCAGTCATTTTGGACTAAAGAAACTTACCTCTCTAACTTCCTCATCATAACCTTAGGTCTGTTTTACGATATAACTTTTTCCACTTCAGCAGTGGCAGAAAATGCTAGTCTGCAGGGGGTGGAGGTGCTGTGTGGGTTTCAGTTTTTGTTTTACCTGAGGTGGGTAGGATGTAGGTTCTACAATATTTTTGTTCCTTTTCTGTCCTCTTCCCTACTCAAGAACCAGCCTTTGGTTTTCAGATATTTTTGTTCTCAAAGACAAAAAGAAATCTTGATATTTCATTGTTCTTTGTAAGACAAGCCCTCAAACCATAACCCATTTAACTTCAGGACTTATCTACAACTTCAGAATATAAAGAAGGGTTTGGAGGCTTTGTCATTCCTGGATGCCTTCTGGTCTTAATTTTCAACATAATCTTTTTAGTAGCTTCTTTCAAGGTGTGTCTTGGAATCCTGAATAATTTCCTCTGTCTTCACCATCTGTGCTACCTTCTGCTTCTCTTCTCAAGAAGCTGAGCTAGTCTGATAGATCTTTTTATTTGCTAATATGAACTGAGGTCCTTAATTTTGTAGTCCATGGCTGTAGTGTTCAGTAATTGTCTTTTTTTTTTTTTTTTTTTTTTTTTTTCACAGTCTTCACTTCAACTTTAAAGTTGAAGAATAAAGTACTGTACAGTACTTCGTTTAAGCATGGGGTGGGTTCTTTGCAATACTGGGACCAACAGACCTCTTTCTGCATGACAATACTAAAAACAGTACTACCAAGCAAAACGTACAGCGGTGATTCAGTTTGCAAGAGAAGGCATTTACGCTTTAAATTCAAATTCTGAAAAGTTAATCCCCACTTCTGGATTTTTTTTTTCAGTATATGAAAGGGGACTTTTTTATTCTTGTCATTGAGAGTACTTGGACTTTCAGAAAGAATGCAGATAACTTCTGTTTTGACTACTTGCCTTTTTAGCAAAGACCCAACAGTGATGATAGCTCATCTAAGATGGACCAGGATTTCTTTGCCTGAGTAAGTGGTTTCTAAAAACACATTCTAAGACCAGCTTGCTTGGGTTCTGTAAACTATTTTATGATTCTTCAATTATTTTTATTTTTTTAAGGGACAGTAGACAAAAAAGATAAGTTGCTTGAATCACCTGTACCTAAACATTCCCTGGAATTCAGTGGCAGGGGAGGAGAGTTTTGTTTTGGTTTTTCTCCTCAAGATTAATTTCAGGCTGTGAAAAGTTGGATAAAGTAGCTGAACGCTCATCCTCCCTCCTACTATGATGAGCTCCTTTGTAGTCTTTCTGCAATACTTGGAAAAACAACCCTTTTTTTTTTTTTTTTTTTTTTTTTTTAAAAAAAAAAAAAAGGTTTGTTTTTTATACCTATCAGCATCTATTTTCAGGTCTAGCTGTGAGTTGTGTAATCCCATGGCATACTTCTAGAAGTTGAGAAGTTTCTGTGATAGTGACACTCAAACACTTTATGCAAAAATGTCTTTTTTTTCTGCATATTTTTATTCCAAGACCATAACATGTCATTTCTCAGTGAAATGCTCAAACTGAAAACTAATGTGTGAAGAGGAGGAAATTCTGTTCATCAGCATCTCAAAACTTCCACATTCAGAAACAGCATGTTCAAGTGGCAACATCAAAGTGGATGTACTGTGACAACAAATAGTGTGGCACAAGGTCTGCTCCTCACAGTCCAGAAGTCCTTGGTTTTGATATATTATGTATTCACCTGCCTATTCCCATGCTGAGTGACTTAAGACGGTGACTTGTGTCATAATTGGGGAAAGAATCCTAATTTCTCTGTCCTGATTTTGTGTACATATATACTGGCTTCATTACATACGATTAGTCTTGAACGTAAGAAGCAGAGCTTTCTCTTCCTAAGGTGGTGTCCATATCTTTAATTTCAGTTCAATCCCTTTTTGGTCTGTGATCAGAAATTCAGCATACACATTTCTGGGATTTCTCACGTCAGAATTTTTTGTCAAAAATCACAAAATTATCTCTTTTGGATCTTTAATGAGAAATTCCTTACCTGTCCTTGTCCAAGTAACCTTCCTATTTAAATGCAAAAACTGGACATTTGTCCGCATTAGAATATTGATGTTCCTGTGCTATGGCAGAGGTCTTTATCGAGAACATAAAGGGCTCTATACAAAGCCTTCTGTCAGTTCTCTCACATAAAGCTCCAGTTTCTGGGCTGTGTTGGAGCTAAAGATGCATGGCCATCCACTAGTTTGTTTTGCATTGACTTGGCAAAGTCATCTTGGTGCACCAGTGTTTTTTCAGTATTCACAAAGGTTCTCTGGGTTTGATGGAATTGTTTTCAGTGTTTGTGAGTGCAATGTGAACTCTGCCATTCATGATTATGTTTCTTTTCAGGCTGTAGCATTGTTCAGGAGAGCAGAGGTGAAATCCACGTTTATGGCTTTCTCTGCCACATTTTTTTGGATAAAGCATGCATAAGGTCCTACAGCTTCTCCTTCTTCCAAGTGTAATTTTCACATATTGTCCCATACCCAAGCCGTTCTTCCATGACCCAGATGTTGAGGGGGGGGGGGGGGGTAACATTTTCAAGATCAAGTCAGGATTATGTTAACAGCTGAACAAAGCTATCTGCAAAGTCTTCTAAACAGTGAAATACTATATGAGATAGCGAAGGTAGAACCTCCTCATAGTGGCACACTTCCACAGAGCTGTGGCAGCCCTTGAGAAGAGTCTTCACCCTCGATAGTTGCCAAGCTCATCTCTGGTAAAAGCAGAACCAACAGACTTTGAGCCAACATTCAGCAAGAGTTATGCTACTACACAGGTATATAGGGGTTCACGCTGTGCTTGAAAAATTAATCAATCTGTCAGGCTTGGTATGAGGACTTGGACTCGCTTTTCCAGGTTACTGAGAGGGATGCATGGAGATGTTAAAATACACATTTTGAAGTGGAGAAAAAAGTCTTATTCATAGGTTACCCTTAAAAGTCTTTCTGGTACTTGGAATTCTGTAATGGAGCAAGGACTGAGATGAAGAAACATCTCTAACTCATCTCGAACTCTAGAGTTCGAGGGTAAATTGAGGATGTGGTATTGAACACATGCCATAGATAGTGCAAAAATTGACGATTTTCAACTACCCGGGAACACGTGCAATTACAATATAAATATGTAAATGAACAACACTTCTAAGAATGTACATCGCAGTTGAAGAAAAAGGATTTTGGAAAAAAAAACAAACAATGTAGTCATGAAAACCTTGTAAACTAATGTAGCACTGAAAATTAATCAATTCAGATAGCTTAGAATTATTGGGATGTGAAAATACTGTTAAGAAAACATCAAAATGCATTCACATTTCATTATTGTAAGGTTTTCTGTTTAAAGCTCTTGGGGGGATCAACAACAACAGCAAAACAGGCAGAAGAAGAAAAATAGTTCAAGGTAATTGGATTCCATATAAATGTTTGGCTTGTTATAGGACAGCACTCGGGGTTACCTTTGAATATTTTTTTTCATTCGTCACATTTTTATTATTCATCAGATGTTTAAGCTTCAAGTATGGAAGTCAATATGGAGTTTTCAGGAATTACCCTTATCAAGTAGCTCTATTTTTTTCCTTTGGTTTGGTAAGTGGCTTGCAGAAGACGGATGTAGCAGATGTGGTACATTTGACTGTAGTAAGACTTCTATTGTCAAAGGCCAAGCAAATGCAGTGAAGTGAAACCAGGCTTCTTAAAAAGGTAGATTTGGATTGATTGTCAATTACCTCATGTCAAATAATGTCACATGGGGGCTATTTGTTCCATTTTTATTTAGTATTTCTCTTAGCAACCTTATTGGTAGAATTTCTAAGTTTATTCTTGTCTGAACCTGCCTTACCCTGAAGAACAGAATCAATTGATAGAGGGGATTGTAAATTAACATGATGTCATTAAAGGCAAGTATAAAGTATTGCACTTATCACAGTGAAATCAAATGCATGAATATAAAGTGCAGTGTAACCCACTAAACTAGCACAGAAGACAATAGAGTTTTAGCATGGTTAGTAAGCTAATACTAAGTCAACAACGTAAGTGATACTGTTGAAGGTGGAGGGAAGAAAAGGAAATCTCTGAGGGATATATTAATGGAAGTATTGTTTGATACAAGAGAGGTATGGAGGTATGCCCTGCTGCTGGAGAAGCTCTGTGTCCAGACCTGAGCACCTTTAATAAGCAACTGGAGGAGAACAGGGTGGGGAGGGAAAAAGCGACCTACAAGTATATAGCAATAAAAGAATTGGATTTGTTGAGTTTAAAAGAAGGGAGCCCGAATGGATATAATTTCTTGATATGAAAAACATCATTACAGAAAGATTATAAGAAGCTCCATCAGTGGAGCATAGAGTAATCAACTTGTAATTTGTGGTGGAATAAACCACATTTTGAAACAAACAAACAAAAAAATCTAATAATTAAAGTAACATTAGGGCTATCTAGGGAAGTTGCAGAATTCAATTCACTGGGAGCTCTTGAGAGTAAAACAAGAGGAATCATAAGCTGACCCCTGGCCACTCTGGCCTATGCTTTTTGGGTTTAGGTAGCCTAATGTACAGGTCTGGTTAAGGCAGTGTCTGTCACTGATGAGACTCCTCCAAAGGAGTAGACCTGGGTGTAAATACCCGTGAAAGAGCAAGAGTTGCAAAATTGCCCCTCAGAGGGGTAGAATTAGAAGTTCAAATACAGAAGATCACATTTTAAAGCTGTCTTTGCAGCGTGAAATAAAGTGATACAGGACACGTGTCTGGTTGGAGGCCCAATGGCAATGTGACAACAAAAGAGAAACCCCAGCCTGTTCCAGTCATATGGGATACATATGATCGTAGCTGCCAGCTCAAATACAGAAGTAAAAGAGGGTATTTTCCTTGTCAAACTAATAACTTCTTGTGTGTGACCCTAATGGGCAGGCTTCCAGTCACAAGTTTGATTCCTGTACATCGCTCAGTGACCTTAGGCCCAGCTGCTCTTCACGTTGTTTTTTTGGTTCCATGTTAAAATGTTATTAACATTCATATTCAAATGTGTGTGTCTGGAAGAATCCAAGTGAAAATGTTTGCTTTTTAACCTCTTAAAGAGGATAAAAAGAGGCCTTTTGCACTTCCAGTGCCTTTTCTTTCCTTTGTCACAGGATCATTCAGGCTCTTGTTTCGTCTCTTCACATTATGCTGTTCAATTCCTCAAGGGTCTGCTAAATGTAAATCATCCTTATCCTACTAGAGGAGGATGAGAAAGGAGAGAGAATGTGCATCTAACACGCTTGTTTAAGCAAAATACAGTTACATAAAATGATCTTGCCAACATTCAGGCCCAAAGAAGCAGCTTTTTCCTTACACAGGGGTGTGAGTGTGCCCAGTGCTTTTTGCTCAGCTATTTATTTAGTAAGGTAAGCAAAGTGAGGGCTTGAATTAACACAACGAGCTAATGACTGTTCCCTGGCCTACTGCAATGGAATTTCTCCTATCGATACTGATAATCTCTCTGGAAAACAAAACATGATATTTAAAAACTCTGGGAGGGCTTCTAGGCCACGTAACTCCCTAGTCATGACTGGAAATTGTTCGAGCATGTGGCAGGTACAATTTCAGAGGATAAATGGCCAATTTTAATGCCCAAGAATGCTGCTGCTACTGTTCAGTTTAGTGTTACAAAGGCAGCCCAGTGTCCAGCCACTTCAGACATGCTGATTCATGCGAATTCCCAAGAGAGAGAGAACTGAACTTCCCATTTCTACATGCGTATAGAAACGTGAAGGAGTGAAATGACTCACGGAGGTCACATACAAAGTCTGTGGGAAATCGGGAATAAGAGCCATGTCTCGTAATTCCCAGTTCAAAGTCTTAACCAGGAGATCATTATTTTCCCCCACATCAGTGAAGCCCTGTTTCATCACTTTCAACAGCTGATAAATTACTTGTTTGAGCTGCTTAAACCCCAGAACTTTGAAGGGAAAGGTAAGAAGTGGTTGTAGCCTTTAAGTGTTTGCACGGATACCTTAAATCATTCACCAGCATTATAGGCATCAAATGAAATTGATTTTCTTTCTTGACTTATAATTAAGTGCTTAAGAAATGTGTGGAAGCCATCAATCGATCAAAAAAAAAAAAATACATCTCATAGTTCTGACTAAAATATAGTAAAGTAGTAGGTTATTTCTTTTGTGGTATGGTGGTTTTGTTTGTTTTTTAGTATTTGAAATTGATTACATTTATGAAGAGTTTTTTTCTTTTCCCCTGCAGGAACCTGGCAACTGCCTATGTATACTTGTTGGATGAAACCCTCAGTTATTTAAGGGGCTCCAGCTGAAGGTCTCTTTGCAAGTGATCATTTCCAAGACCTTTGTCTGTTATGTTTTACATCAAACTGTCACACCATTACCTTACAATTACCACATACACTTACAGTGCCTCCAACATAACAATTGATATCCAGTAATTGATTAAGCAAAGTAATAGTTGCAATTTCTCCTTCACTAAAGCCCTCCAGAATTTGCTTTTGGGTATGCCTGCACTGTAACCTGATGGTGTTAGGGCAGCTCACACAGGTGAGTATGAACCAACTGCTTGAAGCATCAAGAGCTATAAGATTTAGAGGTCAGTACAGACATGTATTTTCCACCTTGCTTATATCTGTTGGACAATATTGCTGACCTTAAAGCCTCCTAAGATAGCAATAACAGTATTAGCAAGCACCCAAAGCTGCCAAAAAATAACATACCATTCACTATTAGTGACAATCTGTTTCAGATTTTCAGTTTATGAGAACTTTCTTCATGCTGTCAATAAACTGCTAATTGCATGTTGGATGTGGTATGTGCTTAACATACACAGCTTTTATGTCTATGTTGATTACAAAGCTCCAAACTTCCAGTTAACCTTTTTTTTTTTTTTTTTTTTTTTTTTTTTTTTCCCCTCTAAGCATTTTTTTTTTTTGTTAGAGTTAGATAGAAAGATCCTTAGATAGGTGCATATAGAAACATTTGTCGAATCAAATGAATTCAGTCCAAAAGTTCAATTTCAAAGGAGCTCAAAGTTTTTGAATGACTGAAGAAGTGGATTTACTGTGGAATTCAGGAATTTCATGTTATATTTACTGTAAGTTTTAATACTTATGTAATTGGTGAGCTCCAACCAAGAGTGGAGCTTTGTAAGAGTGGTAAGGGTAATGATGGCATAATCTGAGCAAAATGAGAATCAGTAAGGACTGGTAAGCAGCATGTGTCCACATGTGTAGCACCTTGCTTCATATCTGTTGGGTGGAAATGTTTATGTGCAGTAAAACAGCTTTTTAACAAGAACCAGACTGAGTTTATAGATGTGACATGTAATTCCCTCTGCCTCCTCACTGTTATGTCTTTTGAAAAGTACTAATGGGAGGTTTACTTAACGTGTTTTACACAAATTTGTTAATTAAAAAAGCAAACCCCCAGCACTAGCACAGTTTTTTTCCCCATGTATTTACAAGCACAAATACAAAAGCACAAATGAGATACTTTTCCAAGAAGTTGTGAAAGAGCTTAACCAGTTTTTGTGAAATAGCCTTCCCCTTGCCTTATGCCTTGTATATTAATTCCTGGTGAAACTTAATCTGAACCTTAAAAAAATATGTTCATAGTCCTGGTCTTTTTTTTTTTATATGTTCTTGCCCCGGGGTCAGACCTCTTATCCTTAACAGTTAGAAGATGGATATTTTCTGTCATCTTTCCACATCCCTCGTAGTTAACCTTCTACATAATGGTGTTTGTGTAACATTTTATCCCGTTGCCAATGAGCCGAGTCCCTGTGCCTTTCTGACGCTGTACAAGTTTATTCTGGAGTGCGTTGATATTATGAAAATTATGAAAATAAGGGTCTGAAAATGGCAGAAGTCTTGGCCCCAGTGACTTCTATGAGCACAGGCTCTCCTGTGTTGTCTCCTCTCTACTTTGGTTTCCAGCAGACTGCTAAATTAGTGGATCTCCTTCTCCCGGCATGGGCCTGTCAATGAGTTTCTAAAAGATCACACAGCTTTTGGATGAGCCTGAGATTTACAGAAAACGTGTCTGAAGGACACTTCCAGGGGTTGCATTTCCCTCGGATGCTGGGATCAGATCGGAACTAAGCCTGCACAGTTCTGGGGAATGTAAGAAGCTTGGGGCTTGAGTGCTGTGGTTGGTGCGGGCAGGAAGCTTTGCTCATTGCTTCTTGAAGGCAAGGTGTTCTGCTTTGGTCTTCCCTTTCTAATGTGTGAGATGCTTAGTCTTGGACATTAGCCTCGTCCTCCCCTTTTCTTCCTGCCCTCTCTCCACCTTCTGAGCACTACGCCTCTTCTCAGGATGAGAAAAAATAAAACGACGTGTACAATTTGAATAGGATATTCCAGTTCCAAGTATACACACACAAAATATCTGGAAGCCTGTTCTCAGAGAACATGAGATGCTGCAAGCACGTGGAGGAAGCATCACTTACTGCTGCTCTCATGCTCTTCCCTAGGCACCAGCTGCAAGACAGTAAGTATCAAAGTAATTCCCTCTTTTTCAAATGCAAGTGAAATTTTGCATTTTTTTACTTTTTTTTTTTTTTTTTTTTTTTTTTTTTTTAATAATAAATTAAAAAGCTTTTTGTCAATCATTTGAAGTTTTGCCATCAGCAGTAAAACTTAAGAGCCGGCTCAAGCTCTTTGTTTTACACAGAAATACCTGAACTATTTTGTAAAACTGATTGCCACAGACAAGGTGTAATTTCTGAAGTTATTTATTAAAGATTATAATGACATTCTTTTTGGCAACAGGTACTGCTAACTAATGTAGCCGAATTGTTTTGAATTTGGATAGGTCCAAAAACTTCATATAATATTGTGCTCTCTCTCTATTCATCACAGTGTTGCGAGGACAGACAGGAGGTAAAGGTTTGGCTCCAGGGGCAGCAAGCAGCAGTAAGTTTGGCTTTATTTACATTCTTTCTCCCGTGTTCCTTAATTTTTAATATTTTTTTTTCCCCAAGGAAAGCGACAAACTGAGACATGAGTTCCTCTCAGTTGCTGTGATTGATTCCAAAAGCAACTGCATTTGTTTCCTCTTTTGTTTCCCCCTTCGATTTGCTTTAGCATGTGGCTTACACAAACATTGACTACTGCTGTGCAATATAAGCTTTGTTTCATTGAAGTGCTGTTTGCATTTGGTCCTTACGTTTTAGAATTACAACTTAAATAGCTATTTGAGAGAGGATGATGTTAATGTGGATAAATTGGATTTGAAAGATCAAACATTTCCATTTTTCTGTAGAATCAGAAAATACCGATCCTTTTGTAGAATGGTGCTTTTAAAGAGTACATTGTAAAAACTATTTTCCAACTAATATTCGGTGCCAATGTTTGTACAGCTTACTCAATCTTTTGCCACGTGACAGCTGCATTCTACTGTCCTTCTCCCTTACAGCTTCCAGTAAAGGCTGTGTAAATCATTTCTTGTCGCATGTAAGCAAGCAAAGACAGTGGTAAACAGGAAGGGGTGCTTACTCACAAATACAGTATTCTCATTAGCAAATCATTTAATATATTTTCCACATTGCATAAATTGATACAGATTGCAGATTTGTATGGGAGAATCTCTAACACATAAGGTTGTGTAGAGGACATGTTTTGCTTTCCAGAGTCAAATATAAGCTTCGTGACCTAATGCTTATCAAATGGTACTTTGCCTTTAACAATACAGCTTTTTTATGCAACTTTTCCTTCAAAATTTTGGGACCGTTTCATTTAGGAGTGAAATTCCCAGCCAGCAGAGCAGAATTAGCTAAATCATCATTCCCCAGTTGCAGCTGCAACGTGAGTTTAAACAACCCGTGGAAGATCGGGGCTCTGATATTGACTCGTAAGGCGTAAAGAATCGGGAGATTCATCCTTTTAACAGAAAATAAAACGGCAAATCCGTGTCTGCTCTGCACCCAGCCGACGGGAGATGGGTGGCGGAGAGGAGCCTGCTGTCCCCGGCCGGGCCAGAGGGTGGCAGTGGCCCTCCACGCAGCCGGGCCACCGCTGGAAGAGGGCGACTCAGCCTCGGGTACCTGCTGCTGTAGCTGGCAGTCGGCTTTTCCCTCAAAACACTCGCACGGGTCCCTCGAGTGGCTGGGCTTGGTGCAGGACACACGGTGGAGGGCTGATGGACGCGTCCCCTACACCTGGTGGGTGATGGACCGGAGGGAGTCGCGCTGCTTGAGGGGGGATTTCAGAACCCTTCTGATACGTATGTGCGTTAAATGCCCGATAATGCATTCCCGGGATGTCCCAATGAGGCAACTACAGGTGGTTCCGCTGTTGGGAAGGGGCCAGGTGTGAAATACTGGCAAGAAAAGAACCACCCCCAGCCTCGTTAAATCTTTTTATTTACTTTTTTCCCAAATGGGGATGTTTCATTTACATCTGTAGGTGTGTTTGCAACTGTCGTGCGTGGCCTACTCGGCGTTTACAGTGTGTAAATGTGATTGTTGCCAACCATTGCCCACCAGCGTGTAGCTGGGTGTGGGTCTCCTCATCTGTGTTCGGCTGAGAGTTAACGGGGCTGTTGGCAACGCAACAACTGGCTTCCAGTAACGGGGCCAGAGAAAGCGGTGACAAGTTCAGAGAGTTTCCTACTGTCTTCTGGGGGTACATTGGCAATGATAGAGCATAAAGCCCAAATCTGTAAGGAAACTTTGAAGCCTTAACATAAATTCCTGCGCACTAAGCTTTGACCTTGCTGTTTATTTTTGCACAGCACAGTCTTAAGAACAAACCCAAAGAGCGAATCCCCGAAGTTAGAGCAGGCAGGGTAAGCTCCTACTTCTGAGCAGAGGAATGCGGTGTGGAGATGATGAATTAGTTAATTGTGAAAGAGGAAACATTTTTTTCTTTTCTCAATTTACAGTTTTAAAAACATGTTTGTGTTTTTTTCTTCCTGCTCATTTCCCCACACCTCATAAATTGTGAATTTCTCTTTTGGCTATTCATGACAAGGAAATTTGTTTCATTCTACGCGCATATTCATCATCCCCGAGCTTAAAAATATTGAAGTTGCAACGCCTCAGTTTCTGGAGGGGTTGATCTGCCTGTTGTAGCTCTTTAATTTCATCAACTAAACCAGGGGTTTAACGTGACATCCAGTGTTGTCTCACCCTAAAACGAACAACAGGGTGAAAAATTAGCTTTGAGGGAGAAATGGGGTGGTGATTACATGGAGATTGTTACTGTTTTGAAAGAACTAAGCCCTCAGCACTGCCTGACCCCCCGAATCAGCTGCTGTTCACGTCAGTAAAATCCCCGCAAAAAGGAGTATTTCAGGAACTGCGATGTGCAGTGATGAAATCTGTTACTAGCGGGCTGTCAGGGTTAAACGTTCATCGCACCGAGCTGGGACAAACCCAGCGCTCAGACAGTAGCGGGGCTCGGCCACAGGAGGCACAGCGAGTGTGTGCGATGGGGAGATTTCCTTAATCGCTGCTGGACGCCTGGTGAGAAGATCATCCCCGGCCTTCCCCCCTCCCGGCAGAACCCTGCTGTCTCCTGACGGCGTTGATCCTGGCAGAGGTGCGCGGCTGCATTAAGAGCTCAGCGCTGGCTTTCTCCCAGCCTGCGCCAATGGGTTTGGTGTCAAGGGCAAGGGAAGGCAGCTGCTGCCGCTGCCCCCGCGCACCACCCGCCCACCTGCCCGCTGGTGAAAGCGCTGCTGGCCCCAGGTGAGGCTCCTGCCACAGCCCCGAAACCCTAAACACGCTCAGAAGCGTGAGTGAGGCCTCCAGGGAGCACTACTTACCCCAAGCACCGCTGAAGTTTCCCTCGTATTGTGATCCTCTTTTAATTCATTTGTAGGACTCGAAATTTAGTTCCTGTGTGAGGTGGGTTTCTAACTGAGCTTAAATTAGAACATCATCTGATAAGGCACCGTTCCCACATCCCGTCTTATGACAGCTAAAGAGGTGCAATGAACAATGCTCGTTAGAGTGGGCTCGGAGGGCAGGCTATAATGCCCTGCAATAAGTAGGGCGGATTGCACCGTTTCTGAAGGCAAAAGAGAAAAGAAAAGCTGTTACTGGCTTTCAAGAATTTCGAGTCCCATTTCAAACTTAATTTAATTCTTATGGAGAAAGAGTTCCTTTAGGAGCAGCCAAAGTTTAATCAGTAACACAACAGTGATTTAAGCTCAATTCTCAGTATCTTAGTCATACAGAGCTGCTGCTGCAACTGATTAGAAACCCCATTTCACTGAAATACTGCATGGAAGCATGAAAATTCCAGTGTGGAAAGGCAACAGTCACTTCATCATTTTAGATCCCATGTTAACGCATCACCAGCTCACACATTCAAAGCCTTTTTAGAGAAATTTAATAGTTGGGGGACTAATAACCACCCACAACCCCTCATTCGGAGCGATTATTCTGAACACAAATTAACAGATCCAGGGCATCACTACTGAGCACTAAATCATCTGTAGGGGTGGGAAAAAAAAGTTACATTCCCTGGGAATGTCTCAGGATTAACCGCTTTTGTGCATGTTTCCAAACACTTTGTCAATAGCATCCCCTCCTTAATAAATTACTTTACCAGCTCCTTTCACACTGTTTACAGACAGATCACTTAGAAGTTTGTCATATACATTCAAATAAGACTTCCCGAGTTACAAGAATTATTATTCACTTCAGGTAATTTTATTCTTTGTATTCTCTACATATTTGAACTTTTACTCGGTAAAACTGTAACAGAATGTTTAAGTATTTTTAAAAAAAACAAACACCACAAATCATAGCCAGCCAACAGTTGGTCCCCAAAGAATAGCCAGCAATCAGTTCAATAAACACACTTGATTTATTTTGTATAAAAAGGGGTTAAGTTTACAACTAAACTTTTATAAAAAGTTTAGCATGATTAAGTACATCATTACACTTTTTGCAGAAATTTACATTTCTGCCACTATACAAGAAAACTCTAATTAAAGAGTTCACAAGGTCTCACTCATATATATATATTTATATATAAATATATACACAGCATTCAGTCCTAGGTTTGTGTCAGAAAGGTAATTTCTGACCACAGACGCTCCTAAAAAACTGAACACTGGATCCTTCTGGTACTCACGCTCCACCTTTGGAAAAAAAGGCAAAGTCTGCTTTAAAATGGGCAACTCCTTGTGAGATTTTGTTTCGCTCCCCACGTTGGGAATAGTATATAAAGGAAGCCTTCCAACTAGGGAAAGGGTATTTAAGAGTCTCTTCATAAATAACTAGGTTCAGTCCAAGTTGAAGAATGGGGTGGGGATAAAGATCAATCTTGGTTTCTCTTCTTTAATCATTTTTAAAGGTCCTTTTAGTTAACGTGGATTTCCCCCCTCCAGATACAGCTGAAAAATAAATTCAGCACCTCAAAAAAAAAAATCTTGTAGACATTTTCTTGTGCAAAAAAAAAAAAAAACTCATCAGTGGAACACCTGCAAGAGATTGAAAAGAGGCATATTTAGGAGAATGCTAACAGGGCAGAGATCCGGACAGACTGGCGCCAGAGAGGAAGCCACAGTTTGAACATTTAACCAAACACTCAAAGATTGGGCAAACCCTGGCGTCCAGATGCAACACATACACGCTCACACACTCGCTCTCAAGAGCGCAAATTGAACATTAAAATAACATACACTCAAGGGAAAGGGTAGAAAGAGGATTCTCAGCCCAATCTCTATTTAGATCTCTGCAAACGCAATGCTCAGAGGCGCCAGTCTGCCTCTTAGAGCAATTATTTGATTAAAAGCAGTCACTTATTTAACTGATAGTGCAGACGATCCCACATCACAGAATTCACGGAATTGTGCCAAGATTCCCAACTTAATCAGTCACTTTGGCCCAGGAAGTTAAGACTTCAAGAAGAGATAACCAGGGAATTCGCTTTAAGCAGTAGCAGAGCAGACAGCCTGTGCTGCTTAATGAACCCTAGCAGCAAGACACACTTTGGACTGCAAGACTCAGTTGGGAGGCTAGGTTTTTTTCACAGCCGGATTAGGATTATTGGCAATAACAAGAGGATTATTAGCAATAGTAAGTCAACTCTAAGCAAACTTTTAGGAGCGATTTGTTTTGCATGTGACAGTCATCCAGGGTGGGGGGGGGGGAATCCCATTCAAAGCCCAACCACTTTCATCTGAACTTTTTATTTTAAGCAAAACAGAAGGTGTGTTCTACTCACCGTCGGCTTCAGCCACAAAGTGCTTTGCTGTCACTTGACATGAGTTCTGAGGGGAACTCGGCTGCCTGCAGGGAGAGAGCAGAGACCAGACCCCGCCGTTAGCCTGCTGGGCAGCACGGGCAGCCTTCGGGGGGGGATCCCGGCTGCACCACCCCCGGGAACACCAAGGGAAGAGCCTTACCTGTAGGGAGAGGATGCTGATGTCTGTGTTGAGGGTGGTCAGCGGGGTCCTGGAGGCCGGGCTCTGTCCCGGCCGCTGGTGGTGCAGGCTGACGATGCTGGGGTGCGAGTCCAAGGCGATCTGCAGGTCCAGGATGTAGTCGATGACGTGCTGGAGGATTTCCATCTTGCTGACCTTCTTGTTCTGCGGGATGCTGGGCACCAGCTCCTTCAGCTTGGAGTAGCAGTCGTTCATGTTGTACAGCAAGCTCATGGGGTCGTCCACCGGGGTTTTGCTGCGGGAGATGCCCAGGTTGTGCTCCGAGAGGCTGTTTTTCCGCACGGACCTCACGGGGCTGAAGGCTTTCATCGCTGGAAGGCGGTGAGGGGAAAGGAAGGAAGGGCACAGAGCGGAGCGAGCTGTTTGCACGCGCGGTGGGGAGCCCAGCGGAGCGCCCTGCCTGCCTCCCTCAGCGCGCCGCCGCACCTCGCTCTGAGGCGCGGGGCCGCGCGGCCCCCCCTTTTATAGGCGCCGCGCCGCCGCGCCCGGCCCGCGCGCGCTGCCATTGGCCAGAGAGCACCCGTCCATCATCCTGAGCGCCCGCCCACTCGGGGCGCGGCCACAAAGGGGAGGGGGGCCGCGCGGGCTTCCGCGTGCCCAGCCAATGGCGGCGCCGGGGGGGCGGGGCCCGGGCGCTCAGCTGAGGGAGTAAATAGTGCGCGGCGGGCGGGCGGGCTGAGCGCACGGGGCTGTGCGCGGCCGTTGGGACCGTTAGCGCCGGGCTGCGGACGGCCGTGAGGGAGCTGCCGCCGGCGGTAGCAGCCGGGGGGACATCGGTAGAAAAAAAAAAAAAAAAGAAATAAAGCAATAAATGAGTTGTTTTTGTTTAATTGCAGGGTTTGTCTCAGGTTTTTAAGCCGAGCTCCTTCGCGTTTTCCATCCCCGTACTTAACACCAAGCAGCGCCTCAGGGAGAGCCGGCTCCGGCGGGGCGGCCGCGCACGACCAAAACTGACAGAACTCGCCCCAAAAAACGCTGCGCGGGCGCCAACAACCCCGCGAAGCCAATTAACATCCCCACTAATTACCCGCGCAGCTCCCCGCTTCCCAAGCAGCCCCGCCGTGGGGGGCCCCGCGGCCTTTCCCCCCCCCCCCCCATCCCTCACCCCTCACCCGTCCCCCTTTGCATCCCCCTCCCCGGGGGGGGCCCCGGCGCTGCCCGGCCCCGCTCCTCCCCTCCCTCAGCCCGGGGCCGGCCGGGACTGCGCGGCGCCAGCCCCGTGACATCAGCCCCTCGCCGCCGCCCCCCCCTCGGCCCGCCCGCCCTCGCCGCCCGGGCCCGGCGGCGCCGCTGAGGCGGCTGCCATGGCGACCGGGGCTGCGCCCGCGGCGGCGGCAGGCAGGCGGCAGGCAGGCGGCGGGCCCGGCCCCGCTTCCCCCTCCCGGGCGCACCTGCAGCGGGGGCAGCCCGAGCCGGACGCCTCAAGGAGGGGGTGCAGAGGGGGTTGGGGGGGGGTTCACGAGGCTCCGGAGGGGTTTTGGGGGATTTTGTGAGGTAAAAAAATGCGCCCCCCCCCCCTCCCCGCACCCCGCTCAATTTTGGGGCGCCTGAGGGAAATGGCGGGGGGAGAAAAAGGGGGGGGGGGCGCTGCCCTCCCCGCTGTTAGCGACGTTTATTTATCGAGGAATAAGCGCGAATGGTTTTAATTGCCTCAAACGGGACTTGAAATGAAATAAAATTAAAAAAAAAATAAAAATAAAAATCTGTGAAGCTTGGCCCCTTCCCAAGCCATCGGCACCGCCGCGTGGGTTTTGGTGCGGGGCTTCGCGGCGCGCCAGGTGAAATACCTCGGCCAGCCCCCCGCCCGCCTTTTGTTCGCCTCACGTCTCGGATGCATTCAAAGAAAGGAGTTTTAAGAAGTTTGGTGTGTGTGTGTTTTTTTTCTCCCACCCCCCCCTCTTTTATTCCTTTCGAGCGGGAGGGGGGGCGGGAGAGACTCTCTGCACGCGAAATATTGAGTTACAACTTCTGCGAAACGCACCGGGCTGTAACAGCGTTTTCGACTTTCACAAAGGATTTTCCTGTTACTTTTGTTCCGGTCACAAAATTAAAGTAAAAAAAAAAAAAAAAAAAAAAAAGAGGCCAAAAAGAAAAAAAAAAAAAAAAATTGGGGGAGAGATAAGGTCTGGAAAACAATCTGGAATTGCCAGGCTGTTGGTGGGAGCTCTGCGGGGCTGGCGTCAGGAAGTCTGCGCCGCCTTCTATTACTGTTGATCCAGCTTTGTGCAGCTGCACTCAGTACAATTAGCTTGTAGAAACAATCCTGCTGTAGGCAGCCTCTTCCCTTCAAAGTGCTTTTCTATACTGATCCCCTCACATCATGATGCTGGAAATCAAGTCACAAGCCGACCACTGTTTGGCCAACATCATCTGTGGGAATTCATTAACCTCCATCCCAGAGATGCAACAAGAGATTGTTTGTCCAGAACTAAACTTACAGCTTAATATGATGTAGCCCATACAGGAAAAAACCTGTGTCCCCATTTTTTTTTTTTTTTTGTCCATAACAAGAAACACATTGTGCAGCTTTTTTTTTTTTTTTTTTTTTTTTTTTTTTTTTTTTTTTAGGGGGTGGGGAATGTAGCTGAAAACCAGGCGTGCGCCGGCTCCTGCTAAAACTTTGCCATCGAACTGTTTTTTGGTTCATCGGGCTGCAGTTTCCATAGAAGCAACTTATCCCCGCGATCATCTTGTTGGGTGCACTTTGCAAGCTCATTTCCCGTCTCTGAGTTTGCTCTGCTGCTCTCAGATGCTGCAGCTGACACATTTCCTCCCCGTGCACTTTGCACCCACCTCATCCTTGCCCAGATGCTCGGGGCTGATTGTGCCTAAAAGGGGGTTTCATCGCACTCTGCAGCTGCCTTGGGGGAAGGGATTTTTTTTCTTTTTTTAATTAAATTCTGCTTTTTCCTCTGCCTCGGTGCCCTGCTCCGTGCCATGCCAGCAGCAGGCCCTCCTCGTTCCCCCTGCTCCACCGCCCTGTGCCTCGCCGGGAGCCACGCGCCCGTCGTGTGCGGCCGTGTGCCAACGCTGCCGGTGGCTCCCTGGGAGCAGCAGCAGGCAGTGGGGGGACATCTCCCTGATCCAGGGAACAACCCTGCTGCTGGGGGGGCATCCCAGCCCCCAGGTCTTCCCTGGCTGCATCTCTGGCTGCAGCAGGGCCCCTCATCGCTCCCAGGTACCTCATAAGGACACACATCCTTGTTTCCCTTCCACCTACCCCACTCTGAACCCCCCTGTTCTGTCCCAAGGACGCCTTTTCCCAATTCAGCCTTGCTTCCGAAATGTTCCTTCTGTTCCCCTGTAAGCCTCCTCCCGTAGGCCCTTCACCCCCGACACTCAGACCTCCCGCTGCCACCCCCAGCTGTGGCATAAACACACGTATTTTCTCCTTTCTTCCTAGACTTCTGCTTTTTTGGCCCAAAGTGTTGGACTAGAGGATAGACAGGCCCCTGTTCTGGTTGATTTCTGACACGCTTACTGCTTCACAGTCACTCTCCCAAATTTGCAGGAATGCCTTTTTGCTCAGACTATGTTTTCTAGCACCACCCTGCGAAGATGGGTGTCTCTGTAGGAATGGTTTTGCAGGGACATTTTTATGAAGTCCAGGTCCATGCACTTCGGTTCTTCTGTCATGTAGGGTTTCTCATTTCTATAAGCAGGTGCCCTGAGGGCATTTCTGTATGTACACTGCCACCTGCACAGGGCTGCTGCTTAGCTGATGCTCCTTGAAGAATACCGCCACGAAATCTCTGAAAGCAGCATCTCGCTGGCACAATGTTATTGCTAGGCGGTGTATTAAATCCGACAATTAACTCTTGCCCATTTACCCCAAACTAAATACTTAAGAAACTTTTGTATCCCTCTACAATTCTCTTGCAAACCCATTTTGGCTGGCAAAGAGAGGAGAGCCAGTCATGAGGATACTGACAGTAGCTAGCATGCGACGAGGAATAAATGAAGGAATAAAAAAGAGGCTTGTTCTTTCATTAGTTACCTGCCTGGCTGGTCCAGCTGCCCCAGCCTCTCACTTTGGCCTAACTTTGATTTTTAGGCCTGTGTGAATAAGGTCTGATAAGGATTGATGCTTGGCTTAATGTCACTGGGAGAAAAGGAAGGACTGGAAACTGCATTGGTGGGAGAAGGTTTTAAATAGCTCTTGCAGATAGGGTCCTGCCACCTCACTCCTGTCAAGCTGTAAATTTACATTTTTAAGAATAGATGCGTTTGTATAGCGTGCTCTGTGCAGTTGTTGTTGCTCTGTAATAACAATATTTCATATATTTAGGGGAAGAATGAAGGCTGTATGGCAGCTGTGATCTAATGGCTGGTGAATCTGTGATCTCTCCCTCCTGCTCGCTTCAGTTAGAACACCTCACTCAGGTGATAGGAAGCCTCGTAGGATTAAGCAGGCGGCACTAATTCAGCGGTTTCCAAAGCTATTGCTGTTGGTTGTGTCAGGACAGGACCCACAGCGTTCTCGCTGCTTTTTACCCAATGTGCAGAGCAGGATATTTTACGGTCTGGGGAGGCTGATTCCACCCAGGGCTCGGGTACTGGAAATGCAACTTAAAATGTGTGCACCCAGTCCCAAAAGCATGTGCACCCCCGAGGTCCTGCTGAACTACATGAGGTCTGGAGAGGTTTCTCAGGCTTTTAAAACTTTTCTTTGCCATGAACTCACGGTCAGCATTATCTAGGTTAAGCTGACTTTCTTGGTCACTGCTGCATAAACCCAACTGGAAATCACAAAATAGGTACGTGTCTAAACCTCCTGAGCAGCCTGATCCAGGAGGTGTGCTCAGATGGTGGCTAAATGCTACTGGAAAGCTTAGGGGGAGAGAAGGCATAGCGTTTCTTCTCTTATAATCTGTTTTTCTCTTGCCCTGGAAGTGAGAGCCTTGGATTCAGCGCTCTCCTCGTCAGAGGAGATATATTAACCCTCCTGCTTGCAGTGCACCCCCAACAACTAAAGATAAGACTGAGGTGGAGGATACCCACCCCTCCTGTCGAAGCTTGCCACGGTAAAGAAAAGGATGCAAATTTCCAAGGGCCAGAGGGGTTATAAACAAGAGGGAGCCTGCCACTGTAGCTCTGGGGCAAAGGTATCTCCTGGATGGCACGGAGCTTGAATGCTGAGCCTGGCCTGGCAGACTCACCCAGGAGGGTGAGGTTCATCTCACCTTATCTCAGCTATTTAGAGGGCTGGTGCCTTGTCTCTCTGCAGCGGGAAGAGAGAACAAGAGACACCTGCAGAGCATGATTCATTTCTGTGCCTGTTTGACACCTCTGGATGGAACGAATCTCCTCGCTGGGGGCCGCCTCTCCCCGGCAGTTCTCAGCAGAAGCTAGACGACCAGTTCTGATCAGAAGCCTGACTTACAGATGCCAAGGGAGGTGAATTCCACCGTAGATGACTAATTTTTCTCAGTCATCATACCTGATTCTAGTCTTTAAAAATCGGGTATGTTAGTCATTTTAGTTCTCTCTCTGTGCGATGGCAATTCCTTCCCCTGGAAGGCTGGAGATGGATTGCTGGCGTGAATTATCTGAGCGTGGCACTCTTAAAGGCCATCATACAAACTTCTTTTGTGGACGGTCTAAGTGACTCTGTACTATTTTAACTTGAGAGGTGCCAGTTGCACATGAATGTGCATTAAAACATAGGAAGATAGAAAGAGCTGGGACTTTCAAAAAGCTGAAATGCTGCTTATTTAAATGAATGGAAGTCAGGTACTTTGGAAAGTGTCACTAAGCTTATGTTGCATTTTAGGCACTTTCACCCAGAAAAACCTCTCTTCAACTCCTAAAACTGAAGGCTAGGTGCCTTTAAAAATGCTGCCTTTAATCCTAGCCCCAAGGAGGTGACCATGTAATTTTCAGTTTCTAAAAGTTAAAGTTTTTCATTTTTGATAGCGTGGAGTAATGCTGAGGTGTAGCACAGGATAAACCCCAAATATGTACCTCATTGTTTCATCAGAGATCAGCAAAAGGTCACCGAGCTTTCTTATCAGATTTCAACCGTGCAAGTGGTGTTTTTTTTTTTTGTGCGTGTCTAAGTTTGGTGCACACACAATCTTTGCAAATAGGTGATTGCAGGAAAAGACAAGCTGTGTGTTTTTATAATTTAATATTTGTCAGAGGTCCTCTGGAGGTTATGTCCAGCCCTTTTCAAAATCTAGATGGTGGAGGCGATGGCGTTCAGTTTGGCAAAATTAAAGTCGTATGTTCTTCTGATGGGTTTTTAGCTGCGAGTGTAGCTGGGGATGATTCCACCACATTGTTCGTGTCAATCACTCCAGAAGGCTGAGTGCCTTCAAGTAGTACAAGACACATGCTCGAGGAGCCCTTTTGCTTCTTTTATCAAAATACTGAAATTATATGTGCACTCAAGATGTTTAAATTTGGCAACATAAAAGTAATTGGGAATGGACTCAAAATTAAATTACTTAAGGCCTCGAGCTATTGTTTCCAGCAGAGACAAGAGGTCTGAGAAGATTAAAAGGATACACAAACTTTTGAGGATATTTTAGGCCAGAACAGAACAGCTGGTTTATACCTAGTTGAGGATCTCAGTTGTTCTTTAAATTTGGGTCAGAATTTGGACTTTCTGTAGTTTCTTTATTTCCTGCCATGTCACTCTTCTTTCCTTCCACTTCAGAAGGGTGGGTTTTGTGCTTTTGTGCTCCTCGTTCTCTTTCACAGCCCTACAGGCCTCTGGACTCTGGAGGTGGGATTCATCTCGCTTGATGTAGGGCATAGGTCTGGTAGATGTCTACAACTAACCATGTCTTTCAGGACTCCGGTTACAGACAATTAATAAAATCATTGCTTTTGCAGTGACTTTTCTCAACCTAATGCACAAGTTTAAAACCTCTAAATCTCTCCTGGTACCCCTTGGCTTCCGAGTCAAGCTCTGCTTAGCCCAGCCAACGTGAGGTTTAACTGGGTACCGTGGTCCTCATGTGGATGGCCTGTGCCAGGGCTGCTTCTCAGACTTTCTAGACACTTGAAAAATCTCCCTTTTTTATTGTTTCCTGTGTGACTTGGCACATTTTAATTAAAACACCTGACAACAGACAGAAAATGAACAGTGATTAATGGACTTTCACCCAGAACAAGTTCTTTTTAGGGTCTCGTGGAGTACTGGGGATTTGCAGGCCGCAGTGTGTAACCTCTAGGCTAGATGCTCGTAGCTGTAAACTTTATGCATTTCTGAGCCATAGTTCAGCCTGGTTTTGGCTGTGGTGACTTCAATTATGGCACTGCTTATTCATTTACTGCGTAGCTGCGACTTGCATAGCGAGGGAGGTTGCCTTCTGTGGGAGCCCTGTCCCAGTTATTGCAGCAGTACATGCACAGGGCTGTAAAAGAGGCAAGATGCTCCCATAAAACAGCTGAATTCTGCTGTGGAGGACTTAATTCAATCCATGCCTCTGCTACAAAGTTTTATTTATTTATTTATTTTTGTGAGATGACGATGACAGACAAGTCATTTAAAGCAGACTTTGGTCAGGAGACTGCGCACCACATGGGAAGTCCATGGGAGTTGTTCTTAAAGATCTCAAGTGTAATGAAAATGCCAAGCACTGTGAAGTAACAGGTTCCATCTATCACAGGCTTGGCAGCCAGAACTGCCGTTATTAACCAGGACATTTTCTGGTCAGCTGCTTCACAAACGACCACTGGTTTAAAGTTAACAGATATCATTTTTTTTTTTTCCTTGAAAAGGGAATGTCCCTTCTGAGGGCAGGACAGAGGATATTCTAGTAAGTGATTCTGGGGGCGACAGACGTTCGCTGTAATAAGGGACATTCCAGTTTCCAGTAAGCTTTTCAGAGCCTGCAGACTGATTTTAGCTCTGATTTTAGGCTGGATGGGGCTTTGAGCAACCTGGGCTGGTGGCAGATGTCCCTGCCCATAATGGGGGGGTGGAACTATATGATCTTTAAGGTCCCTTCCAACCCAAACTGTTCTGTGATGTCTGCTCTGCAGCTGGGAACTCGCAAGGCGGTGCAGAGCCAGCGAGGTGACTGTAGGAGCCAGTTAAAGCTGATGGAGTGGAGAAGGAAGAGTGCTGGGTTGTTTGGCTTGAGCTGGAGGACCAGGGATGGTGCCAGACAGAGCTGGAGTAGGACTTGGGGCACAAACAAGGATGGCTAAGGATTAAAGGAAAATGGGAGAAGGAGAATTCAAGGTTTATATATATATATAATCTTTTTTTTTTTTTTTCTTTTCCCATTTGAAATCAGGAACTAAAATAAACAACACAACTCAGAAAGTGAATGCTTCTGAAGATGTTCCTTGCATTTCCGTGTCCTGTTATAGGCAGGACCACTTATGAAGTAAGTTATGGTACATTTACCCCTAGCTACGTAAATCCTCTAGCCTCTGGGAGATACAAGCTCAAGAATGATACAGTGAAATCCATGTAAAGTTTCACATAAATTGCTGTGGAAGAGACTCCAGAAGTGGTTGTGTGGGGCATTCATCTGCTACGCTGGGAATCCCAAGTTGTGGTCTGAACTGAGGAAGGCCGGGATATGAAGCACTGGTCTTTTACACACCAGGTCAGTTCTCTGAGAATTTTCTGAGGAAATATTCATGACAATATTCTTGGGTTTCTTCTACAGCATGATGGTAACACATCCCCAAAACTGTCCTGAAGAGTGACGGGAAAATCATTCTTCCTGTGTCTGTTCAGTATAATTTTGGGGTACGGGACCTTTTCATTATATCCAGCATCACTCTGAAGTCATATCTGATGTAAAATCCCTGCTGAATACTTGCTGCTATTCGCCTAGGTTTGCATAAATGGTTTAGTACACAGTGACTATGTTCTGCTTCGATGGTTTCTTCTTTTCTGTGTGAGCTCCTGCTCTGTCTTCAATAGTGTTTGTATAGATTCTATCAAGAAAAAACAAATGTCATGGGAAAGTTTTAGGTAATTTTTTGCTGTCTGGGTGGTTATTTTTGCTCTAACGTAGACGTTCCTATTTTAAACCTGGTAAAGGCATTGCCATTTTGGGAGCTGATCCTCTCTCTGCACTGGAGCAGCAGCACACCTTTCAGAACTGGCAATCTGCAGTATATCAGTCGCTCTCTTCTCCGCTGTTGAGGAGAGTCAAGCATGTGTGTGTAAGCTGCAAATGTACATTCCTCGACAGGATAAGCAGGCTGTCCGCGTGGATGAGCTGCTGCAGGGGTGGCCATGGGTGAGACACGACACAGGCCGTAGGTGCTCCTTTGATGGAGACGTGGTGATCGTGATGCTTTACTCTTGTGGGGCCTGATGCAAAGACAGTGAAACCCAGGAAGCCTTTCCCTGTCAGCCCCACGGCTCTGGATGCAGCTTCAGGTGAGTTTGTGAATGTGTATGAAGGTCACAGCTGGGGTTTGGCAGGTAAAGCTGTTGCCTGTGAGAGCGGAGAGGGAATTTGTTTCAGTGCTTTGGGTTGGCAAGTGAACTTTATCTAAAACTTGCCACTTGCACATAGCCAGGCTGCTCGGGATCTAAATAGATTCTGTCCTCAGACTGTAAAGAACAAGATAATCAGTTTATTTTATGTACTCGAGAGCTAAATTATTTTAAAAGTCTTAAATTAGCAGGCGAGGAGGAATTTATTTGCCAAAGACATTCAGAAGCAGCTTGGAAAACCTGTCAGAGCCCAGCTTTAACTGCTTAGCTGGTGACTGCTCTGCTTAATAGCTCTCAAGTGTGCTTATAGTATGAAGGAGACCAACACAAAATCCAGGATGCATGGGATTTTCTTCCAAACAACAAAAAATGCAATCAATTCCCAAACTATATAGTGAAATAAGGGGAAAACCTGCACCTACAGCCACTAACATCACACCACATCCCTCCACTGGCTCTGCCCCTGTGCTCCAGGCGAAAAAGAAGCTTGCTGTTGTTTCAGCCTCTTGTTACCCGTTCCTTCCAGCTCCGTTAACTTAGTGCCTTGCTGAGCGTAACCTTTGCTCTGTGAGCGATGCCAGCCTTGGCCATGCGTTGGTCCTTTTCCCACCCAGATATCTTCATGCTTTCCTGCATCCTTACCCTCCACGCGTGGAACAAAGTCTGGAAAACTCTCTCCAGCTGCTCTCATTCAAATCACTCCTCAGGACGCACTTCGACCCCGATGCCTATGGGGCACTGCTGATAATGGCCAGGCAGACTGCAAGCTAAATTGTTTTCTAGCCAGCCTATGCGAAAACACGCTCGCCTTATTTCTACTGCGGTTTTCCTATCAGCCTCTTTCCTGCTGGGGAGGACAAGGCCATAATGCCTTTTTAGTAATCACCAGCTGTCATTGGAAGCTGACACAGATAAGAGCAGCTCTCAGCACCCCCAGTTGTTACCTTCCCTCTCCTCGAGTCACGGCTCCACCAGCTTGCTTTCAGCCACCACGCTCATTTTGCTCGTCGTGGCTCTCGCACATCTGTGAATGCAGCTCCCCGGCATCACCAAGGGACTGCTTCAGTGTCCACCCTTTCAGAATATGTTAACACGTCTTGGCTCCGAGCACCAAAGGTCTGTTTTGGGGGGAGCCACATGCGGGCGCTTATCTTAACCCTTTGCAGAGTGACAAAAAGCTCCCTTCCCATTGCTATTACTCTCCTAAATGCGTTTGGAGGGGGCAGGCATCCTCGCTGATCGGAGCTTCAGACGGGCGATTCTTCAGATTGTTTTAGGGTTTTTAATTAAAACTGGAGGCTCTGACATCACGTGGCAGGGAGCCAGCAGCCGTCATCCGACAATAGCCTTCACCATCGCCCAGCAATGAGGGAATCCCTCGGCGTGTGCTGAGGAGGCTCCCGAAATGCTGTGAACGGGCGAGATCGGTGTTCGCAAAGCACCCTGCAACATCCAGCCCCGCGGATCTGCTGGCTTTTTAAATCCTATAAACAAAACCCTATGAGCCCCACGTAGCACAAGGATACCAGCTTCTGTTTATGCCATCCGGATCACAGATGCTGAGCGTGAATGCACGAGCAGTCCCTTTGTATCACGTTTGACACTTCCCGTGGCTGTCTGCGCTGTTTTTTTAATATACAGGATCCCTGATTCTCCACTGCCTTGCACCCTGTCTATTCATTCTCACCCCTGCGAAGTGAGGGTAAAACACTATCAAAACAAAATGGTACCATTTTGCATGTTTTCCACTCAGTTTGTACAGGTGTAAATGACTACAGAAAGAACGGGGCAGAGCAGAACCTGACCCGCAGTCTGTCTCTCGGAGCGTCAGGGGTCTCGAAGTGGGGGGATGACAGAACAAACACAAGCTGTTACCTTGCCATTTTTTTGCTAATGTTTTAGAACCAGGCAGCTTGCAGGGATGACAGATGCAAAAGTCAGGCAGTGCTTAGTTCCTGGAGTCCTCACGTGATGTCTTCCCCTACAGCAATGAAAGTGTCACCCAGGGCATGGGTAGGTGCTTGTGATAGCTGCTACGGCAGCATGATTGCAAATACGAGTCGTCTTTGGGTTGTTTGGCTGTTGCAGTGAGGCATAGAGAAAGAAAAATCCTCTTTGTTCTTTCTGCTTATACGTTACCTTAGCTTTTATAAACCATTTTAATGGAGAGTGAGCTCTTCAAGCAGACTTGTGGGTCCTGGACATGAACTGCACTCTTTTTCTTGGTCATTATAGCAGCAGAAGGCTGTACTCATCCTAAGTCATCATAAATCACCTTCTAATACTGCCTGGCACAGGTCTGCAAGCACGCACCCAAGCCTTCTTCCCCCAAACCAGCAGCTTCTTTCTGTCTTTCTCTTGCACAAAACCCAGCTCTCCAACACTTGCTGACTTTCCTGACCAGCACACCAGACCATGAGAGCCCAAGTCCCATTTTTCACCAGGACACAGAATTTATTTATAACACACAGGTATCATTGTAACCCCTTTGCTGGATGTCTTTCATAATTATATATCCTGCTTAGAGTCATAGTCCCAGACTACACTAACTTTCTATTTATTCATCTGGTTTTATTACTGCCAGAAATCCTGTCCAGTTTCAGTCCTTCAGCTTAGAGTATCACCTGCAGTGCATGCTCCTTTTGGGCTGACTACATGCCTGTAATGGAGAGCTTTGCCACCCTGGTTTTTCCAGCAGGTAGGAGATAAACCTTAAAGAGAAGGGCCTTGTCTCTGCAGAGCCTTGTGTAATCAGTGGGTGAGCACTGCTCCGTGCCCTACTTCGGATAACCTTCAAGATGTCTCACAGTGCTGTTTTTAAGCGTTGTCCCCAGAAGGGAGGATAAGAAAGTCAGCAGATATTGTGGCCACAAAATGGAAAGTGATATAGATATAATGTACTTTGCCATTCATGCAAGAAAAATAATGTTGGATTGTACCAAAAATATTCACCCTCCTGCCCAAGGAAAAAAAAAAAAAAAGTAATCAAAGCTCTGTATAGATAAACACTGGCAAGATCTGAATTGAACAAATATTACATAATTCAGAGGCTGTTGTAGTAGGTGGAAGGGATGGGCAGAAGTTAAGGTCTCTTTTGAAATCAGAGCAGTAAATATTTTTGCTTATCTTCGATTACAATCTCAGCCGTGCCATTGCATTAACATACGCACTCATTTTTAGAAACTGTGTGAATTTTCCTGACTCATTTGAGTGCTCTGTAACTATTTGTATGCAAATGTGACTCATTAAACATTCTCATAGTCACACATTTTACCCTCCCATTGGAGTGCATACCAAACAGTTAGGAGTGGCGGTGATCCTTCTCCTTTGCATTCCCTAAACAAAATCTTGTGCCTTTCTCACGTCTATGATAATATTTGAAGAAATATTATGCATGCAATTTCCAAGCTGTTTTAAAATGATAGGACTCAAAAACGGAAATAATAAAAAAACCCACTTTATTAAAAAAATATTGAAATGACACATTCTCACATCTAAATTTGAGAGGTTTCAAAAGGGCTACACATTTTCTTCTAACTTTGAGAAATAAATAAATAATTTCTGGCCTGAGAACAAGCATGTGAAAGTTCAGCTAAAAGGTAATGTATCTGTCAATGCATGCAGAGACTTAGAATGAAATTGCCATCTCAACCCTGGCTAGGAAAGATGCAGCCGATGAATAAATATATATTGGCTAGAATAAATACAAAGTGTAATGCCAGATGTGGGCAGTGCTGAATGGCAGTAAACTGAGTAAACATCAAATGAAGGATTAGCCTTAATTGTGAGGTATCGTTTCCAATGAGAAACAGCACCACGAATCCTTCTGCCCCAACCCAGCTGAGGCACCTTTCCTAACTAGAAGAGAAGCTGCCTGATCTGTCACTGCTAGCCCATCTGAGGCTTTTCAGCAGCACCCTGCTGCATAAAACATGCAGTTCAAAGGCTGCCTTTTTGCTTCTAAATATCTCTGGCAGGTTTGTAGGCTTTACAGCTCAGCAAATTTGGTTTGCAGCTTTTGTCTGGTTTTGCAGAATGTGCCTTTCTGTTCCCTGTAAACATCCATAAGACCTTCTGCAGGAACATCCCCTGCAACGCAGGCACACAGCATGTCTCTTTGTCGGTGGTGGGAAATACATTTTTACATTTCACAAATTCCAAATGACGCTAATGGTGTCTTCCAAAATTATTTGTTTAGGAACAAGAAGTTCAGCTTCACATAGATGTGAAGACTCCATGTGTTTGTGTGCTTCTCAGAGTGTAAGGCTTTTCAGATTCATCTTTAAAAGGTATTTCTAGACCCTTTCTAAGACCACCCCTGAAAGTATAAAACAATGGTGAAGATTAATTGTGCATTGGACATTCTCCTGCCTCAAACACACCAAAATTATGGTGACTCTTCTGCTGTCTCTTAGAGGTCTACAGTGTCCTGTGAAACCTATTTAGAAAGATGCCCCCTGAAATCTTCTTACATGTTCGTGTACGTGAGGGTAGGACTCACCTAACAGACTGACACCAGTGTTTAGAGGGTTGGTTTGAGTTGCTCACATGTGGGAGTCCAGCACCATCTGAAGTGCTCAAGTCTCCAATCTGGCCTTCAGCTGCTGCTATATATTGGTAAAGAAATCCTACTGATGGTGTGCCATCCTCACCAGCCCTGCATGTTTTTTTTTATTTGGACACCTAATTGCACCTGAAATGACACTGACTTTAGTCAGCAGATGTCTAATAAATGCACTCAAAGGTTTCTCCAGGGAATGCCCAGCCAGCTGCTCCAATGTGCACATCTACTCCTGAGTCAGTTGAATGACTCTCCTGCCTTTCACCACTTAAATTGACACCTGCAGATACACACTAAAGCTATTTCTCTTACTCTAGCAGCTAAATTCCACCCTAGCTGTCATTTGTTATCTGTTGCCTTTCTGGAATGGTCTGTGCACCCAGTGTGGGGTGAAAGTGCAGACCTGAACTGAAGCCCTGTTACCTTGGCCTACAGACAGAAGGATGCACACGCAAGTGTGCACCCATTCCTGTGCTGCCTGATAGCCTGATGGTTCTCAGCTGTTCTGCTGATTTGGGACATTTTCTCTCTTTTTCTGCTGTCATTTCTAAGGAGTCCAGGCACAAGTCTCTGCTATGGTTGCAGTTAATGTGGCTAAATCAGCTAAAGGGGGGTGAACTCAAGTATCTTCTCCTTGCCTCATGCCTGACTGTGAGCTGGGTGGTCAGCTGGAGGGCAACTGAAGTTTCTAGGCTGACATAAAATTAAGCAAGTTGCAGAAGATGTATGTAAACAAACTGTAAAGAAGAAAGAGTAGGGACTTGGCACCCAATCCAGCTGTGAGGCCCAGACTGACTCATAATCTGCCAATGTGAAGCTCACTGCAGGAGCAGGTCTTACAAAGGAAGCACTCCCTCTCCTATTAGTGACAGCATCATTAGCAGTGCAGTTATATGGATATCTTAAATTAATAGTGCAACAGATTGTTCCTGCTGCACTTAACAAGCAGTTCAGTGTAGCTAAAATATGAGCAAGTTTGTGAACTTCAAAGCAAACTTTGCTTCTTTTTAAAGAGTTTTACGAACAACTAAGCACATTTTCTCCTACCTCATCTTTAAAGAAATTACAAAAGAATGTATACAGCAGGCCTGAAATTCCTGCCAGTCCTTCATCTTGCTTTTCTTGGCATCTTGGTAGGGAATCTGGACACTGAAGCTTGCTCTTAATGAGTACCTTATTTTATGGATGTGTTCTTGTTCTGTGCATAATGCTTATCTGAACTGTTTGTGCTCTTATGGAGGGCCAAAAAAGACATCTTGAAGTAACTGGTGAAAAATTTTACTTTTTTGTTTGTTTGTTTGTTTTACTTTGGGAAGTGTAGTTGGTCATTAATTGTGCTAAATTTCTTTCTTGATTTCTGTATCAGTGTATCAGTTGATTGTAATCCTACAAATGATCTGCAATTTCAATTCTAGGTCTAGACAATGGAGGAAAAAATACCTCCGCAGTGGCTTGTGATGGATTAAATGTAGAGGCAGCAAATATCAGGGAGCTGTTGGTCAACGGAAACAAAAGCTGCAGGTAGTAGCTTGATTGGAAACAATGATTTGGTTGAAGTGTGCCTAAACACGAATGTCAAGTGGAAAGCAAGAATGTAAAGAAGTGGCAAGGACAGCAAATTTGGAATGGAACAGATAAAGGGAAGCCTGAAAACACTTGCCTAGAAAAGAGAAAAAAACAACAACAACCAGCAGTCGGCAAGGATTAGAACAAGTGAGATAAAAATTAGTAGTGCTATACACTTAAGGATGAGTTCCCTGAATCACCAAGTGACTGTTGTTAAATGCTGGACTAAAACCAAGGGAGGTGAAAAGTCAGAGCCTCTTTGTTGGGGAAGGGAAATGATGGGTCTGCCCTTTGCAAATCAAAGGCAAGAATTCTACTGGTTTCATCAGTGCCGAACCGGACCCCCTGTGAGCTAAGCTGAAGAAAAAATCAATGCATTTATCTTGTGGTCCTAAATTTATACACCTGTTTCAGGTGTTGTTTTCTGTTCTGTAAACCGAGTGTTTCCACATATGAAAATTTTCAAGTCTGAGGGCCGTGCATTGCCTTTCCTTGCTTCTTCACTGGTGATGGGGAATGGCAGTGTAGTCTCCTCCATACTTCGTGCTTCTGTGCCTCAGACACCAGACACTTTAGCTGGGACAATGTTGTGAGTTCTGTTAGTTTGTGTCCATGAATAAAGCTGTTATTCACCTTGGGGATTTCTCTTCCAGCTCCCTAGTAAAACAGGAATTAGCTGTGTAACTTGCTGCACCAAAATCCTGAGTGGATGTGGGAAGTTGTCTAGCAGTAGACTCCATTTCAGCCATCATGCCCTGAACAAGGTTCCTGGATTTTTTCAAGCAAGGATTCTGCATTCCTTTGCAAACTTTTGCGCGTCTGACTCCAACAGGAATTATCTTTTCATTTGTTTTCATTCAGCCATGAATTACATTCATGCAACCAGGAGTGACAGACGAGCAAGGTGCTGCTGACTTATTGGGGCAGGGAGAGAGGGAATGTGTTTCCTGTCTCGTGCAGTGTCACTAAATCAAACAGCCCATACCCCAAGTACAGGAGTTGCAGTGAAGGTTACAAAGGGGCTGGAATACAGGTTTCCACCTGCAAGTGTAGGCCTGGTTGTCTGAGGAGACAGATTCACCTCCTTAGGTCCTCACACTCTCTGGGTTAGAGCAGTGCTATGTACAAGCAGTGCCAGCATCCCCTTTCAAACCAGTTCCCTTCAGCAGCATTTCCATGTGAGTACAGCAACTCAGGGGGTTTACAGCTCTGTGGCAGACAGGGAGATGCTCCCCAGCAATCTCAGAATGATAGGTGCAGTGGCTTTGTAAATACTTTGCATGAGCTGTTCCCAGACCTGAATGTTTGTACACTGGGTTAAAAGACTTGCTGGCGTGGTTGCATTGTTCCTAATGGCAGCCTATAGGAACAAGAAAGCAGGGGAGATGCATAACACCTAGATAATAGATAAGCAATCTCTTTGCAAATATTGGGGAAGCAATTGCAACACAATGCCATACATCCACACCCCAGGCTGTATTTAAACAGCAATTCTGTCTGAGTTGGGAATAAAGGGGTCTAAAGTGCCTTGAATGGCTAAAAAGCTCTTGCCAAGAGAGGATGAGATCAGTTCCAGACACAGAGAATGCCCCAAATCTGTGGCATCAGATCTCAGAGAGCCGGTGCCTCTTCCTCACCAGCACGGACATGTCTGCCCTCCCTGCTGCCCCTGTGCTGCTCTCCCCGGGGGAAAGCCAGCAGCTCAGCCCCGTGCCCTGCAGGAGAGTTTGGTTTTAAAGCCAGCTTGGAAAATCTGCTGCCTGGGGAAGAGGAGGCATCGTGTCCTGTGTGATTTCTTGAGGACAGCGATTACATTTCCTCTTCGTAACTGCCTGGTGCCAAAACCTTGGTAGAAACCATCCCATTGGTGTGTGAGGCTGCCCCGGCAGGGCTGACCAACAAGGACTTGAAACTTGCCTCGGCTTTACTCTCGGTTCCACATTTTTGCTGCAGCAGTTGTGTCAAGGCCCAGTATCACTTCACAGGATGGGGTCTGTCACAGTGTTTTGTCTGAATTCAGAGGGACCAGAGAGGCCCCTAGGTAGCACGGTATTTGTCTTTGCTCAATATGTCGTGCTCCAACAGTTAGCATTGTATTAGGTGGTAAAAACTTTAGTTAGCTTGAAAGCTAAAGCGAGGACAAATGGAGTGGGCTGATTCTAACTGACTCAGCAGCTGTTTTTCATGGATAGGTAAAACAAAGTCTTTGTGGGCAGGGTATTCTTTTGCATAATCCACTGTAGAAGTTCCAGATGTTATTTCTTTGCAATGTGTGCTTTTTTTTCTTTTCTTTTTAGATTTTTTTTTTCTTGCATTTCTTCCTATTTCCATAGAAACAAAGATTTTTCCCAAATTGCTCTAAGTATTTTAAGAATGTTGTACATGCTCATTAAATGCTACTTTTTTCTTCAAGGAACTGTCATCGTGCATCCCAGGACAGGTTTGGATGCATCCAGGGTCATTTTTCTGAATAACCGTGATGGTGGAGCTGTCACTGTGCCTCACAGCTGTAGTATAGAAGGAAAATCCTCAGACTCGGACCTTTGTATCCTTAAATGTATCAGACTTAAAGATGTAAGGATTGCAGACATGCCTGTTCAGCTATTCCTGCTAATAATGAATACTTGTGAGTTTGTTCACCTGTGAGAAGCATGTGTGTCCTGATAGTATTTTCTGTTGTTCCTTTTCCAGATGAACAGGAGCTACATCTGGAGTATCATGACAGTGCACCTTACTGAACCAAGCCTGGGCAAGAATACTTTTCCCCAGGAGCTAATCCAGCACAGATGCTGTCATGTAGATATACTGCGGCATCTAGTTGAGGCAGCAGTGACTGTATGTGGTCCCACATCTCCCAGGGATTGTCTGATACTCAGTTGGAGCACCCCAGTGAGAAAACCATAAATTGTTGCTCAGTAGTAAAGCATCTCTTCTGTTACTGGAGACACTATGAAATATTTGTGTCAGGTGAGTATGAGAGAGATCACAATTTCTGCTCCAAAGCTCTTCCTGATGGTCTTGTGCTCTATGTATGTTTAGACAGTTTGTATGTTTACTTTGAATAGCTGGTCCACATCTGACACTGGTTTTGACAGAGCAGTTCCATGGTTATTATTTAAGTGGATTGAACACTGATCTACAGGATCTGAGTGACAGTGGGGTGATATTCACAACATGTAAAAAAGAACTTGAGAATGGCACTAACTGGGTCAGGCCAACACCCATTTGCCCTGGCGTTCTGTCTCCAAAAGCGGAAACAGGAGATGGTATTTCAGGAGATCATACTAGCCTGGCCTCTTTATGCAGTCCATTTCCCTTGACTTCCATAGCATGCAGAACAGTTTTATGAGGCATGTTAGAGTATAGCCCTGCTCAGTCCTTTTAATATCTGCTTATGGACTCTTTGTTCATTCAATCTCTCTCTCTCTCTTTTCTTTTTTTTTTTTTAATTTTTTAATTTTTTTTTTTTTAATGATCAGTTTCAATGATGCATTTTCAATCCACAGCTGTCTGTGGCAGCGAGCTCCAGAAGTTCAATAACTTCTGTATAAACTACTTTCAAACCAATCCATCTTCTACTAGTTTTGTCCAGTGACCCCTAGTTTAAGCGTTGCAAAAATTGTCGAAGAGTTCTGCTTTCAGCTTTTTCACGACCTCTGTGGTTCTATGAACCTTGCTTTTATATAAACCTTGCTCATATTCCCTCTCTCAGCCACCTCTCCTCCAACCTGGGGCCTCATCTTTTTCAGTCTCCATTCCTGCCTAGAACAACCACTTTGATTGTTTCAATTGCCCTTCCCTGTACATGCTGTAACTCTGTTATATCTGTCTGGGGATGCAGGGACCAGGACTATGAATGGTACTCAAGAGTTGAGCTGGATACCACAGGCAGTTTTGCTAAGAACCTTTATTCACTTTCTCCATAAATCCAATCTAACTCTGATCCTGAGGTGTCTGCTTATCAGCTGTACTGCTTCCCTCCAAGTTATGGTGTTGGATGGATGTTATTTTGGGGTGCTGGAGAGGAATCATGTCTGTCATATCTTTCTGCTTTCCAATCCAAGATGCCAAAGTCTACTGGGACCCAGAGCTGGGTGATAAAGTGGTAAATGCAGACCTGAAATCTGGATGTACTGACTGATCACCTACGTGCTGACTAGAAGTGGAATATGTGCTGACAAACCACCTCAAAAACATACACTAACTGCAAATATCTGGCCAATCTGTTAAGCTGCTATGTGGCTAACCTTGGGAATACCCATGTGTAATGAATGATACCTGCTTTTGTAGGTCGAGGGATATTTGTTCAAATACGGTATTACTACGAGAAAGACCTAGTTTTCAATAGGGACACCTCACATTGTCATAGCAAGGCAGTACCTACATATTGATTGCAGATGGCATATTACAAAAACAAACTTACATTTAGTCCCTAACTTCACAAGTATTGAACCATTGGCATTAAAGTTCAGATCCATTCCTGGGATGAACTGAAGGAAACTCTTACAATACAGTTGTAAATTGTAACACTCTCCTTTTAGCAATTGCTTATATTGACGGGCCTACCATTTTGTAGTTAAACATTTTATCATCCTGCAATATTCCTAAATACACTTTCTGATAAAAAGCAGAAAGAAAACAAAGTTCATCTTGTATATACTACTTTGGACAGCTCTATCTGGAGAAAAATAAATATAGCAGATATAAATTAAAAGGCAAAGGGACAAAATGATCTGAGCTGGAAAGAGAAGAGTGCAAGTTTATTTTATTTCCTTGGTTGTGTAGGAGTCTTGTTAACCAGTATGTAATGCATAGTCATGTAATAAAACATGCTAGACATTAAAAGGCAAAAACCCAGTTCACAGATGTTGTAACGTTATGAGATAATTTTAGGGAGTGAATGGGGTGAAAAGGCTGGATTTGTTAGAGAGGAAAATACCTATGGAGGCCTTTTCTGTGAGCAATACCATGACTTCATTACCATGTCAATTCTGGGAAAAGGCTCTGATTTAACACAGCAGTTGGCTGGATCCATATGGAGCTGATGAACCTCTGAATGAATAGTGAATGGAAAAACTGCTGGAATCTGCCTTCAGCTTTGTTCCCAGGATGACCAATGTAAAAGGCCTAAGAGCAATACTGCACAGATGGTGTAAAGAGGTAAGAAATCTGCAGGGTTTAGTTTACTTTTTCTTCTCCTACACTGTTTGGCATTTTATTTTATTTTATTTTATTTTATTTTATTTTATTTTATTTTATTTTATTTTATTTTATTTTATTTTATTTTATTTTATTTTATTTTATTTTATTTATTTTTAAACATATTTCAGCTTCTCCAACTTTATTTACTTAAATGTCTTTACTCACAAAAACGTAAAAAAAAATATCGTCTTTGGGGAAATGAAATCAAAAAGCATATGTGGCACTAAACATTTACATAAAAATACAATGTAAAACGTTGAGTTTTGTATGGTATAGAAGTAATTGAGAGCATAATTATGAAATAGTGAAAAAAAAAGCTAGTTAAAATTTAACAAAGAACTTTGGAATTACTTCTTCAATTCACCCTGTGTTGTGGGAATATGCAGATGTTCACATTTACACAGTCATGTATGTCCACTAGGGTTACATGCTTTTATAGTCTGAAGCATCATCACAAGTGCCAATACAGTAAATCAAAAGACTCTCTGGCATTATCTAGTTTCCTTTCTGGCTTTAAAAGTTAGAACAGATGTCACAAGAGAGGACAAAATGGATTTTACCCACCGAGAGGAGCTTTTCTTGCCATCATTAATAGGAGGCTCCTTGAAATGCTAATGTACACAGTTTGTGTTGCCGGGTTTGCATAGAGATGGTGGGAAACAGCTCTGATCCCAACAAAACCTTTTGTTATTAATCAAGAAAATCTGCTCTTCTGAAACAGCAAAGCACTGAAATGGTGTGGCTACTTGCAATGCAGAGATCTCTATAGCAATCTCCAATGAACAAAAATGTAATAAAAACTGTTCGACAGTTCTACGAGATACGGCACATGTAGCAATTTATTTTCAGTGATTTTTGCATACACCTTCTATTTTCCTTTGTCATGTCAGTCTGGATACTTACAGTGGGAAGAATATACCGTTTCTCTAATTTTCTGAATTTCTACTCTTTAAAATCTTGTTCCATTTCATAGTAAAACTAAAAAGCAAGCTTAGGGCAAAAAGAAGTTTGAAAAGTGAGCTTTTTCTTGAAAAAAAAAATCTATTACAGAGCATGACTGTCTGTTTGATTTAATGTTAATATCACGTAAGATATATTTGCTTCATTAAAATATAGGATTATGAGATCTCGTGAGCCCTTTATCAGTACAAATATCTTCTGCAATATCAAGGCTAGTATCCTCCTCTGGTTCTAAACAGACCATATTTTTTTAGTAGTCTTTACAAGGAGCAGTTCAGACCCTGGCATTGCTTTGTGACATATGCTCTACTATTTTTAAGTAATACCTAAGCAACTAAATCACAAAAGTACTAACTGCTGTCAGTATTCATTGCCTTGTTTAGGATGCCTCAACAGAAACCTTCTTTCCTGAAAGTACTGAATTAAAGCCAAAAATTCAGGGAAAGCCTGAATTAAAATGTAAATTCTTTGCCTGGTTTTACTCATCACTGAAATCTCTGGGCCAGTGTCTGATCAGAGTTACATTAAATTCCCCATCAATTTATTGTGCACCAGTTCCACGACATATTAATGTGTCCTTTCACAGATTCATTGTGCTGAGACTTCAATATATAGGCACAAGAGAATGAATTAGGGATGAAGCATTAGCTCAGAGTTTAAGCCTCTTTTAATTTCCTTGCCTCTGTGGGTCTAGAGCAGACACTTAACATTTTGCATTGCCATAGATTATTATGGTTTAATTTCCATTGTGTTTTTTAATGATGGTATTAAACAGATAGGAAAAAAACAAATAAAAATAACTTGTTATAATTCGTGCAAGATGTTTGAGATGACCATTGAATAGTTACAGGATAGTACAGTGTACACAGCACATTTTAAGAGGGGAGTGTTTGTTTGTTCATAGCTCTGTCTGATACAAATTTGGTAAAGACAGCAGGAAATAAGGGAGTGGGATAAGAGGGGATGGGAAGTTTATGTGGAAAAAAAACAACAGTGAAAGATTCCATCACTGAGGAGGTGTTTCAAGAGTAGGAAATACTGTAACAGGCATTGTCAAAGGTCTATAGGTGAATCAACCAAGCCTATCTCCAGATACTTCCTACAATATGATTACCCATTCTCTTAAATTTGAATCTGCAGATTTCTTCCCAGTCCCTGTTTTCCTTTCAGCTGCAGAGCTAATCTTTTGGTTTCACGAGAGCTGCACTTCACAGGGGTGCGGTGCACCCGTGCCCCAGTGCCACGGGGGCTCCACCACCGCTGCTGCTGAGCACGGACCCTCGCTGCCCCTGCGAGTGTGGCCAGATTAACTTGTGCGAGGTTGCGCTGAAAATCCCAGTGGGCATGGAGGGGGTACTGTTCCTCCAAAATAACAAGCAACAACAACAAAAAATCCTACTGAGCGTGCTTAGTGGGACCTGCTAAGGCTTTTGTCAGGGACTAATGACTTTGACCTCACTGTCCGATCCCTCAGCACAGAGGTAAGGATGAAAACTGTTCTGGGGAAAAATCTTGATTAGGAGGGCTGAACCTTTCTGTATCAACAAAATATCCTACAAGCCTCTTGTCTTAGCACTGACACAGTAAAGCCACTGAGCACAAACACTTTTAAGGCATATTGTCCTATGGAAGAACTTCTATCTGCTTGTAAAGTTGCAGTGACTTAACAAAAGGCATTTTGTTCAAAAAGTACTCTACTTAAAATTGCTTCAAAACTCTGCAGAAACACATATGTACACAGGTCAGTGTGGCTGAAATCTGTAGCTTAGGCTGTATTGCTCTATTAAGAGCTAAACTGATATATAGGTAGCTTGAAATGCATCTGCAAAGGGATTTTCAGATAACTGTTTTTTAAATTGATATAAATTCTTTGTATGGACACTAAACCTGAGGATTTTCATCAAGGATTAAGTGTTAACTGACTACTTCACTGTATAGTCCTTGCCAAACTTTGTTCTCACTTCCTCTGGTCCTAAGTAACTTCACTGCATTTGAAGTGGTTATTCTAAATTTGTACCAGCATAACAGACCAAAAATTAGCTCTAAGAGTCTCTGGGGGAGCATGGCAAATAGATTTTGGGGCTAAGATTGTGGAAGAGATGAGCAGTCCAATTCAGGTGTGAACTCCTTCCCTACACTGCTTCATAGGGAAATCTTGTCAAGGGATTTATACACCTGAAATATGGATGGGAACTGGTATCAAGTCAAAACTTGCCTCTTATTCCATTGGTAACATTTTATGGTCAGCTTAAATAGGCAAGGTGCAAGAGATCAAGCCCCATTTCCCATATGGGAAGCAGTGCTCCCAGCGGTAAGTGTTTATAAGATCAAATTCCTTTTTGTGGAGTTAAAATAATAATTTTACAAGTCAGGCTGTATATGTAAGTTATTTAGGGATAGATCGTCAGTGGGGTTTCTGAAATGAACCAAGTATTTATGATATGAGGGCCTTTAAGCTTTAGAAAACCGTATATGGGCAAGCAGCAAAAAAGGTCAATATTTTTGCGAGTTTAAATCAGTCTCCAAATTACTTTGAGTCTTGCATTATTTCTGCTTTCTCCGTGTCTTTTTTCTTTAAACTTCTGCAGTCAGGTGGCACCCTGCAAACTGCATTGAATTCGACACCTAAGATAGCCTTATAAACCCTGCGGACATTAAACTACTGGAAAACAGATTGGGTTGGTAAAAATAAGTGTGCATGTTCTCACAGAACCTGAGAAAATCACACCTTCACTTTGTTAAAAAAAATCTGTTTGTGCCACTCCAGTAATCACTTCATAACTGGTGGGAGAGCAGAACATATGTCTCAGAAGTGGTAAAATATAAAAGCTTCTACCTCTAATCCTATTTTCTCTAACAGAGAAAAAAATAAATAATAAAAGCAACAAAAAAAAAAATCCACAACCTTTTTAGTATGTCATCTGTAAAATCGGTGCCAAGGGTTTTCCGCTTAAAAATCACAAATGTGATGTAAATTGCTCATGAAAGCAAAATGAAACTTTTTTTTTTTTTTTTTTTTAATAAGGTGTGTAATGTAGTAGGATCGTGCGCTAAAATGCTTGCTTGAGGCAGGAACAAAGCTTGGTCCTGGCCTCCTCACTCGAGTCATCTCTTCACTTGTAGACAACTTTTAAAAGATGCTTCAGCGCTACTCCAACAATGTGCTGACCAACCCCTCTGCCCAAAGGGAGATCTCTTTCAAACTCGGGTTCTGAGAGACAAATCAGTCCCTGATGTTTGTTGTGAGGATTCCTCTTTTTTCAGTTCTAGTGAGTTGTGCTGGATAGAGTGAATACACCTGAGTCTGTCTTCTTCTGGAAGAAATGCACCACGGAAGGTGCATACAAACTATCCTTTAGTAGAGCTGGTTTTGCTCTGCTTCTTGAATGTAGAAAGTTGCAGTAGCTGTCGTGATACCCAAACTGTTATTCCAGAAATGTTTCAGTACCTTACCGGTAGGTAGCTATGCCATCCTGCTTCCCACTTACATAGGCAAGGTAGAATCAGGAATTCCTGAGCCAGTGGGATAATGTGTTTTGCTTATGTGGATATTAATTTCCATTTTTCCCTTGCAATTTTTCTCTGGAAGATTCAGAGTTTGAATTCAATTCCTTGTTATCAATTTGTTTGTTCATGTGTACTTGTTCTGCCTTCTGCCCCTCTCCTCTGCTTTAGGAAGAAACTTTGTGTGCTCCAAGCATGCAGTGATTTGAAAAGGAATTTGATTGCATCAGGGCAGCAAGAACAGGGTTATAAAATATATTGTGGTGATTTCTGTGAAACTCCTCGGTTAATCCTTTTGCAGTTTTATGAGCAAGTGGGGTCCTGAAGAAGTGTCAACAAGGATGTCGTGAATGGCTTTTTGTAGTCCTGCTGCAGCTAGAGAATCCTACGTGCCTGCTGGTCCTGGAACATTTCTGAATTTGTTGTTTATGAGGGCTGAAACCACCTCTTTTCAAATTTACCTTTCGGACTCTGCACCAGTGTGGTAAATATTAGGTAACGGGATATTTGCAGAGGGGTCATTTCAATAGGGAAGGGATGGGGCTCGAACATTGATCTGCTAGGGAGGGAAGGGGAAAAGAAAAAGGCTTCTTTTCTTTCAGGGGGCCGGGTGGTTAAATGGTTAGCAGCTTGAATGCTCTAATGTGTGGCAAGGCTACTGTTTGAAATGAATACTGAAGAAGAAATTTCAGCCTAATGCTACAAGTATAAAGAGGAGATGATGGCAATTTAAAATGCAATCTACAGAACAAACGTATCCCACTTTAACACTGTTGAAATCAGTGTGGTGACAGGTTGTGCCTGGGAGACTTTGGTCTGGCAGTGTCCAAATTAAATGTGAAAATACCAACTAACTGCTGACATTAGAAACGGGTCCTAGGAAGGTTGTTTTTGTCAGGATTCAGTTGCTCTTTCATCTTCCTTATAAACCCCATCCATCTCCTCTCTTTTCCCCTCGTGCTAATCAGCGAGGTCAGACAATTGGAAGTGCTGCAAAGCCTGCGTGAGCCCTGGGGCTGTTTGGTGATCTGTGGGTTCCCGAATTGCTGTCTTTCCTTCCCAGCCCCGACCTCATCCTTCTGCTGGTTTCACACAGGTTAACACCAGGCTGTAGATCTCATCTGAAAGACAACACCTCCAGCAGCATCTTGTCCTTGGCTTCAGGCCTGCCCCAGATGGATAAATGCCCCTGGAGGAGTGACTTGCACCGTAAACCACACCACCTACTTTGAATCTTGGATTCTTTCCAGCTCCAGACCTCGCATCTCTGTTACATGCCAGCAAATAGTCCTAGAATCCCCCAAAATATTTACCTTTAAAACCATGCTCTACTAAATAAGTCTTTTTCAATTGATATATGCCTCTGATAATTTCTGTTGCACAGCGGATGCGTTAATGGATGTGTGTTGTGTGGAGATGAAAGCAGGCACGTTACTGTGTGTATTCATAATTTCTAACAGCTATTTATTTGGTTAAATAAGATTTTACTCAGCAGTACTCAGCTATGCTTAACCTTCATTAATAAAAATAGTACTTGGTGTCGTATGATTTCTTGCAGTCAACCCAAAATAGCAGCAGAAAGAATAGGTAGAAAAGACGCTGTCACAAGGATTATAGCGTTTACATTCTGCCGATGATTATATGTTCTAGATGCCAAATCAGATTGTATTATAGAATTCTAAATTAAGAAAATATCACACTTTTTTTTTTTTTTTTTTTTTTTTTTTTTTTTTTTTTTTGTAGAGCAAGTTTGGATGAAAAATATCCACTTTCTTTTTTCTTTTTGCTTGAGAATAGCTATTATACAACCTTGTGCTCTGATCTTTTCTGCTTCTTTCACTTCACATGGCTTTTGTTCTTACTCAGAACAAGAAATGTCACCGATTTCTGTACACCTTGTGTATGAAGAGGACAGATGCTGTATTCATCCATGCCCTGTTTCCACTTCTGCCTCCCTTTCAGGTAAATTCCACTTAGCAGTTCATTTCTCTTTAACCCTGATGGTTTAAAGTAACCTGGAAGTCCTCATTAAATGCTAGTGAATAAGTTTAAGCGAACAATTAAATAATAGCAACAACAACAACGACAACAAAAAACAAAACAGTAAAGAAAGGTAGTTTGTCTTTCTGTGTCTTCAAATTTGACCTTTATTGTTTCAAGTTGCATTTGAAAAAAAAAGTGTCAAGCTGTTGAAAGATGAGTGCACTCCATTAGGCTGTGCTCAGGGCGCTGAGAAAATCCCTTTGAGTCAGTAGCACCAGCCAAAACTCAGAGTGCTACAACGCATTTTAATGCATAGTGGGAAAACAATGACAATTTTTCTGCAGTTAATATCTATATAGTTAATAAAGAGTAATTACAACGAATGCCAGGGTTTCTTTTCAACAGCAACCTAGTTGACTGGTGGTTGTGACATTCCAGGTCGTGGCTTGAGAATGAAAATGCTCTTAAGCCACTTGCATGCCCAGATCCTTCCAAGAAGACGGGTGGAAGAGGAATGTGGCATCCTCCTCCGTCTCCCTTCCTCTGCGTTTCCTCTGACTCATGCTGATGTCCTGAGGTGGATTTCCTCCCTTCTTAGAATATATACCAAGCTCAGACCTATACATGCTCATTTCCCTTTGTTTCATGTTTCTTGGAGAAGAGAGAGGTCACTTAAAGCCTGGCACCACAGTTGCACACTGGGATTTCAGTCGAAGTGAGTCAGGCCTACAACAGTGTCGGTGGTACTGGGAAAAGAATTTCTTTCCCTAGAGTAAAGGGAAAAATAGAAACAAGAGAATCTCATATAATGAAAGAAAGCTTAGTGTGCATGAAAACCTGGCACTTTCCGAAAAGACATACCGAGTCATTTAAAACTGGAAACCAAGTTACTATAGTCCACGGTTATTTGAATGACATTTGTGAATAGTTTTTTTTTTCCCCATTAATTGTTGAATAAATTACTCAGAAACGCATTTGCCCCTCTTTGACCAGCTTTATGTATGGTTGAATACTCTCCTCGAAATAAATTATTCATAAATTTTGAGCAATCAGTGAATAATTTATTCAAAATATTTTTTTTCATTATTCAGTCTTCCATCCCGTGGACTGTGGGGGAAACTCTGACTACGCTAAAGTTAGAGAAAAAATTCCAAATGACTTGAACGGTGCCAGGACTTCACCCAATTAAAAGCCTTTTGAGAACTAAGTGTTGCTTTTACTTATGGAACTTCAGTTTAAATATTAACAGTAAATGCCTGCCTGTGAATTTGCCAATGTGTAGAAAAAACTGTGAGCAAGAATTACTTCAGCTTTTATTAGGCTAATACATTTAAGTTATCATTTAAATGTAGATATGTGAGCACATAATTAAATTACTTTTTAAAATTTCCATAACATATTTCCTGTCATCTTAAGACACGGTTTACAATGAGTAAGGTCCTATGGAAATTGTTGAAGAGTGGGCTCAGGTTTTGTCTGGTTTCAAGTTGTGAGTATTATTAAACATATTCAGGAGTGTTTTGTTGTTGTTGTTGTTGTTGTTGTTGTTTTGTTTTAATTGCAGCAATCTTTCCAAGTGTTCAGAGTTTGGGGTGTGTTTAAGTGTTCTGTTCTTTAACCAGATAAAAGTGGTTTGAATCCTTCCAAAATTCTGGCAAAAAGTGTCATTTTTATCAAATATTTATTTGCAACCAGTTTGGGTAATTATAATATGCCAGCCTTGATTCTCCCTGGAAATATGACGTGAGTCTTCACTTCCTGTTGTAAATTTGTGTTGTGTAACTCCGTGCAATTAAAGCATGGCTGGCATTATGCCACTGTTAGTGGGTGAAATGATTCCTGTGTAAATACTTCATTTTGTACAGTTAATTGGCAAATGATATCGAGTGCTTTGGGATCCATCTGGAGAAAAGTTTCTGCATATGTGTATGGTCATTATTACTGTGTTATCTCTTTACTGGAACATACACGGCTGCTTTATTATCTGCTGAGCTTCAGGAGAGTTCTTGGTACCATGGTACCATACAGTAGTAGAGGGAGAAAATACTATGGCCAGGTGAAGCTCACGGTAGACTTAGCTGAGTGAGACAGCAGGTATTGAGCTGTGTGAAATGTATAGGTTGGATATTCTCATTTCTTATTAATGGAGATTAATAGCATTGTGGTTAAGATGCTTTGTGGGAGAAATGCTCTCTAAGTGAATGACAAATGAGGAGAACAATAACTTGGTGAATAACGAGAGCAAAACCTAAAAGAGGGTGGAAAGTGAGAATGTGAGGAGGATTCACACAGGGCATTTTAGAGATATCTGGGAAGGAGGGAGGAGATGTTGGGAAACTAGTGCTGTTCAACAGTTATGATAGAGGGAGGGAAGGGGGTTGTAAAGGAAGATAAGTGGGTACAGAACAAAGCAGAGCAGTGATTTTAGTTAGCACTGTGATTCATGTTGGGCAATGAAGGTACTGGTGATCTGCAGATTAGCAGGTTGCAAAACTTGGGAAAATGATGAGTACAGATGTCTGGAGATGGAGAAAAGATGGAGAGAGTTGGTAAAGAATAAAACTGCATAAGGTATAGTTTCAAGAGTCTACGTAATAGGGAATATTGCGATAACCTTTTAGAGAAAATAGAGATGTTTGAAATAAAGGAAATTCAAAAGTTGATGTTGTGATCTTGTAGGAACAGGTGATGTGAAATTTCACTGAAAGAGGAAGAAGAACTGAGATAAAAGGCTGGGTTTGGATGTGGGTAACTGAAAATGTGGCAACCATTTCAGGAGCTGCCAGTTCATTAATTAGCATTTTTATTAGTTGACTTTAAACTCAGTTAGACCTTTCTCTAAAGCTGAAAGATTCAGACAGGCCTTTTCTTTAGAAGTAAAGTAGAGAAAATCTGCAAATTTTATTTTTTTTTTTAAATTCTTGATGGATTTTTTTTTTCCCTCTGTTGCTCAAAGATGTTGCTAAAACTGATCAATGAGACACTAAGGATCCCACATCTTTGCAAGCACATGTTAAAAAGCCACCTTAAAAGTGAGACACCAGACCAGAGCTCTGAGAACCATTCATGGTTTTCCTTAGGTGCCAGCTGGGATTTAGGACAAGTCACTACTTCTGAGTCTCATTTTTTTCATATGCAGTGGACATAATATTTTGTTTCTCACTTCATTTATTTGGTTAATGTGTTTAAGATTTGAGCCCTGGGAGATTTTTATCTTGGATTTAGCTTACCTCATCAAGAGTTTGGCAGCTGCAGACTTGACTGAGATCTGAAGTGAGTGGAGCGATGCTCTTGAAGTGTCTTTCCATTTTTATTGGCAAGATGTGGAGCAAAGGGAGATAGTATTCCAAACGGATACCTCACAGAGATGCCTGCATTGTATAGGATCAGCTCAGATCTGAACTGTGTCTGTGCAATGCAAAGCAACTGAATACAGTCTTAGGGTGTTTATGCTTCATGACCCTATTTTAAGAGTCATGATTACTTCTATTCATTGACTGCATGTAGAGTCAGGTCTGAAAGCCCTGGATGGGTTATCTGAAGGGAGAGCTGTTCTTGGAACTAGGACAATACATTAGCTGTGATATCTAAATTAGCTGTGTACAGGTTGAATATGATCCCACATCGAAACAACAATGATATTGATGTCGTATAGTAATCCAAAGATTCAAAATTAAAAGGGCAGACTAGTGAAATCTGTATCAGATGTTGTGTCTGAAATACCTCAGCTTTCTCTAGAGAGAAAAAAGAGTTTGCTGTGGCAGTGGCAAGGTATCAGTTGTCAAACAACCTTTTAGCAGAAACCGCTGTATAAAGTCTTTTTCTGATGTGAGAAATGATACTTTCTGTAAATATGGAAAACAACATTAATCTTAGTTGTAAACTCTATCTTGTGTAAGTAGGCTATGTAGATTGATGTGGAAGGCTTAAACAAATGAGAAGATCTGTTTAAAGTATACAGTTAAATTCACTTAATATTACCTTGATTAATGGTAGGTTTTTTCATGCATCAGATCATTTTGCACTAATTCAGTACAACTGTGTCTGCTTAATAACAATCAATAGTAAATGATTTCCTGCTTAAATTTCAATTGAAAATCAGTGATTTCCTGCTTCCAGCTGCACTTAGTGTCAATCATTGCACATGGCACTGTTCAACACAAGTGATTTGTCTATTAACCACTTTATTTATATATATTTAAGCCTGGTTTCACCAGGACAGGCTCTGAGATGTGATTTATGTTGAATTTACATGGCCAATCTCAGTGCAACCAGTCATGCAGTAAAGATAGCATTTTACTACAGAGAGCATCTCTGGACCTGGCCCATGACTTACTAGATCAGTGATTAGAACAATCCTGAAAGTTGGTTTTTCTGTTTCATTTTGTTTTATTTTGTTTTCTACTCCTTTGTAGATGAATTAAATGAATCAAACTCAAAACAACTTTAATGATTTCTTTCTGTGCTTGACTAATATCAAACCTCTTACTGTGAAAGCTGGCTGCATCAAAAATGTGGCAAAGAGATGCTGGTGAAAGGAAGGCTTGGAAGTATTTTTCTGACTGCTTTTTCTTGTGATTCTATATTATTTTGCTTCCCATCCATTGCTTTTTGTGGAAGATGAACCAAAATGGCTGACAAAATCATAGGCACAAGGCATACGTGAGGTGGCATTCTGGGCTGGAAAACCATCTTACAGCTATGCACAGTACACCATCCCTCTTTCCATATGTCTTTGCTTACTGGTGAAGATGAGTGGGTGTTGAAGTAGGAGGCACTACCTGAATCATCTCAGGGAGAAATAAATTGCTTGGGCAGGCAACCACCCATCGTCCTGTCTGCAGGTAGACAGGTACTTTACATTTGAAGTGCTCAGGTGGCTGCACGTTGAGAAATGTACTTCTTTTGTTGGGCTTTGTTTTCAGTTTTGGAACTGCCTCTCCTAAATGATTACACTCCTTAGAGGAGATCTTTGTTAGTCTCAAGCAAGACAGATGCTTTGGCTTGAGCTAGTAATAATGCTGTTTGGGGGCTGACAAGCTGGGTGAATTTGCAGTGTGGTTGTATACATCCTCTTCAGTCACCAGTGCTGTGTGTTTAACTTCACAATATGTTCCATCTGTGGTAGCTAACGTGGGTATGGAATTTATGACTGCAAAGACTATAACATACCACAATACAGGAGTGCCTCTCGAGCTGAAATGATGTTTTTAATCAGCACATTAAATGTTGTAGTTGATTGACAGATGGCTTTTTCTATTTTCTGGAATGAATATACTTTAAGTTAATTGTAACAGGGATATCACATCTTGTATAACACCTTTCATGCTAACGGGTATTACAGAATTTTAAAATCCACGTGCAAGGAACACTTCATGCACCATGGAAATGCAACCACCTTGGGTAAAATGCAGAGAATTTAGGTAGAGAGAATGTAATTACCCATGCTGGAATTTGGCCAGCACACTGAGATTAAAGCCCCTAATCTTACAAAGAGTACCATGGGATCTCTAATGACCACAAATGGTCAGATCACAATTTTATTTCTCTGCCTATAATGCTTTACTACAACAAGGGTATTTCCAATTGTATAGTGCATTCATTATAATTATGCAGCTAATTTTATTCTCATTGTAATTTCCAATAATAAAGTTACAAAAGTGCCACTAAAATGTAGGAACAAAATGGTATGATGCTATATTATGTTAAATACATTTTGGGGGCATATTCTGCTCTCATTTGTGTTGGTATGTTTCTTTGAAGCCAATGGAATTCCTCCAGATTTGCTCTGGAATAACTGACAACAGAAGTTGTCTTTACAAGAGAGCATTTTTATGCACATGTATTGCAGATATGTTTTAAAAGTTAAATATTTATATTCTCTCCAAATATGGGAGATTCTCTCTTCTTTTATTTTTAAACCCGTAAAATTGTTAACAGACCCAAGGAAAAAAAAATATTAGGGCTCTATGTCTGTTGGTTAACCTTCACCACAAAAATTGATCTGTGGGAATTTCTCACAGTGTAACATACTGTATCCAATTCCACAGTTATTACTGTAAACCTATTAGTGCCACCTGGGTTTGCATATCCGCAGTGCTGTCCAAGTGAAGACAGATTAGCTCTATCACATGTTATGCCAGAGGGACAGCCTCACGAGGAGTCTGCCCTCGGGGAGAAAAAAAAGGGCTCAGACCTTTAATGAGAATACAGTGCTTTATAATAGCATTTGGTGGCCTAGAGATTTTCTGTCAAGTCATTTCAAATTAAATTGGCAGCCCTGCAATGTTCAGCACATATGAGTTTTTGTGCTGCATATATTGCTAATGTTAAACCAATTCTCACGTAAGATCAACAGAACATACAGAGGCAATGTTTGCATCAATTCCTCCTTTTAAAGTATGGGTCTTCATAAGCTAGTGAAAAAATGCTTTTTCCAAGGGCAGAATTTAACTTTGGGCTGATTTTCCATGTGAAAATTCAGACCATTTATTTGTGAAATTATTTGTAAATTATTTGTGAAATATTTGTAAAATGAATTCATTTTTTCTACGTAGTATAATAAGGAAATTAGTACCAGACTAGAAGTGAACTGAACGACTTTGTTACCAATTAGGATGACTTCACTCCCACTCCTTCCGGCTGACTCCTACTGAAAGTGTGCAGAATTTGGCCCTGAGAATGCCATTTATTTCTGGTACTTCCAGGACTTTCCTTTTTAAAAATGTAAAATGCGTGTGATATTTTAGTCCTACTGTCTGAAAATTTAAAAAGCAGATGATATTTGAAGATAAATTACTATCATCAGGCAGCAAGTTTTTCCTTAAGGTTCTCCCACATTTTTCAACCAGGGCTCAGCCTGAAAACAGACTTTGGTTTTTAACATGGATGGATTATTTTGGTGGAGACACACTCAAAAGTAGGAGAGTACTGCGTTTGATTGAATTCAAGGAGACCTGGGCTCCTGGATAACTATGGGGACCTCAGTTTTCATTCCCAGTTATGCAAAGACCCAAGAATACCTGACAGGATTTTGAAAGCTCATGAACTCAGTAACATTCAGTAATAAAGGAAGTAGTTTTGCAATTTGTAAGTCTGTCTTAATTAGCTGTAACTAGCACAAGATAGTATTAGATGAGAGCTTGATAGGCTTTTTAGGCAGGAAAGTCTAACTCACTGAGATGAGGGAAGAAAGGGACTGTTTCTCTGTTTTGGAGCTACAGGTTATCTTCTTCTATTATTGTACAGGTATTAGATGAATAAGAGGAGTCATTTAATAATAAAAACAGTTTTTGCTTTTATTAGGAAGCACATATTTTCCATCCGTTTCCCTGGAAGGCTGTTAAGATCTTCCATCCCCTGTTAGGTACCTGTACATTTGTAAATCAAGCATGATTGATTACTTTTGTTAGAGTTATCCAAGTAAAACTGGAGCACTACAGTCATGAAACAAGCTTGTATTTCCCTTTTTATTTAATATAATCCTTGTTTTGGGATACAGTCCAATACTGTGATTTCATAATATCCCCTACCCTGTGTATTCTGTTTTGAAATTGAAGGAAAAGTGATGACAGAAAATCTTCCTAATGTGATCACATTCTTATGTGTAACTGTAAAAAGAAACCTCCAGATCTTGCTTCTCCAAATTAAGGAGTAGGTCCACTGCATTTGGTAAGAGATTTACGCTGCCAGAGCAAGCATGACTTGATACTATGTGGTGTAAGCTCAGTTTTTTCATCTCTGCTAAATGTTTAGAACAGTTCTTACTTCAGTGGATGTGCCTTGGGGCAGAATTTAGCTCACTTTTCTTAATTTGCAACATTGGCCCAAATTCATCTGTGCTGCAATTCTATTGACCTCTTTGGACTTACTAAATAATTGGATTTGACCTAATACACTTTTCACTGAGTGCTATCTCGCTTTTCAGGGAGGTTAACACAATAACCATTTTATATTCCTGCACCCAAACATGATCGCCCTTTCTTTTTTCTTTTAATTCCTGCTAGAGGGAGTAGGGAATACAATGTTCTGCTGTAAAGAGTGCTAACTAACTAAAGGGTCTCCACAATTACCTTGAAACCTCATTGCATCGGTTCATGTTGAAATCAGCACTCTTGACAGTAGGATGGCAGGAATTTTCTCACTGTTGCACCTGGCTATTTTCCCAGTCAACTGTCCTTTACAACTGGGACTCCACTCACCTAAAGGCGATACCCTGAAGGGTCCTGTCTCTTTGACGGTAGAGGAATCTTCAATGATTCACTCCCAAATAGCTGAAGTTAGAGGGATAAAAACCTCCAGAGTTAAATGTTAAAGTACCTTGTCGATATCTCTAGTGGTGCCTTTGAAGTTCAAAAGCTAGGAATCACATTCTTCAGTGTGCCTTGAACAAGCTGTGGTGATATGGGAGGGTGGATAAGGGTGGATAAAGTCTCTCTGAGGCTACATGGACTGGCTTGGGCTGATTTTTTAATCTGAGCTCAATGTTTCACGTGGTGAAGCTTGGTAACAGAGCAAGAGGATGCACAAGCCTTTCTCTGTGAAGTTCTTGATCTCCTTTGTGAGTCTTGATCTCAGAGTGGTGATTTATACATAAAGGTTTACTAAGTACAGGGAACATGGAGGTTACATGAAATGCTCACATGCAAAGCATTATGTGTATTTATGTGAGTATTTGCAGGTTTGGGGATTTAAGAAAAAAATTCCCTCTGGTAGTGTTAGTAAAAGTTCATGCTTCCTTCGGGGGAAAAAAAAAAAAGGCCTAGGAAGGTATTATATGGTGTAGGATTCTAGGAAGCTAATTTTATCTTTATATACCAGAATCAAATATAAAGTGACAGTGACAGAAACAGAAAGGAGCTGTGGGTGCTCTGGACCTGGTGCCCACTGTGCACATTTCAGGGGTGTCCTTCAGACTGATGTTAATCTGGTGCTGTGGTCTGATTGCCAGTAAGCCAAGTGAATAGCTGAGGGCTCTCTGGGAACACATCCTTCTGGTTTACCCCTGAAGGGGTAAACTCTGCAATGGGAGCTAAAGAGAGGTAAATGGGGATGGATCTGGAGTTTGGCTCAAAAGGGTCCTTGTGATTCCAGCTAAAGCAGTACTAGAGATGAACCCACGTAGAGCATCTTGTGAATGGGAGTCTCTCACTTTATTATGTGACCGCTTTTAGATCTTAATTTGTCTTTTCTGAGACTTTGTCTTTAATTTTTCTGCTGTCACCAACCTGTTCAGGAGGAGACAATGCAGATGTACGGCTCCTGTGAGCATAGACCAAAGGTTTCTGCCTCTCTAGCCTAGTTGTAAAAGTGTACCAGCACGAGCAGATTAGCAGAGATGATAAGGAATATAGCTGCATGATTTGAATGTCCTTACTGAGTAGGCCTTGATTAGCCAGTCAGCATAGTGGTGTATTTTAAATCTTTTTTTTGTCCTTGTGAGAGGTATTGTTATGCCTTGGTTGACTGAACGTATCCCAGAGCACATCACCCTTGACTATCGCAAATACACCTACTCTGTATGGACTGCAGTGAGGCTTTTGGTGCTTCTGTCCATGCAAACCAGGAGGAACTACAGGGTGGAAAATAAATTGTAAACTGCATCTGGCTGAGGAGGGGTCCTGCAACCAAAAAAAAATCCAGTACAGAAACTGGATTCAGACACATTGCTCATTTTTCCTCTGCAATTCTCCTTTAAAACTTCTGATAGGCTTTAAACTGTTGTACTAATGTTTCAAAAGAAATGTAATTTTACAGAGTGACTTGTCTGGGAATAGAATGAGATGGAACATCTGTCCTTCTGAACTGTTGGAGTTGCTTGACTGAAGCAAATGCAAGATGAAAAAAAAATGGAGATAAAAAGACAGTTGAAAAAAATAGGACTTGTTAATCTTTTCTCTAAAACACATACTAAACTTTTAAAGTTAAATTTACACATACTATTTCCTGCTATTTCATACTACTACATCTTCCCACATAACAACTGAGTTAAAAAAGGAAAAAAGCAAGACCAGTTTCAGTACTGAAATAACAGCATATGCTAGGACAATTGAAAGAGCCTGATGCATTTTCTGATAACAAGATACAGTTTTATGTTTTAAAATGACGTGAAGGAAAACATTTAATGATCTAGACTCCTGTTTCATATTGTTAGCAGCTCAGATAATTATGGTGACCCCTATTTTGTTCTAAGCTTGTGTTCTAGAAAACATACAGGAACAAACAACCACTGAGACTTCCAAGCCAGAAAGCATGTAAAGACTAGTAAAAGGTAAAATTTTATTTTTTACATGTTTTTATCAGCCAGTAATCCATTTTCATGGTGTTCTCTAAACCCTATTACCAGGGCTGCAGATTCCTACACATGACCAGTCTTCAGTAGTGAACAAAAATGGCATCTAAATCCCAAGTGACACTCTTAAGTACTTGGCAGCAGAAGGGCTCTTCTGAGGAAGATTAAGTTAATGGAAGCATTTGGGTAACATCTGCATGACTCTTCGTCCTGGTATGGCCAACTCACACTGCTGCAACACGTGAGGGAGGATTTCTTCGATTATCACTTAAGAACAAAACTGGCTGAAGTTCCTTTTCGAGCATTCATCGGGCTGCGATATACGTGTGAGAGCATACAGGGACAGCTATGCAGGCAGGCCCATGCAGACTTCGAAGAGGACTTAATAAAAATCAGATTACTAGTTTAGTGAAAAGTAAAAAATAAAAAAAAAATAAAAAAAAAATGGGGGAAGATTTGTTGTTGTAGCTGCTGTTTATTTGTCTTATTTACAGCAAGACATACTGTCTTTTCCAATTGAGTACTGCCGCAGGCACACAGAGCCTTGTTAATACAGGCGATTAATGCACTTGCCCTTCACCTCAGTTGACCCGGGTTTAAATCTGTTATTTTGTTACCAGTTAGAGGAGTTTATTGGCCTTTCTTCAGCCCCAAGCTGGTGCCTTTCCACCTCGTAAAACCACTTCACAATTTGGCATAAGTGCTGCTTTCTGTTGTGAAAAGACCCCCGGCTGCAGCAGCAGGGAAGAGGCAGGTCTCAGCTGAGGGCAGCCTGGGGAGCCTCCTCCAGGGACTGATCTTGTTGGGCAGATCGTGCTGGGGTTTGCAGACTCCCATCTGAAACGAAGGAGATCTTTGCTTGTCCACATGCTGCAGCATTGGTTTCTTTGCCTAGGTTGAACACAAGTTACCCGGTTTCATTTCATGTAGGACTAATGTTAAAATAAAGATGGAGCAGCTGATTAGACTAGTACAGAATGGCACAATTTGTTTGTTTTTGTTTATTTTTATTTTTTTAATTTTTATTTTTTTTTATTTTTGGTCAGTAAGAACCTGGCAGAGTTGAATGCAAGTCTGAAAGTATTTGAAAAGATTTTTGTTCTTTGCTGGCTGTTCCCACTCCTTCATCTTCTTGCCTGTGGAGTCCAACACCACACTCATAAATAGGTGACTTTTGTCAAGTTACAGGGCAAACCTACAGATCAATGCAAACTCCACAGAAGTGCCTCCTCTTCTTTATTTCAGGATCTGGCTAATTCAAAAATCATTTTCAATAGCTATTCCAAGATTTGGGATGAAAGGTGACATATTACTGCAAATCTGAAATGAGATCCATGCTGAGAAAAGCTAAAAAACTCAAATTTTTTTTTTTTTTTAATTTTTTTTTTTTTTCCTATTGGAAGGGAGTGTTTTAGAGGAAATAGGCATTTTACAGAAAACCCCTTGGAAACTGAATTTTATTTTATTTTATTTTATTTTATTTTATTTTATTTTATTTTATTTTATTTATTTTATTTTTTTTTATGAGCAGAACACAGCATTTTGGGCAGTTGTACAGAAAAATAAAATGTGAAGAACATAAAAGTGCCTGAAATTTTAACAAACTTTCAGAGTTTCACAGGAAAGAACTACAAAAGGCAGAAAACTTGCTGTGGCCAAACTATGCTGTCGAGTTACTATTCAAGACTGAGTGTTAGAGAACTGTAATTCAGATCTAACTGCAGAAATTTACTGCCTTTTTGCTTAGCTTCAAATTCTAACATTACCAGAAGGAAGTAGACTAGTTGTTAATAATTTCCATAACCTTATTTCCAGAAAGTATCAATTTTCTCCAAGGTATGTATTCCTAGACCTTCCTCAGATTTTGTTTAAGTAAAGGAGGAGTAGTTTTTCATTGCAATTATTTTCTTGTTTAATATCTTCAAAAGGAAAAAGCATTGGCAGGCAAAGATTGGTTTTGCCTGAAGATTTCATCTTTGGATGATGTTTTGTGTTTTCGGATGTGGTAGACATCCTCTGTAGAAACAGCACACTGGTTTCAGATGTTCTTTCTTTCTTTCTTGTTGCTCATTACCAATATTTATTTATTTTTTATGCTGTGCCCTGGCAGATCCATTTGGATACAGACAGTGAGAATCTGCTTCAGGGCAACGTCAGGCAGCTTAAAGTAAAGAGCTTTCATTGGGTTAAATTAACCTGTTAGTCTTTGTAACAGGAATGAAGAGGAGCTCTGTGGTGGGGGCAGCTACCTCCTTCAGAGGGATGGTACCCGCCAGCTGAAGAGGGGACCCTCTAACAGCAATTTCTTCAATGACCAATTAAGCACTGCTTGTAAAGATTTGCAGTGTTTATACTTAGAAGTTGCTCCCACTAATGACGCTGTTTAATGTGTCATCAAATTGCAGTGCTTCTCTGGGTGGTAGGACTCCAGATATATCACAGGTCCATGGGTTTTTCCAATTAAATGTGCAGTGAATTAAGGAGTTTACATTTCTTGAGAATGAACAGATGAGTAAATGAGTCTTCTTATGAACCAGTTTAGTAAAAAACAACAACATCAACAACAACAAAAATAAACAAAAACACCAAAAAAAGCAAAAAGCCAACAACACAGTCTGTATTAATAGCAGATTTTATTTTGCAGCCTTTACTAAACTTTTGATCCTAGTGACCTACCCAGTGACTGGACAAAGAGACAAGGAAACTCTATTCTTAAATAGAGTTTATTCATCACATTTGCAAAGATATCAGCAAGAAAGTAAAGCATCTGTCTGAGAAAGTTAGGTTAGGAAGGTATAAGAATCAATGGCATTTGTTGTGAAGCCAGGCCTCCTGTCAGTCACAGCCACATTATTACCAGCCTCATCTCATAATCTGCATTTCTATGGGGTGAGGTTTAAAATCTCAGCTGAGGTTTAATGCCTTTAGTTTCCTGAATTTTAATTTATCAATGAAAATTGATAAACCCTGAACACCAGTGGTCTGGCAATACTGTGTGTTGGCGTTGGCCTGAACACCTTGTGGGTGGGCATAAATGGTTGTTGTATAAAAATGCTGAAGACAAGTCACAGACTAAACCATGTTCATTTCCAAGGCAACCTTAACCTTGTTAATCTGTCAAAAGCTATCCCCAAAACTGATGTATTTCTGTTTCTGATGGAATAGGTTACTTGGGCCACATCCTCAGATGCTGCATACAGTTGTTGAAGTGCTGAAGTCAAGAAAGCTATGGTATTTTGCAACAGCTGAAGCCTTAGGTGCCTAGGGGTGCATACGTGTGTTATACGTGGCCTATTTATTGTAGGGCTGGATTTCATGTAGGGGATCTGATGGTGGTGTGCCAAAAGGAAAAAGAGAGAAAATTCCTTTTCCACACAGAGCTGTCAAAATTCTGCTTTTGTACTTTGAATCATCAGCTCTCATGCTTTTAGTCTTGCAATTGTTTAAAGAGGTCATAAATATTTCTGATATTCTGTTAAATGCAGTCTGCTTTGATTACCAAACATTGCATTAGTATTGCACTCAGGGGGGTAATGATAATATTGATTTACCTACAAATAGTATGTAGTATATCAATGTTATCAGGCATGACTTTATTTTAGTAGAAACTTTACAATACAAATCTAATCTGATAGTTTTATATGATCTCTGGCTCTGGATGTTGGAAATAGGCTGCAGCTTGTGTTGTAATGGTTTTGTTTAACATAGCATGAGGCTTTTCAAAAGCATTTGAGGGCTAACCTTTACATTTTTTTTTTCATTCTTACCCCTGAATGGCCATTGTAATGATGACTTGCAAGAAAGTTTGAAATGTTTCAGAAACCTCCTGCCCTAACTTTGATATTTTTGTTTGAAGGTCACCTTTTAAGAGGCAGTGAGCTGTGTTGCACTGTCTGAAGGATATTGAAAACTTGCTGCTGAACAGGATTCAGAGTGGCTTAGGAGCAGAAAATATCTTCTCTTACCCGACACCTGTTGAGAAGTGACCGGGCTGTAACTCCTTTCTTGCTGCTACTCCTAATGTACCAAAAGGGAGAGGAAGCCTTTGCTGCAAACCCTTCAGCAGAGAGGGGATCCAAGGAGGATTCTGTTATGTGGTGCTGCCTAGGGCCCAGTTTGATTTCACCTCGTCTTTCCAGCAGTCCTAGATCTTTTCAAAAAATGTGGGTGGAGGTCCATTACACATGCTTACTATGGTTACTCGCCATGAAAAACAGTACAAACAGCCAACACAGACTCCAGGTGGTGGATCAGCATTAAGCATAATAGACCCAGGGGCAGAGGATTGGCAAGATATGACGAGAAATGGTTGTACATCCATCTCCTTCAACTCCGTGACCTTCTGCAAGAGACAGAGATATGGAGGTAAGTGGCAATGCCTTCATCTTCTACTTCCAGCTATTGTAAACCATGATGTGCAGTACATATGTGTCTCTTTGTCTTCAGGAAAAGGGTGTGTGACATAACTCTCTGGTAGAGCGAGTAGATTTAGATTTTTTTTTTTTTTTAAGAGCTTTCACAAATAGAAATAGAGGTAGAAACCTGTCCCTCAAATTCAGTTGTGTTTAATAGGAGCAGCTTTTAGGTGGATTGCATGTGTGTCACATACTGCCCTAAAAAAAAGTCTAGATGATGATCTGGAAAGGTGAACATCTTTTCTTCTCTTTCCTCTCTTCCTCCCTCATCTGTTGCACGTACTTATGCTCATCTGAACCAGACAGGGAAACAGCGTGGATAAGGAAGAAGAGAGGCAGGAGTGTTCAACGTGTTTGCAGGCCTGTTGTGTGAGATGCAAGCGGTGAGCCAGCTAGCAAGAGAAGAAGTTTGGGCTTGTGGTTGGCATTGTGGCCAAGCTCTAGCTGGTGGAGCAGCTGCAGAGGCAGACGGGGCTGAGCTGGCTGTGAGGAGATGGGGAAGTAGTCAGGCTCTGGCCAGTGCCCATCCCTCCCCCTTCCCTCAGCACAGAGTTGTGCAGGGAGCTCTTTTGCTCTGAGGATGTTAGGACACAAGTGGTGCCTCCGCTGAACCACAGAGAGGAACAGCTACCAGAGTTGCTGAAATGGGGACTGTTAGATGCTGTGATAGCTTGCTGCACTTCTGGAGGATTTTCTGTGCTCCATCCTCTTTCACTGGAGCTCCAGCTCCATCTTGTCACTCCCCACAGTCTCTTCACTTCATATTTGCTTCATGCCTGCTGTATTTTATGGTCAATTCTCCTAGCCTGTGTCTCCTTACATCTTTCCCCATTGGTCCCTTCTTTGTCTAAACCCTGTCAAGAAAAATAACGAGAACGGAGCTTTCCTGAGGTTGTTTCTGTTAAGCAGCTTGCTTGTTGTGTTTCTGCCTTTCCTGCAGCCTCCATCATACTTTGTTTTGGCTGGGAGAGCTCCAGGCAGGGGCTGGCTACAGCTCGGTGTGCACAGAGCCTACCAAGACCGAAGGCGCTCCATTCTCAGTAGTCCTTAGGCACTGATGTTGTAAGCAGAATTAATAGTAATTTGACTGGATGCAATTGCCAATGTGGCCACAGACTTAAAACGTAACTGTGGGAAAATGAGTCTCCTGGTGTCTCTGATCACTATCTGTAAAATAATACTTTCCTTCCAGCCTTTAAATAAGGATACCTGGTTAAGACTAAATTGGATTTTTAAATCTCTTTCACCGTGAATAATCTTTCCTGTGATTAGCGAGACAAGTTAGGCATGCAGTTGTTTTGAAATGGTAAATTTTATGCTTACCTGTTTGCTTCTCAGATGTCACATGTTTCTGCAATGTGATGTGTACTAATTCACGTCTCATACACCCATGTGTGTACACAAACACACTTCCATTTCAGTCCCCTTTCTTTTCCTCCTTTTGAGAATTCCTCTGGAAAATTGCAAGGATTAGGCATCTGGGAAAAGACTGTTGCAAGTTTTGTGTCTTTCCCACAAGGAGGGAAAGTCTAGTAGTGAGGACACGTGTATGTACATGTTCACATGACTAGCACATTTGTAAACTAGAAACAAGACAACCGTCAGAGCTTATTGCTACTGCTTGATCCCACTCAACAACTGTTACTGATGTGGAACAGTGCAATGAGTGTACTGCAATGTATGCTATAATCCTACTTACATATCTCATGGAAGTATAGTATGTCTTATTAATTATGGATCACAAATATACGTTGAGATCCTCTGATTAAAGGCAGTATTGAAATATAAAACATTACAACAGAACTGTGCTAATTTGCATGGTTGACTGGGAGACCCTTAGCAATTGAATTCATTTTGCAATTTAGTAAGTTAACATACACAGCACAGCAGAGCTCATGCATCACAAATCACAATTATTCAGTATATTTTGACAGTATCTCTATTCTAGTTATTTACAATGCTTAATGGCTTCCTTGTAGTTGTTCAATAGCATCTCTTTTATGAAAATCAATGACATCTTATTCATACAAGGCAAAAAGGTGTCAGGCATATGGGGATGCTGGGCAGAGACCAAGGTAGGGGTCCCTTTCCTCTCTCACCTGCACATTGGCTGCTTGCCAATGCTGTCTAGCTCAGCCTGCTGTCTCTTCTCCAAAGAGCCTGAAAAGCCCCTGAAACCAGCACCAGAGCTTGATTAGGGACTGGTTAAAGAGAGACATTTTTGTATATAAGACATGGTGTGGAGACTAGTTTGACCCACAGAATGATATTGTTGATATATGTGCTTTATAGTAAGCAATTAAGATGAAAAAAATGTTTTCTCTTTAAAGCAGAGTTTGCAAGTTTGGAAGTAAAGCCATCATAGACCAAAAGTGAAGATTTTTGGTGTTTTACAACAAATTTGAGACACGTAATGTTTCAGATGATACAGCTTTCAAATATCAAATTGTTTGTCACAAAGGTGTTAGCACTTAAAGTGCTTGCCATTAAGTAAAAAAATACTTTACAACCTAGCAACCCAGTGAGCAAGAAGGTCTTCCTAAAAGTTATGATATGACTCTGCCTCATGTAGTTCCCTTTTCTTGGGCTGATGGATCTGAAATTTGCATTCTCAAGATTATCAGGAAACCATCTGGATTTCCTTTGAGCTCAGCACATGGGATTATATCCTTTTTTTTTTTTTTTTTTTTTTTTTTTTCTGCCCAGCAGTGCAGCATATCCCAGTCCTTCTCATCAACACCTCTGCCAGTCCTGAATTTTGAATCTCTTGCTACTCCAGGCAACCCAGACATATGTGTTTTGCACAAGTGCCAAAACCAATAGTTTGTGCAGTTTTCAGTGTGCTGGTGGTTGAGAATATTTTCTCACTACTTAACACTTCACCTGGCATTTGACACTTAGGGCTCTGTAGTACGATGTGCAGCATTCTGCCGATTTCCAAATGTGGACCAGGTACCACAGACCGTTGAACACCATGCTGGACAAACGTCTCTGTTTTGGAAGGGAATTCCCACTCCTTTCGTCTTTGACCAGGTACCTTGACCTGCTAATTATTCCTCCTTCCACCCTCATGCTGGGCTTGACCTGATGGCTGCATCACTACTCTCACCTTGTCTTGACTAAAAGCAAAGCTTATCCACAACCATCATAAATGTAAATTAGAAAATAAAGCATGGCTACACTCATCATTTCAAGCTGCAGGCTTAGGCCCTAGGCCCTAAACCAAGTTAGGTCTGGTACTAACTAATTTGCTGGGCGACCATACACACTGTGTGCATGTTCCTCTTCTTCTACATAGGCACAATCCACCAGGCTCCACCATCTACTGTTTCAGATGGTCTGTGGCCACTGAGCCTCTCCCATGAAGACAAGAAGACTTGAAGGAGATCCATAAGAACAGAAGTAAATAAGAAAAAGCATTCGGAGAGGAGTGTGCTTGAGCCTGCTGTGTGTGAGAGACCTCCAATGTGCTTCATAGGTCAAGCCCCAGCCTCTTCTGGGAGCACCAGAGAGTGGTTGTGATCTGGAAACCAAACCCAACCCCAATGTAGACGTTAGTACTTTTGCTTCCCAGAGGAACCTGTTCGCACTCTCACCTTCTTTCTTGTTAGTACCACTGCTTATATTTTGGGGTGTATGAAGGGGAACAGCCGGTATCTTGTTTTACTGTAGTCTGAGGAAAATCTATTTCAGTGCCTGAGGAAGGAACTGCTGGTTGCAGGTGTTCACCAAAGATGTGTTCCTCTTTGCCCCTGCACTCCTGGAGGGGAATTCAGCAAAAAGGACCCGCATGTGGAGCCCAGTCCCTGACTTCCCCAAAGCTATATAAACACAGCAGAAATGCTGACAGGCCCTGGTGCCCTGAGGGCGTGCCTGGCGTGTGGAGCAGAGGTGCCAAAACTAGCAACCATGAGGCCACCACCTCAGCTGCAAGCAGCACAGCTGTGCTAGCTGACCGCATGGCCTGGCCAGGCCAGCCCTGTGCCTGCTGGCATGGCCAGGACATGGCTGGAGGCCCCGGGGCTGGTGATGGCTACACCACCTTCCTGCACACATGGGGACACCATCTACATCATTTCTCAGTTTATTTCTGTCTTCATTTTTGTATGTTTAGGCAACTGAAATGGTGCAAAAAGGTGATGGTGGCACTCGGAGGCTGGGGTTTTGATATGTTGTCTGAGGGCTTGGGTTGGCACTGTACGGATGTGGTGTTGAAACAGGGCTCCGTGCAGGTTGATGAGCACTTTGCAACATAGGACAGAAAAGATGTTTAGATGACACTTTCTGTTTCAGAACCATGGTCTGGAGAGGGCAAGCCTTCCCTTAATGGGACTGTGGAATAATCATATGAAATCGTATCATCCTCTTTATGTGAAATTTTTACCTACCCTCCTTTTTTTTTTTCTTTCTTTCTTTTTTTTTTTTTCTTCAAAACCTGGACTTTCCTAGTTCACGTATTTCGCTTCCTGACTCATTTGCAGAAAGTCACAAGAAGGTGAGCAGCAAATAACAATAGGTAAATAATGAATGAATAACAGAGCGTAGTTTCAAGCATGTGTATCACTACCGGTCTGCTGGCATCTCACAGGCTATAATTTTCCCACTTAAACTCTGACCTGGTAAAACCCTTGAACACATGCAGAAGGGCAGGAATAATTTCACTAAAAATATTTTTGGTCACTTTCTTAAAATTAAACACGTCAGTTGTTCCTGTGAAGATGATGTGTTTATGCTCACACGATGGGCATTGCATCAGGCATCACTCTTTCACATACTCACAGAAACGCTTTATCTCTGGTGAAATATGTCACCTCCTTTCCCGAGCTGAATACTTCATTCCGCTCACTCACAGGTCTAATACCAGAGTGAATTAAATGTATTGATGAATCAGGACTGAAATCTACAATGAATATGATTACTTAAAAATAATTCCATCAGCCGTAGTTTAGAGATGTCATTTTCTGTGGGCACATATGTTCTATGTATGGGTATATAAAACAGCGTGTGGGAATGTGATGCTGTTTAACTCATAAATGTAGAGCAAAATTTTATTGGTCACAGTAAATATTTGTTCAAGGAAAAGGAGAGGAGGTGAGAACAATCCATATGAAAAGAAAGCACATTAGTACCCAGAACATTGAAAATATTGTTCAAGGACAGTTTATCCTTGTGGAAAATATGACCCCCTGTAAAGCTGCTGAGTCTGTTTGCAGATCATTTCAAAATAGAGTCCTCGCATTTGCCATTTTAGTTTGTTTTGGCTGTTGGTGTCCAAACTACATTCCTAGCAAATTGCATGAAGTGCTTATTCCATTATTTCTATTGTTATGTTTCTCAATAGAATGTGGTTATCTTGAGCTAGTGTCATGCTTTAGTACATTAGCACTAAAACGCACTGATGCTCTTGCAAAGAGAGTGAAGGGAGGCTGACATTGAACTGGTACATTGTACCTTGTGTTTGGAGATTCCAGAGTCAGAGGTTGCTTTCAGTTTAAAATGAAGAAAGAATATTTGCATTTCTTATAACCTGGTCTCCTCTTGTGCAACCATGACCTATGCCAGTTCCTACACATTCTGCTCAGACTCTGTCCAGGTGCCTGTATTTGCTTGACTGGTCTTAACTGGTTTTTGGATGAGAGGTGTTTTAATCTGCTCTGAATTTATATTTTGCATGGCTTCAGTTTTCACATAATGAGCCAGCTTTATCTGTCATGTGCACAGTTCTGCTTTCTTCACGTCCCAGTTCATAATTTTGTTACATGCCTTTTGTCCATAGAAAATAAAGGAATCGGGGAACTGAAATTGAATTAGACCCAAAACGTGCTTGAGTTTCCTGTTTTTCTTGTATTAAAATACTTTTTCTATTGAGACCCAACATGCGGCAGTTTCCTAACCACAACCACAAGGACTGAGAGAACACTATGAGTTTTGTCACAGAGCACAGTGAAGGGGGCAGATCTGAAAGTGGACTGGGGCTCTGCCCAGTGCCGAGGTGGTGAAGAAGACACTGTACCCGTACACCAGCAGCTGCCCTGCCTCTGGTGGACAAATGAGTTATTTTTGTTCCAGGACACTAGCAATGACTAGGTTTGTGGTTCACCCCATGTCCAAGTCAGTTATCATCTCTCTCTCTCATCACCCTTCTCTGCTTTTTATTTGCCTGTTCTTTTCTCCCAACAATTTTCTATTTTTTTTTAATTATTATTTTTTTTTTAATCCTACCTCACTCCTCTTTCTTTCCTTCTGCCCTTGTCTTTTCTCCTTCTTCAGTCAAACAGAACTAATGAATATAAAGTCAGGAATATATACCCTGAAGAGGAGGGGGATGTCCTTTTTCTTTTTAAATTATGCACCTGCCTAGATGTTTGCACCAAGTAATTGCTATAGTCACTGCTGGCAACACAGATAGCCCCTTTAATACAACCACTGAAAGCCTTTTGATTTAAAATAGTGTCTTCAGTTTTATGGCCTATCACTGCTTCTGGTAGTATCTTTCTGCAGAGACTAAATGGTGAGACAAAAGACAGCAATCCAAGACCTGCCTCCAGCAATATTTCCACAGTGCTCTACTAGGGAGTGCTGTTCACGCTGAGGTCAGTGCTAGGAGAGCTCATCGCTGAGTACAAAATACATTAAAAAGTAACTTTATTATAAGATTAACAGCTCTATCATGAAAAATAGAAATGTTCCCAGGCCTGTGGGAATTAGTTCTGCTGTATTCCAGCCATGTGTGTCCTTCTGACACTGTTTTTTTTTTTTTTTTTTTTTTTTTACCCTGTGGAAATGCTCATAAATTTGATCACGGTACCTGGAGCAGGGATAGACCTGGAGCAAAGACCGAGTCCACCTTCCCTCCCTCCTTTGTCCCAAGGAGGAGGTGCTTTCTCTGAGTCTTATTTCCCCTAGTAAACTAAGGGATATTTTAGATATCGTGCTGTTTGTTTTGGACTAAGTGGCTCTGTTTAGGGAGTAATGTTCTCCTCAGTGTGAATGGGAGGAATGGAATTTGTAGTTCCTGTCTCAAGAAAAGAGATATTTTTGCAAAGGATAAAGAAGAATTTTTATGCATATGTAGGAGAGGGAGGCATGTTTCAAGATTTGTTTTTTGGATATCTCCCAGTTTAAGAGAGCTGCGATTTGAGCATTGGTTAATAAAACCTATTCTTAATAGCAATGAGAGAAAAAAAAAAAAAAAAGACATACATGATGATCTTAAATTGCATTGATTTTATTTGTATTGACAAAGAAGTCTTTAATAGAGATTAATTGGATCCTTAATTTAGCTGCTAATTTGATGATCTACCCAACAGTGAAATAAAGGCTGTTGACTATTTATCCATTATCTCATATAGAAGACAAAAGCAGTGTTATTTAAGCAATTTGCATATTTTCTGAAGCTAAATGTTAATACACACATGTCTTTCCCAAGTTTCAGCCTGTCATTAAAGCTCTGTGATCTTCTTTATACACTAACATTTTGGTCTAAGCTTTAGTGCATAGTAAGATAAAACTTTATTAAGCAATTAGGCAAAACATCATTGTTGTGTTGAATAATCATTTTTTCTGAAGGCTTTGAATGTAACCTTTAATTAATATTTCATCTATGTCCAGGTACAGTATTTTGAATGAGCCCTAATAATATTGCTGTCTCCCTACTTTTTTAGAGATTTTGTTCTGAGTCTGTTTGCAGTTATGTCTAAAAGTAGTGATTTTAGCTACAAACCTAACAAAACAAGGAGGAACGTATTCTAATGGCACACATAAGTGGGCCATATTTTAATGCTCTCTATTATTTCTACACCATGTCTTCCTTATTAAGTTTTGATATATACTATTACTTTCCTCCTTAAAGGCCTCTGTATCACGGTTCAGTTTGAGTGCTGAGGGTGTTGATGTGGCTTGTTGCTATCAGGGCCTTCTCTACCAGCATTGTTTTTTCCATCTTGCCAAATATCCCCCCACCTATTCATTCATTCCTCCTACTTGCGGCCTGTTTGACACTGTTGTAATGACTCCCCTTGGGAGATGTACAATTGGATTTGTAAGTTCCCTCATGGCTCTTTGCTTCTTAATGTTTGCTCCTGAGTCAGCACTGTATGCATGGCTGACTGGAAGAGAGTGAAAATTTGAATAATTTCTGTTCTCTTCCCCTGATTATATTACTATGTGGTTGCAAAGAAGAAAAGGACCTCTAAAATGGTTCAGGAATCATACTCTTGCATACAATCATGCAAGATATATGCTGAATGCCTACTTTCCATATAACTTTGTAGCACCTAATTGTTTTTGTTCGAAGGAATTTGAGTTTCACCAGAGCTTTGAAGTTAAATACAACGGATGATGGATTTTTCTATCCTGCAAGCAGCACCCCTGACGGACAGTATAGGCTCTGCTCCAAGTTGCATTTGGTCATAAAATATGTGAGGCTAAACTTGTATACTGGTATAACAATGATCTCATAGCTAGACATTGGGGTAAAATTAGCTTTGATCAGATTTTCATTTTTTGAGCAGGGATGAATGTTTTTCCCTTGTGTTCTAAGAAAAGCAGTGTTATTTAGGGGAATCTCTGGATTCCCCAAATGCTTCTGGAAGTCAGAATCAAATTATTGTTTTCCTATAAGCAGAATGCAAGGGTTAATATTTCTCCTGCTTCAGCCAGACGCAGTGGGTTCAGCTCTAGCATCTGAACTACAAGCAGGCTTGTATATCCTTACATCATGTGTTGATGATTCTCATTCTGCCGTATACTTTGGCATGGAGTGATGCAATCTATCAGAAACTCTAAGCAATTATTTTCTTTTGGGGCTGCGTACCCTTAGTAATCCAGGTAGCAATTACCCAATCTGAATATTTGGCAAGTAGTTCATAATCCCTGTGGAGAAAGCATATGCAAGCCTGGCTCTGACCTGATTAAGTTTCTTAGCTGCCTGACTTTACCAAACAGTACTAAATACCTAAGGGGGGCTAGCGTGTTCCCAGGTACCTCTGTCCTGAACATCAGTAAAAGATAATCATCCTGCCAGATTTGGTGTTCCCTTTCAACCTGGGCTGGCTACATCCCAGCTGGGTGCAGCTTCTGGCAGGATGCCCTCCAACGTAGGTGTTACTCTCAGAACAAAAGTTAGAGGGCTGCCAGCTGTCCAGTGTCACCTGCCCTAAGGAAATGTTCCTTCCAAATCTCCAAATGGATTGTTTCACCAGGTGACTCTGCTTGTTGTTGTGATATGCTGGCGTGACCATGTGACAAAATGCACTGCTCGCTTCCGTGTTCAAGGGAAGTGGAATTTAACTTGCTCAGTCGTATTTTGCAGCTGCAAAGAAGGAAAAAAATAGAAGTAAGAATATAGTACAGGATGGGCCAGCATGTGTCTTATTTCCTGGCAGCACTCTCGGGGAGGGAGGACATAGCACCCTGGCAGTGACTGTGGGCCAGATCCTCAGGAATTCCAGAGCTGAACTCAGGAGAGGAAAGTGAACGAAAGTATTAGGGTCATTTTAATCCCTAGGTGACAAAGAGCCTTGAATACAGAAGGCTGTTCAGTTCATAACAAATCACATTCATTTAATCATGTTCCCTTTTCCTGCTCTTCAGAGATGGGTGAAGATGCATTAGAGCTTTCTAATTGTTTTCCATTTTTTGGATGAGTTTATCCCACACTTCCTCGTGTGCTGGCAGGCTGAAGTGAAAAGAGAAACATTACTTGAGGGCTAACTTCCTGCAACATCACCTTCTCATTCAGGTCTCCAAACATTTCTCACAAAAATATATCAGATGTCACTACTATAAACAGGTCTGGGGTGGTTGAGTATGTCCCTTTCCTCTGCTAACAGCATCTGTCTGATGCATCCAGTAGCAGGTCCAGTTGCTTTTGACTCACCAAATGGAATAGCTCTTGTTTTTTATGCCTGAGTTGTCAAGGGTGGCCCTTGGCGAGACTTGAACTTGTTCTCCCTGAGCTTAGTGAGGTGGCTTAAGTGCTCATCTCTTGCCAGTAAATCTGGTAGTCAGAGGCACAGCAAGAAGACTCAAGGAAGTTCTTTCAATCTTCATGCAGTTTTATGGGTGAGGTCAAGTTCTTACCCTGTGATTCACCAGCGGATTTCATCAGGATGAAGAGGTGAACATCGGTTCCCTCATGCTTCTTTGTCAGTTCCCACATATCAGCATTCCTCCCCATTGTGGCATAAGGAAAATGGATGTGACTCACACTTCACAGGTTTCAGGTAAAGCAAAAATCAGAACATGAGAGATGTTGAGGGTTATGACAGTGTTGTAAGTGATGGGTCACTTTTATCCCTGGGGAATCTGCTTAATTCTCCCAGATTTTTCCAGAAAAGACCTCAAAAAAAGGAGGAGGGTGGTGAAGAAAGGAAAAGGTGCTCTCATTTTTAGTGGTGTTACTAAACAAAGCTGAGCTGCCAGGTTAGTGAGATCTGCAGGGAGATTGTGGTTGACTGGGTGCCACTGCATTCCTTGCAGTGGGACTCAGGCCAACTGCATTACACCATTGACTTTGAGGGATCGCAAATAGCACAGATTGCTAACAGAAGAGGAAAACGCATCAGAGTCCTTGATAACTAGAAAGAACAAGCTTTAGTTACAATCTTGCTGTTCTGTCCACCACTGTGACTGTCCCTGGGAAAAGAAAGTGTCAGAAAACCTGCCTGTAAACTTCTCCACCTGTATCAGACTGTTTGTTGTCAAATGCATTGAATGTAAACGTGGTTTTTTCCCCTTTTCTTCCCAGAACTATAAATTTCCTCGGTTCTTTTCTTCCTTCTCTTTTAGCAACAGGCTCTGGGTCATTAGTATCAATAACACAGATCTCTCTCATGCCACACCTAAACTAAATTGTCAATAGGAGGTGTTGTAGAAGATTCACACATCATTCCAGCAACTGTAATATCTGTTGGGAAATGCAAAAACACCAGGTGCGTAGCTGCTGGTTAGAGTTTCCATTTACTTTACCTGGGGCTTTTCTGTAACATGCAACAAAGTACGTCACATGCAGAAAAAAGTAGGTGGAAGGTTCTTTCCAAACCACATTGACTGAAAGAATGTACGTGACAGGTAAGCTGTATGCTGACGTGCTCGTGCATTCTGCAGTAGAAAGGGTTACCTTGTCAAGGAAATCTTCCTGGTGCAGGTGTGCATCCTTGCAGATTCATTCAGAGAATGAGAGATGAGAATGAGCCCTCCCTGATCTGACAAGTACAAACAGCATTTTATCCGTTTGTCTCCTAGGACATTTGCTAGCTGTCTCGTTAATCTTTTACTCAAAGTCAGACATATGTATTGATGGAAAAACAAACCATAGACCACAGACCCCCTGCCTAGCATTCCTGACCTCCTCAGGATAACACTCACAATAGAAATATACAGACAGCACTGATATTTCCTTGGCCTTGTATCTGCATTTTCTCCTTTTTCACTGCTATACTTATAATCTCTTCTTCCTACTATTTATTTGTACTGTTGAGTAACTATCTGCCCCCTCCCGTCCATCACATACATGCCCTTCCTCATTTGCATTTCCCATATACACAGTGCCTCCTCCATCTCTGGAGTTAAGGAAGGTTGGCTGAGAAACCAGGACTGGAGCTTCTGCCTCTTAATACCAAGTCTCAGGATGCTCCGTGTGTCTCACACTGATCTTCTGGAAGCTTTAGTAAGACAATTAATTTTATTTGCCTCCAAAGGGAAGGAAAGGTTGGGGTCAGAAAACACTACATCATTCCAAAACACCGTAACAGCAGTGTCAGTCTTTGGGGTTTTGGCACTGTCTCTGCATGAGGGTTTCCATGTAAATGTCTGTGGTGAACTGTAGCTTTCATTTTGTCAGAAAATCTGCCACTGGGGATTTTCAGTGATAGAGTAATATGTTACTTAGGGATTTAAGGAAGCATTTAAAAGACATGATTACCATGCCTTTTTCCTATTTCCCCTCTTAAAAAAAAAAAAAAAAAAAAAAAAAAAAAAAAAAAAAAAGAGTAATTATTGCTCATTTGCAAATGCAAAAAAGAGAAACATTAAAAAAAAAAAAAAAAAGGTACTCTTGAGAAGGCACGCAGATGAAAACTGACTTCCTATGAGCCAGGCTGTGTCACAGGGCTAGTAACAGCATAAACAGATCTTAAACAGTTTCTCCAGTGTTTCGGACACAAATTGCTCACATGAGACACTAGACGTTCCTCGTGTTCCCCTACCATGGTGACTCTATTCCACAGCATGTGATGAACAAATATCAAAGACAGCAAAAAATCAGGGCCTGACTGATCCTCAGGTGGCTGAATTGTCTTAACATTAAGAAGGAAAAAGAAACTTGTGAGCCAGAGCCAGTAGCAGAGCATAGAAAGGGAAGTAATTTCAGGAACAGAAATATCTGTAAAGGTTAATCTCCAGTTATCTTGCCTCTGACTTCATCATCATCTGGTAGCAACAGACTTTGTGAGCTAAATAGAGCCAGGTTAGTTCAGTACTTAAATAAAAGAGCCTGGAGGTGCTTGTCTTGGTGGTGTTAAATAGCGATCTTCTATCTTACCCAAGCAAGCAGATACTTTTACATCTTGCATCACTGCATTATCTGAGCCTTTCTTGCATATCTGCATTTAAGCCTGCCAGGCTGATTGGTTGGGGTTATTGCCTGAGGTTTTCCAAAGCTAATTTTACTTTTAATAGTATTTATTTTCTCCAACAAAGCTCTGCATGCTCACATGCTCCATCTCATTTTAAGTGAGGTCAGAATTTCTTTAAACAGTAATTGTTCAAATAGGAAGAATACCCTTCAAGTCCTGTAAGAGTATTGTTTATAAATATTTGTGCTTTGCAACTCTGTAAATGAAAATTACCAAAGCAGAACAAGGATTTATTTTCAGTTTTCTTTAATCTCAAAGTTATGCTTTGTACTTTATGACATAAGATTGACCCTCATGGGGCTGGATCCAGAGTGAATTCATACCTCACTCAAACTCAAATTGTACGTTGTTCAGGGTGTTTGGTCAGGAAGTTTTAGCCAGTATATTTCAAATAATTCATACTTGTAGTGCTTAGTCTCAGTGAAATCCCGAGTTACTCTAGTAGGCTTGTTAGCATTTCTTCAGGTGAGAATGTGTATCTTCTTCTTCCCTTCCCTTCCCTTCCCTTCCCTTCCCTTCCCTTCCCTTCCCTTCCCTTCCCTTCCCTTCCCTTCCCTTCCCTTCCCTTCCCTTCCCTTCCCTTCCCTTCCCTTCCCTTCCCTTCCCTTCCCTTCCCTTCCCTTCCCTTCCCTTCCCTTCCCTTCCCTTCCCTTCCCTTCCCTTCCCTTCCCTTCCCTTCCCTTCCCTTCCCTTCCCTCTTCTTAATATAAACCCTCTTCTTAAATAATTTTTTGTTGTTTTGTAACATAAATTACCACATATATATTAATTAAAAAGAGCTAAAATGAGAATTAACTTGTACAGACTACTGACTCTTCCCCAATAGGTAGACAAAAGTTTGTAATAGTTGCATCAGTTGCCATCCTAGGAAACAGAAGCTCTCTGTTTTGGAAGCCAGTATTGGCAGTAGTGGTGTGACCTTTTCCTCCCCCAAGGTGTTGCCTTGCCAGATCCTTCAACACCAGAATGAGAGGGTCCTGTAATTCACTTGCCAGTCCTGCTTAGGCTTTGGTTTTGCTATGGAGGTTGGTCACAAAGTCACAGCCTGCTGTAGAGGTAGAAATACCAGGGCACAGGTAGGAGCTAGCCTTTGTGCAGTGCATTTGGCAGACAAACAGTTAAATTATGAAGTTATTATTATGGATTTTAGTCCATAATAATCTCGGCTACATTTAAGTTTGTCAGGCCATCCTGAAAAGTGCATCAGTCCATCTCTAACCTTGGGTTCACTGAAGACATTGGAGTTCAACATGTAGGTTAAAGTGAAAATTGCATTCAATATTGGTTTTTGTACAGGCTAATTTGTTGGCTGGAAAGCATTAAAGCTAAAGAGCAGGCAGAAGAGCTAGTCGAAGTACTGTGGCAAGTCACTGTAAACTCCTAAATCCCTGCTGGAGAGTCTACCTCCAAATGTTGTTACTTCTCTTACACTCAGATCGATTGCAATTTCTTAGGGGAGAGGCATCATTGTTTTGTTCTGAGTTGTATCCACGCTTGATCCATGGTTGTGGCTCCTGGGCTCACTGTAAGGATACTGATGGATCAACTCCACTTCAGCAAGTGACCTGAGGAGGCCAGACCTGGCTGCTGCTTTTTGGGTGAGCCGTGGGATCAACCCTGCTACCCTCCTTATGGAGGTAATGGAGTAATAGCCAGTCTGCCAGCCGGTTCTCCCAGCTGGCTGGGTTTCATCATCCTGCTCTTAATATCATCCAGCAGTACATTCAGGGAACGCTAACACACAACTTAACATCCTAGGTGATTTTTCACCCTCATAGTAGGGTCAGCTTCCTTCAGATACTCAGCCTACCGCTGCTTCTCCCTTCCCTCCCCCCAGCTGTCCTCCAGCCAGGTTATACATATTTTTTCAATCCCAGTTGTTCATGGTCTCTGAGCACAAGGCTTAAGCGGCAAGCTACGGCTGCCAGCGCTGCGAGACACCCCAAAGGGAGCTTGGCCGCAGCCCTGCCTGTTTTCACACCTCCCTGCAGATGGAGGCCGTGGGCCCGCTCCCCTCCACGGCGCCCCCGCCGCCGGCACCCTGCCTGCCCCGGGCCTCTGCTGTCAGAACGACTTTGGCAACTGCCCCTGCTGCATTGCGTCACCCCGCATGTCTCCCAGGTGGCTGCAGCTTTCAAGCCCGCCTATCTGCCTGCCCCACGTTGTTTTTGGGCTGGGAACGTGTTTTTGTGGTGTTACAGTAAAGGGAGGTTTGGGGTGTCAGGGTGAAGTGAGCGCAAGATCTGCTTGTGTGCTTCAGGTGCTCCACAAGCAGCTCTGACGCCATCAAGGAGACGTCCAGCGTCCCCTCCTGTGACTTATATAGGGTTTAGGGCAGGTATATAGGGTTGGTGGACAGCAGGGACATACGGTGACGTGGGATTAGCGAGGAGCAGACGGACGGCAGCACAGGGCTGGGCAGGGGAGCCTGCACGTGGGATGGCTGAGCTGCAGAGGCAGCTGGCACCAGAGCGCCAGTACAGAGGAGAAACAGATGGCCACACAAGCCCTTACACATGCCTTCCTGGTGGGCCTGCTGGGGGCTGGTCTGTGCCCCTTGTTCCCCAAACAAAAATAAATCTTCCCCCTTTTTGCGTGTGAAGAATTCATGCGGCTCACTGAGGTTTGCTACCATAAACATTGTCTCTCAGTCCTCATCCAGGTACATCTCGGCTGCTTGAGAGTGACACAGGATCAGCCCCCTCTGTGCCTTTGCCATGCTGTTGTGACATGGTCACAGGGCCCTTTCCTTCCCTTGCAGCTGCAAGTCTGCATCTGAAAAGGCAGAAAAAGGACAAAAGGAGGAGAAATACACATTATGTAAGATTCCCAGAAAACAGTTCCAGGGTTGGCCTTGATACCAAGGGGAGTGTGCAACAGCTCGAAGATGTACAAAAGTTAACATGACAGGCCGCTGAGCAAAATTCACTTTAGAGGTGTTGTGTATCTCCGAGGTACAAGCAATATGATGTGATGTGGCAGTTGCTGTGGAAACCTTTTGGCTGTGTAGCGCAGAGCAGAACCCAGTGCAGAAGGTAAGCGAAGCCCAGGTAGGATCTAGGTCCATAAGGTGAGGCTCCAGCATTCAGCATCCCCTCTCTGCTGCTGTTTCTTTCTTGCAGGCTTGCATTATGCAGGTCTGCCTATCCTCTGTTACTACATAGCCACCACGGGGATGAGGTTTGGAAAAAGCACAGAACATTTCTCGTAGTGCAGATGTTTTCAATGAATTCACCCTTCAGAACTGAAAGCAAAGGAGGCCTGGAAGGGGAAGAGTGTTTGTAGCAAAAAAATATTCAGTTCATCCATATGTAAACCCAACGTGATCCTGCAAGATGCTGAGAGCACCCCCTGTGAAGTGACAAGCACCCTCAGTCTCCACTGAGGTTCTGCTGAAGGCAGTGGGAACGTCTGCAGGGCAATTGCTTTTTGGCTTCATAAATTAGCCTTTGTGGCTGAACTCTGGCTTCTACAGTACAAACACTTCAGTATCTCTTTGTAGGCTTGTCTGATGAAAAGAGAAAACATTCAGTGTCTTGCCAGATCACGGCTTGGATTTTGAAATATTTTTGCAGGTTAATATCAGAATGCACATGCATGGGTTTGTTTTCAGGACTGCCACGCACTTGTAGCTTGCAGAGTTAGGTGCAGGTTTTAGTTGATTTGAGTGTCCAGAAATCAGTCTTAGAACTTTTTTTTTTTTTTTTTTTTTTCTTCTTCTAGATACTATCCTTTCTGCTTTTGTCTCTGTCTCCTCTGCTGCTGTTTTGTAATTTAGGTATGAAACTGTACTATTTAAACCATTTATCATACCATTTGTTTGGGAAATAGTATAAAATCTGCTCCATCTATCCAATTTAGGGATTTACATTGCTGCTCAGCAGGGCAGAATCTGAGAGAGATTCATGTAAATCAATCAACGATAGTGAAATCAAGTGGAAAGCTGTGAATGTCACGGAAAATAAGGCCCCGTTTCCTCCACCATGGATCTAACTCAGCCAGAGACCCGGAGTCTTACCCTGTCTCACCCATGCAAAGCCTTTGGGTGCAAATTTCCCCTCTAACATTTTCCAAAAGAAACCCCAGGACCCAATCCCCACAACTATCACATCTTAGGGAACTTGCAGAGATGGAAAATTTGTATGAGGACCCTTGCCTCCGCAGTATCTCAAATGCTAATGTGATTTTAACAGGTAACATTGGTTGCAATCCTACGAGAATAGGCTTTTTAATAATCTTATAAGAATAGGCTTTCTACAGTTAAAATATTTCTGTAGATATTAAAAAAGGTGCCTGTGTATATACAAAAAACATGGGTATTGTTATTATGTCTATACATCTATGCTTCTGATGCCCTCCCTCTTTGTCCCCACATCTGTTTCCAAGAATGTCATACCTGGAAAGAATCATTTTAAATTAATTCAATTTGTTTCAAAGCAGCCTAAGCTGCATCCCTCACAAGGGCCACTCAATCATATTACTGCTCCTGTGAAACTCTTAATGGGACACAAAACAAGTAAAAGTAGATTCAGGTGATCTCACATATTAAACATACTAATTAAATCTGGCAGCAAAATCACTTTGTGAATTTCCTTTAATCCTGTTTTTAAATTAGGCCATATGTATTTTGGCTCCAGTTTTCACGTGCTCTATTTTGTATGAACTTCCTTTTAACCGTGTCCTGTTGCCAATTCGCATCCAATTGTTTGAAAATTGGTCTTAGGTGATAACCCTGAATGATTAAATATGAAGCTAATTCTGCTTTCAAATCTACCTGTTCCTTTGAAAAGCACAGTAAATGTCCCCCAGAGGAGTGAGGTTCAAAGCTGCACTGATCTGACTGCGTCTACTGAAAACCCAAATGTTATGATCTCTGTGTTATATGAGATACTATCCCTAAAGTAAAACTAGCTTTAGGGAAGTGGGGATACTTGCTTTAAATCAGTAGTACTTTTCACATTGCCACTTTTATAATCTTACCTGTGGGGCAATATGAGCTTATTTATATAGTTTTGCAGTGACAGGCTGATTAACAGGAACTTCTTCTTAAAAGTCCTTTTCTATACAGTTTTTGTATTTAACCTATGCTGTAGAAAGTTGAGCATGCAGTTCACGGAGGTCTGCATTGTTAGCCAAAATGTTAGCAGTCAGTATCTACTTGGATAAATAATCTGCTGCACATATTTTAACTTCAGGAAGCCAAAACTCCAGATGGCTCCTCTGGCACCCAGGATATATGGTGGCACCTGAATGGACTCTCTTTTAGGGGATAGGAGCAAATTCCCTGGTACTGCTGGGACCTATGATACTGGTGATGCTTTGATCTCTCACTCTTCCTGTGGTATGCTTTGGTTTTTAACTATTTTGTTTTTGTATCCTAGGAGTTTTAGTTTGTTCTTAGGTTGATAGAAACATTTTGTGGTCTGTGCTGTAGTGTGTCTTTGTGCGTTATGGAGAAAGCATTCAGAGGCTGTTCTCAGCAAAACATCTGTTGATGTGATCTTGGAGGGACTGGATTTGGTGACCCTTTCCTCTTCATTCTATACTTCACTCCTGATTGCACCAGTGGCATGAAATATGCAATAAATAATAGAATCTATAGCAGCTCTGCTTTCACATAATAGAAATGGCAGCAAAATTATTTCCTGGAGCAGCTTTCTGGAGCATCTGAGCCAACCATTCAGCTGGTGTAACCTGTTATAGCTCTGTCAAATTGCACAGGACTCCATCAATTTACTGCAGCAGCAGATTTGGCCACCCTCGTTCCATCAGAAATTGGTGGACAAGAAATTTACATATATAGGCACACACACAGACGTGCACATCCAGGTTACAAACCAACACGTACTCAGAGCTCTGTTTTTTTTTTCTGGGGTGAAAGTCTGCTCTGTTAGAGCAAGACTGTGTCAGCACAGTTCCCTTGATCTCTGTGCTGCTAGTGACTCTTGCACTGGTGAGTAACCTCCAAGAGCAAGAAAAAGCTGGCAGGGATACACATGTTTGTGGACATGCACTCATGCACATAGCACACAGAAAAGAAGGGGTACTGTAGAATAAACGTCCTATCTGCAGAGGTGTGAGGTAGTCGCATTACTCAGGAGTGTGCCGAAATGATTGATGCTAAAAATGTTATACTGCTGCACTCCACACAGTGTGCATTAAAGAAAAGCTAATGCAGGGCATATTAAATTTTATTGAGAGTGGGTTTTGCAACTCTTTAAGAGGCCATGTGCCATGCTTCCGTTTTTTAGGATCCGACTACCAAAATTAAAACCAATAAATCTTTCTAAAAATAACCTGAGAAAAACTTTCCCTCATGTGAAAATGAGGCATGTTAACGTCCTCATGTGCCTTGATTTTCCAGAAGAAAAAAAAAAAAAAAGTAGCACCTTGCTGGAAAGAGCTGTATATTCCCTTTGCATAACACCAAGCTCCGTTTTGCCAGTGGTGCAAGACTGGATGTGACTAATTCTGGGGTTCAGGCCAGTAATGCCCATGGGGACAGGAGGAAGCTCTCCACTAATGGAGACAAAAGACCCTGACTGTGACAGGCTGCCTGAAGAAGAACAGGATTTGGATCACTAAGTCTGATGAAGATGGAGCTGTGGGAAGGTGAAGTGTTTAAAAGTCAATCAGATACAAATTTATTGCATGGATTTTAATGAAGAATGTGTGCTTTGCGGGCATGGCTATGCACATACCCACTGTTTGCATTCAGTGAGCAAAGACACATGTAAAAAATGTTTGCATAACACGAATGGGAAGTAGGTAGGGTGGTTCTTTCTCACAGTCAGGCTCTTTCTGTTTATATATATATATATCAAATTTACATTTATTGCAAAATATTGTGTACCCAGATTGTGGCATACGTTAGACTTGGTATTTCGCTATTGTATGTTGAATTACTGGAGTGAGATGAGAGAGAGGCAGTAAAAGTGAGTAGGGTCCTGGGGAGGTGATCATTTCCCACTAAAGGGGAATATAGTTTGCATAGGCAACAAGGAAAGAGATTATCTTAGGAGACTTTCTTCTCTGCATACTTGAACACAGAAACAGAAGTGCTATTCAGATCTTTTAAGATTGTACCTTTGTGCCTTCCTCTGCATCTAGAAAGTGCCTTGCCCAATTTGTGCAACTGCTGTTTGCACAGAGGAACAGTAACTGGCCCTGCATGGATTTGTCCAGGGAGATCAGCAAGTGGTGACAGCGGAGGGAAGCTCCCTTCCTGCAGCTAGGTAGAACCAAAACGTGAAAAAAATGGGTGGAAATCACAGCCCTGTATAAACTCAGATAGCTTTCCTATCTCTTAAAACCTCTGAGGCTAGATTTCGGAGACTGTCTCCTGATGCAGTTGGGGGATATGTGGGATAAGTACTACAAGTGCAAGCAGGAAGCTTAATACTTTCTGGAACGGTTATGACTGAGGGCTACAGAGACACCGTGACAATCTTTTCTTCCCTCAGCCCACTCTGCCCAAACGAGGCAGTAATAACTAATCTCCATCTAAAGCATCTCTAGTTATAGCTGTTATTGTATTGGCAGTAAGTGCATAACAAGCCGGTGCTATACTGATGGTTTTGTGCTGATAAAAAACCCAGTCAAGCCAAACGCAGAAAATTGTTTTTTAAAATGTGCTCTGAAATGCTTTCTTGCAGCATTAAAACAGTTTACGGCAGATTCTGAAAACAAAGTGCAAGATGTAGATATCCCGTGTTTGCTTTTAAAGACCTAGAAAAAGCTGTGCTTTCTAAACATGCCTTTGCCTTCAGCAGAGGCCCAAATTTGCTGTTGCACAGTCACACGCAATTCCAGTGGAGCAAATGGGGCTGGACCCATTTGCACCGTCTGGTGGTGCAGTCTCCAGCTAACCCCGACGTGTCCTTCTGGTGTCAGTGGGCCCTTTGCCACCAACTCCACCATGAGCTAGAGCCAGGCCTCCCCCAGGGCCAGGGCTTCTCAGGGATTTCTTTTGTTCATCTGAGCCACTTCTGCCCGTTTCAAAAACTGTGGCCAATTAGCTGTAAAAACAGATGTGCCTGTGATATTTCTCTTCCTCTAAAGGTTACCGCCTAGATTGCACTTGGTGCTTGCATGGCAGAAAGGCAGGAGGAGGGGGAGAGGGGAAGGAGCAAGAAACCTTTGCTGATGCATTTGTGCATCTACTGAAGGAGGAAACAGGTTTTGTTCAGTAACAGCCCTTGCAGCACAGAGGATAAGAGGAATGGCAAGGTGCTCTTTTTGTTCCCCCATCCCTATACCCACCAGCTTAGGGAAACCAGGCACAGAAAGTGATGTAGCCCCGTGTTTTTCACTTTGACACACTCCCCTCACTGCTGGGAGCTTTGGGGGTCAACCTAAGCCTTGAGAAGAGAGAATAAATCCCAGCAGGGTTCCCTGGTGTGCGTGGGAAAGGGATCTCCGTGCTGGCTGTTGAGAGGACCGCTGGGGATGAGCATCTATGAGGTGAAGCTAGCTGTCACTCCTTGGGGAAGCTGGCCTTGTGGTGCCTCGGGGCAGCCTGTCCATCCTCTGCTGTCACCGCGTCTCCTGCTCCGTGTGTGGCATCAAGGCAGCCACGGGATGTAACCGTAGACTCGGGCTATTTAAGGCTGCCACTACTGCTGGCGAACACGTACAGCAGGTGACTCATGGAGGAGAAGAGATCATTTTTTTAAATGCAGCTTTTCAGGCTCAGGCTTTTGCACCACAGTGGACAGGGAGTGCTGTTGAACTAGAAAAGCCGCTCTCAGAAAAGTTTCCTCATTTCACTTTACAGCATGGAAAAAAAAAAAAGATCGTTCTCTTACACGAAATGTGATACAAAGGCCAGAATGCTCCTGACGGGGCTGGTGGGATCAGTCAGCAGCAAAGTCCGATGTGAGCGAGGAGCATCAGGCACTTCCACGCTGCGAGGGCTGATGAAGCCTCGGACCCCCTCCTGACTGCAGATCTTCACAGCAGCATTCCTTGTGTGACAGGCTTTTTCACATTTCCCCATTCAGCTGATTGTGGGTGCTGTGCTATTTTAAACCCACATGGAAGTATGTTTTCAGGACCATCTGCTACCGGCCCTAACCCAGATGATACAGTTAGAGCCTGCCCACAGCATCCTCCCCTCCTTCAGGCGGTTCCAGGAACAAGCGGTGAGTCAGTCCCGCAGCTGAACTCATATTTAGCTAACCCTGATATCCTGCGTGTCGGAGGGAAAGGCACAACGGCCTTCCCAGGTGCAAAGCCTTGTTGTTTCCATGAGTTAGAGGACCCAGCTTGGAATTAAAAAAAAAGAAAGAAAAAAAAAGAAAGAAAAAAAAAAAACAGAAAAACAAACCAAAACTGAAGCGATGTCACATCAGTGCATCTGTGGCTCTCCCTCATGCTGAAATGATACTTGGCATGAGCAGGGCTCCTTTTTTCCTCAGAGGATAAGGATGAGAGTGGGCCTCTCCTGGAGTGGTCTGAAAGCTAGTGCCTCCCATCGGGGTCATCAGGCAAATGTTGTTAAACACATGTCTGTAAGTCTGGATGAGGCTCTTCCTTCACATGAAGGGCTCCCGAACCTCAAATAAGGTTTCATCCAATGAATTGTCTAAAATAGCCTCCCGCAGAGCTCTGTGACTAAGGGCCTGTGTTTATAAGCCATTATTTAGTATATTTTAATCTTGTGCTCTTTGATCGCTCTGTGTTCTAGCAGCAGCTTTCTGGCCATCCACTCATTTGGCAAAACTGGCAAAACGTGCCCTCTCCTTTGGACTGCTGCTGTCGTCACGCTTCTCCTGGATGCACTTAGCATGCTGTACTGCTTGCCACCCAGCAGGTTAATGACCCATAATTATCTTCTCCATATAATGAGGAAAGCTCAATATCTCCGCAGCGGACACGCTAGCGTGCAGCCCAGGCAAAGTGTTTCAATGTTAAACGATACCTGAGGCCCTGCCCTGTTCTCACTGAAGTCGACAGTGAATTCATCGACTCTGCCGAGCTGTGGATTTCCTAACTCTGCAGCACAAAGAAAAGCGCTTGCTGAAGCCTCTGGCAGCATTACCTGCAAAATGAGCGTGTGCAAATTCAGTTTTATTTAGGCTACGCAGTGAGTATCCTGTTTTGATCCATGCTGATTTAAATCGAGCGTTGTGAACCTCGTTATTTAGTGCTGCTCACATGAGGCTGAATTTGCTACAGTACCCTTGAGACAGGCAGGCTTTATCCTGCCGAACAGAAACATCCGCAGCTGTACCACACTGCTGCAGGCTCCTTGGAGTTACTTCATCGCCGACTGACAGCTGTGTCCCCTGACCATTATCTGGTGGCCACATACTTCAATAGCGGACTGTATGTACTGTATGCACTAGACTACAGTGTGACCTGACAGCTTGGCTTCCTCTCCCAGAGTATATCTTCTGCTACTCTTTAGCATCCTACAGTTTATCTGTGGTCAGCTTTCTTACCCATTTCCTGCCAGCTGCTACTGGTCTTTTAGTCAGCTCCGCCAGGCATGCAGGCACTGGTGAGCTTTCTGAGCCTGAGACCGCGTTATTTCTTGGATATAGGCATTACAATACAAGATTTTAAATGCAAGATTTAAACACAAGATTTCTTTGCACCTTGTGTAATGACAATTAAAAAAATGTTGCTCTAAGAAATATGCCTCCTGTTTATAATGCGTTATTCATTTTATTTCTTTTGATTTCTTTTTATGAGTTATTCATTTTAATTTCTTGCCTTGTTGCAGTGTTATGGCTGAGGCTTGACAAGCACGAAGTAGTTTCTCACAACAGTTATAACTCATTTTGTCAGCACAAGGAGCCCAGAACTTGATATCCTTCTTCCCTCCCTTGGTGAGTTGTTCCACAGAGACGTTAAAGCAGCTCTTTGGTATTTTATAGGACGGTAACTCTTCTCTGTAAGCCTTTTGGAAAATTGCTACTTCTCTGTGCTGTGGTGGAGGTGATGGAGACTGGAGTGCAATGCACACGGTGAACTCAGCTTGGAGGTGTCCCTGCTGCTGCAGCAGGGTACAGAAACTGCCCGGCAGCTTCCACAGAGGATTGGTGCTGAAGGATGCGTCCCTTGCTCTTGTTGCTCCTCTCGGATCACGTTCTAGGTTTATTCTTGGGGCTATTTTGGGAAGCATCCGCTCTGGGAGAAATCGAGATTTTGGAGTTTGAGGCTGGGAAGTGAGCATTTTCTCTTTGATAGGCTTCCCCTGGGCAATGGTTCCCTTCCCCAGAAAGCCCCAGTCCATCCCAAATGAGAGGGTTGTTTGATGGGGCAGAAATCAGCTCCCTGGGCTGTGGGCTCCAGCCTACTGAACAAAATGGCTTTGAAACAGTGGAAGGAGAAGAGCTTGAAGCCTTGCCCAGAGGCTTCTTCTTCTTTTATTTTTCTTCTAAAGTAAAATGGACTTTAAACCTTTATGAGGTTTATGAGTCAGCAAGATCCTTATGCTGGGCAGTGTGAAACTTCCTGTGCCTTCTTGCATGCTCTTTGCTAGGACCTGACACACACACTTGGTAGCTGCTTCCTCTGTTAATAAGAGCAAGGAGGGCATGGATAAGAGCATGGATCAGGCCATGGCCATGACTATATCCCCTTCTACTGTGCAGGCTGACTGCATGCCTGGGAGCTGGAGCGCTTAGGCCAAAGTCTGAGGCAGACAACATGGAAAATCAAGAGGAAAAAGAAGTCATGCTCAAGTTCTCGAGTTCAGCACTGACCTTCTGGGGGATTGAACATTCATGGCAATCTCTCATGTGAAATGCGAAGCAGAAATGTCTTCCTGCCATTCAAAGAGTAGGAGGGATTGCTTCCATCCTTTCCGTTTCATTCAGCATTTATTCTGAAACCTAATGATGGCAGCCGGGGATGGGCGTTGTGTTTTTGTTCTGAAGCACCCTTCGGTAGAGCCTGTCAATCCCAGTGATCTGTTAAGGATGCCCAGAAAGGTTTGTCTCACCGTCTTAGAGTCAACATGTGTGAATATGATGTGTTTAACATTCATCATTGCCTGCTCTTCTCCTGGTTACTTTAGAGGATGCAGCTGGGAAAAAAGCTTTATTTGTCCAACTGAATTCTACAGAATGCCTGTTAGATCTTCCTGTGTCTGCTGCGGGGCTCCTGGCATGTCTTGAGGGATGGAAAGGGTTGTTGCAATCCTCTAGTCTGATCTCCTGCATAATGCAACCCATAAAAAAACACTGGAGCTCTTTTGTACCTGATGCATTTGGCTTATTAAAACTCATGTTCCAAAGAATCCACTTGACCCAGTGATGCGGATCTGCCAGTATAACTATTTGTACCTCTATTATTTACCACTCCAGTATGTTTTTTCGATCAGCTTTAATGGAAACAATTTTTTTCTTTTATTTTCTCCAGATAATTGCTAAGGTTAGTGAGCAGCGCTGGGCTAAGACAAGTCTTCTGTGGGATCCCATTAGACATCTTCCGAAGATGGGGATGATTCAGTTAGGATTGCCTTTTTGAGCTCTGTTGGCTCACCATCTTTTAATCGATTTAGTATGAGGTACATTCGTTCTGGGTAGCGCTAATTATTTTAATCAGAGTGCCGCGTGGGACTGAGTTAAATGCCTCACAGATGTTGAAACACACAACGAAGACACAGCTACCTTTATCAGCTCAACTTGTAATTTCACTAAAAAGCCACACTGAGCTCATTTGACAAGACTGTTCCACGAAGCCGTGTTGATGACTATTAATTACGCTGCCGTCTTTTGAGCCTTTTTCAACTCTGACCCATGTGAGCTTGTCGGTGTGGGATGAAGCTGCAATGCAAATGAGCCGTGGGGCAGAGGGCACTTGCTGAGCCATGTGATATGCAGGCCAGGAGCTGCACAGGGTAGTATTAGTCTTGGAAAGCCTGCTACCTTGTTAACCCTTCCCATCAATCCACTTGATTCCTCGGTCAGCGGTGGGCTCACCAACCTATCATTGCCCAGGCTCCTTGCTTTGCCCTCTGTAAACAGTGACTCCTTGTGAGCTTTTGCCGTCTTCTGGAAGTGGTCCAGGATGTGTTAAAAATCAGCATGAATTTTTCTGGAGAACTCCTTGGCATATTTCTTTAATATGCTGGGGTGCAACTTACCAAGTGCTGCAGATTGAAAAATGTTGAGTTTTGATAGCTGCTGTTTAACTTTCTCCTGAGTAACTGATGGAATAGAAAGTGTTTCCTTATCACCATGAGATAAGAATACATCATCCTGCTACTTTCCAAATACAAACCAGAAATATTTATTGAATGCTTCTGCTTTTATGAATCATGACTGACAATTTTGAGATTCCTATCTAGTGTTGGAGCTATCCCATTGTTAGGACTTTGTTTGTTCCTGGTATATTTAAACAGTTCCTCTTTATTGTTCTTACTGGCCACAGATTTGTGTGTTAGTGCCTTTAATTTCCTATGGTAATTTCCTTAACTGCTGATACATATACATTCACACTGTCAAATACAGATTCAAGTCCAAAGGACAAACCACTGAAATTTTAATGTATCCAGGCCACGTTTTTGTCTTAACACAATGTAAAGCAGCCTCTATAAAGCTTGCATCAAGGTTTAATTTCTGAATTTCGCAGCCTTTTCCCCCAAATCTGGAAGAGCTGGTACATTTCAGAGCCGTTTCTTATTCAGTGGCTCTCAACCTTTCAGCATCAAGATTAGGAAAAAAATATAAATTATGTGAAACAGCCATTCTGCAGCCCTTTGCATTAAGACAAAAATATACGGGTTATTTTTTTTGGGTGGCAGGTATGTCCCTTGCTGCAGAGGTGAACGGGGCTGCTCATCCTCTGCTCCCATGCAGGGCTCAAACCTGTTGCAGGGCTGGCTGCAGAGGCCAGAGGGTTTCTGCAGGTAGGGAGGCTGGCCCTTGTGCTTCGGTCCAGGTGTGTGCAAGCAAGGGAAGATGGGGAAAAGGTGGGACAGTGCGGTGTGATGAGTTTGTTGCACTTGCATCAGTGCTCAGCTCCATGTGCATGGAGAATCAAGCCTGAGTACTACCTTGCTGTCCAGTTTGGGGGAAGCAGCATCTGCAGGTATTTGAGTGGGACTTTCTCCTCGCTTCCCTCCCAGCTGCTGTGGGAGTGTTTTTTTTACCCTTCTTGCTGCTGTCTCTTAACTGGCTTGCTGCTGTCTGCTGCAGTTGTGCCCGGGATGTTGTGTCTCAGTGGCTGAGAAAAACCCTTCCAGGTAACAGCAGGTGAGTTGTTATTTGTGATTGTGACTGGGTGACCATTTATCGACTCTTCCACTGGGTAAAGTTATTTAGCAAGTTATGCAGCTGGAAGAGCACTGCAAGCCTGGCTTACAACTCTCCTCTCTTTCCTAGTAGTAGACTTTGATTTGCTGTAGTTCATTTCCCTCTGAAGTCTGCTTTTTGTAGATAACATAAAGCACTTGGCATAGTGGTTGATAACTGAATGTATGAAGCATGACATTTTCCTAGATACGGTATGCCATATGAACACTTGTCTTTTGTATCAGAACCCATAAACACGAGTTGACTGAGGGCAAATAGCTTGCTTGGGTCCTCGGGAGAGGCAGGGAACAAGAGCTGGTGCAGAGGGAAGCGGGATGTGGGTGCAGCTATGTGAGGTGGGTATGTGGCAAGAGAAAGCCAAGGGCAAATGTTCCCTGTCGGCCAACTGCTGGCGGATGTGATGCCTCACGATGGGGATGGAGAAAAGGCCTTATGGAAATTTAATTTCCTCTTTACTTGTTTTTCTGCCTGTCGATTAAAATACTGAGATGTTTTTCTGTCTCTGGAGCACAGTGATCCCCTCTCCTCCCACCTCCCCCAGCCCACTGAAACCTCAGGCCCGTGCTAAGCCCCCAGTGAGGCAGTTCACCTCCCTGTCTCTCCCTTAGCTGCCCACAATGAGAAACTAAAAATAGTAGCCAGCCTTACAGAGTTCTGGGAAACTTTAATTCCTCGGTATGAATAAAGCTCTGAGCTCTGCGGCTGGGAAGCGCTCCATGCTGTAAGACGGAGCAGCATGTATACCAGTGAATATGCAGAACTAGGTGGTATATTTTAAAAGTAATGAAGCTTTACACCTTCAATTTTGCTATTAAAGCTTTGCTGAGGGCTGCTGCATTCACACTGCTGCACTGCTGGGAGAGTTACCGAGGATGCGTGTGAACCGAGGGAAAATTCCTGCCCTTCTCCTTTGCTGCCCTGAAGGTTCTGTACCAGCAGCCTGCTAGGAGCTGCGCTTTGCCGTGCAGCTGGGGCTGTAACCAACACAGGGCATGCACAGAGGTAAAGGAGAGAGGCTGGCCGTGTACTGAAAGACAGACAGAAGGACATAGGAAATGCACAGTGCTGGCGAGTCAAGCTGAAGGTACCTAGGGATGAATTTTGAAGCCTCCTATCCTAAACTGTGAGTGCAAGCTGCAGATGAGAAGGAACTCAGAGAAATGCTTAGTTGTTCATGAAAATGCAGATTTTACAGTTGTCTGTGTAGGAACATTCGCATAGCAGGTAAGAAGCTGTGATCTGCTTCCCTCGGTGCAGGCTGAGCTTAGCCACCCTTGGCTCAGGCTCAGTTTTAAGGCAAAGCAGGGTAATTGCTGACTTTGTATGAGAAGCAGGCGTCCGTTTGCACTGGGTTTTTGAATTCTCTTTCAGCAGTGTATTTATAAGATATCCAGAGGCACGGGAACTGAAAGTGAAGAAAATATTTGTGGGGTTCCACAGAGGCGGAAGCTGCCACTGGTTTGCACGTGTGAATTTTGCCAGCGAGCTTCGGTGGCTTGGAAGCAAAGCCTGGTGCTTGCTAATAATGAAAGCTGAACCTAAAACTGGCCAAGTCCAAATTCCCAGAGCCCAACAAACTGGAGTGTGGGGGCTTAAGGCAGAAGAAAGGGGCAAAACCAGGTAAAGATGCTGTTATATTTATTCTAGTGCTTAGAGTTGATTAGAGTTGGGTGAAAATGATTAGCTGAAAGGATTCCAAGTAAACCAATTTAAAATGTAATTATGAAGGGCTCAAGATAGTGTGTGTGCGTAATTATGTTTCTTGCCTGTGTGCACTGTACTCAGTGATTTTGTTCTGCAGAGAGTGGAGGGGGGAGGCCAGGCGGCGTGGGGTGGTAGCTGCCAGGCTGCTCGTGCTGGCCTTATCGCCTCGTCCTGGGGTCTGAAGGTGCTTTCTGGCCACAGTGTTAACACTCAGCTAGCGTTAAGCTGGGTGCCAAACCCGTGTAGCTGCAGAGATGAAGGTGGGCTATAACAGGGAAGTCATTAACGGGGAGAAGTCTGAGGGCTAAAATTCATTTCATCACCGGCGGTGAAGGGTGGTGGTTTGTGTGATATCAAACGCGTGTCTGGGTTGGGCAGTGAGCTGTGCACAGCGACCCTTTTAGGACAGAGAGGAAAAGGATGCACTCTGCATGGCTCAGACATTCATCCATAGCTTGAGAGCTTTACATCCACCCCTGCCGTAGGAGACACAGCCATAGCTGATCCTGCACAACCTTAAAAACAGGCATTGCTAGGTTTGTGTTGTTTGCTTGCTCCTTGATGCTCTCTGGGTGCCTGCTTTCTGTTACGGGCCTTAATTGGGTTGTGAGCTGCTCCTCGTGTCCTCGGAGCACTTCTCTCCGTGGCCAGCATGCAGCAGGCTGCCGTGCTGGCACTTCGGACATACTGACTGATGTTTCTTGAGCATGGGCTGCAAGATAGAGCTGTTCCTCTGGGACAGGCATGTTTTCGTGGTGGGAATCCCATATTTCTGTTTTGCCCTTTGATCAGTAGGTGCTGGTGCATGTCTGAGGTTCCTGGTGATTTTTCAGCACAAACAGCTAATCCTTTTTTTCCTACTTAATCATTCAGTCAGCACCAACGTGCAGCCTCTGAGTAATGGCCTGGAGAACAAAACTTCTAGCCAAATCTTACGTCTTGCTAAAACCACAAATCAAGCTTTGAAAAATCGGTGCAATGAGAAGCAAGGCTCCCTGATAAAGAGAAAGGAATCCTTCAGCTGCTGTCATCCTAACTCCTAATACCTTGTTGCAGGAAAGAGCTATTTTTGGAAGATGGCAAGGGAAATGAAAAGGGCTAGCAGTGCCTACAGCTGATAACACTGACCTGTTTTCCTGGCATTCGTCCAAACGCTAGGCCAGCTTTGCTTGAAATATAGGTGATTCATCAGCTGAATGGTGAGCAGTGTGGTACAGGAGCACGGCTGTAGATGTGTTATTGTTTCAATAACCTGAGTTTTAGCTGTTCCACTTTAAAAACTAATGAAGCAAACAGTGTTATGACACAGATGTAGGCAGTGAAAATGTGTCAGAGAAAGGCAATTAACCTCTGTACTAATAAAGTCTGTCAAATGAATAAAATATTTTTTAGATATTGTAATAGCTAATAAGAAATATATAGGCCATGAGTATTCAATGCCTCAAGCCTTGTGGAATCATTTATACCTTTGACAAGTAGATGTAAAACTTCATCAAGGAGAAGAAGGAGGTTATACCCTCTTTATACATGTGTAAATGACTAAAGAGTCACAACTTGCTGGGGTGGGTTGTGAATTTCTGTTTCCATTGGCATCGCATCCCTCCTAATGCAGCTAAGGTCAGGTTTTTATTTCCATGTGTGGACATCCCTTTATCAGTTATATTTTCAGTTCTCTGTTGGACAGCCACAGGACATTCTGAGCTGAAATACCACTGATTAAAAACCAAAGCAAAACCCCAGCTACCTGGCTGGAGAAATGGGTTTGTATGAGATGGTTGCTTGGAGCAGGAGAAGGTTCTCCCCAGTCTGCCCTCCCTCTCTCCCTCCTTCTCTCCCTCCCTTGTCATTTGTGATTTCTCCCAAACCATCCCACTGAGAGTTGCCATGAAGCTGATGTTGAATGTGAACCCAAACTAGGTTAATTAAATACAGGCTCTAAATTCTTTGCTAAGTCATGTCAAAGTTATTGTAGATATGTAGACCTGACTGCTCCCATGAGAGAAACAGAGGTGTTTTTGAGACCGAGTGAGCTTTCTAATGCACTATTGTTGTAAGAGTCATAGTGCTATGACTATCATTTAGCTGCTTCATGTTGTGTTTTGAACAACTTAGTCTACTGGTCACCATCAATTCTGCTGTTTGGTCTCACTGCGATGTCACCAAAGTTGCTGCACTCTAAAACATTAATGGTACAAATGCATTGAACACCATAGCCTGAGCTCACATGTCTTTCAGGATAGACAGTAGTAAAACATCCTCTTACCTTGTTTGCAAACACTTCAGACCAATGCATTTAGGCACTGCACAGTTAAAACCTCTTAGTACTCCAAGAGAAAATTCACCTGACATTTTTTCTCTTAAAACCATTGTAGTGATGCGTTTCATATTTAAAATCCTATACAACCATACCTTGTACTGGCAGATCTGTGATAAAAATGAAGTTTTATCAAAGGCTTTCATATCTTAATAGTCTTCTACTTCCATACCTCCAGAAATGTCACTTTTAAAGGTGTTAAATCATGTATAATTAATAATTATATTAATAATTATCAACAAACACCTCATATAATTTATCATTATTAAAGCACACATGCTCCTGATTGTGGGGTCTGCTCTTGTGCTCCTCCACACTGTAACCTCTAAGTTTTCCTGGCACAAAGGACCTTGCATGTGCTTCTTATTTCTCCTACCATGGTCAGGACTTCTTTGAATGGAAATTACTGCACTGAAGAGCACACGTAAACATGAATGACAGCCTTTCCTTTGGACAGAGAGGCTGTAAATTGCTCCCTTTGCAAATGTAAGTCCTTCTGAGTTCAATTGAGTTGCTTTATATGACTCTGATTACAGCAAGCAATTGATCTGGTAGCCCATGAGACCACGAAGTTGCATATCAAATCTTGTGTAGTGTATGGGAGCGCCAGTAACTTTAGCAGCCCGGTCTCAACAACACAGCTTCAGGTGCAGCCGTCTTTTGTCCTAGCTTTTATCAAGCTGGATCTTTTAATATTGTATCTAGAGCCTCAAACAGCCTTTGACTAGATTAGCCAGCACGAAATATGAAATTTGGCTGACCTTGATTGAAACAAATGGCAGACATTGTGGTATTTTAATCATGGGTGGGTTGTTTCCTCAGAATATATGCTAGTTAAGCATCAGGTCACGATGACTACTCAAATGGTCTTGCTTTTTTACAAAGTCTTAAAACAATAAATAGTCTGATAAATGTTGGGTTCATTTCAATAGGCTATATATTGCTTGGGAAAACAGCTTTTGTACATTTTTAATTACACAGTGAAAATTATATATATATATATTTATTTTTATTTCTTATTTATATTATAATCAGTTTTGAAAAAAAATAATTAAACATCTGGACTGTCTGCTGAGGTAGGTAAATGTTGCTGTCTTGGTTTTTCTGACAAGAAACCCGAGGCACAATGCTTTGCAAATCCTGAATCCACATGGCTTGGCTGCAGAAAAAGACAAGGAAGATCACCACTTGTCAGGGAGCAATTAATGGATTAACAGAATAAGGTGTGAGTGGCTTTCCAAAGGCCAAACTATAAAGTTGTGCACAGGCAGCTGCAAGTGTTTGAGTTAATGAGTTACCAGCGTCAAGCTGAACTGTGAAGACTCCCAAGATAAGTGCTCCTAGTCACAAGTGATGCACGTGATAGCACAAATCACCACCACTGCTTCATGTCATATTTGTGCTGACTTAGAATGGCCTTGCCAACTGATTTCCGAGGCTACCATAGCATCTTGATAGCTGGTGGTCCTATGTCCCTGTGTCAGAGTCCCCCCTCCTGTGGTGTGATCCTTAGGGATTCAGGGACCTGCTCTACGCATCCAGGCATGGGAAAGCAGCTGTAAGAGCCAGTTTGGCTTTGGTTGTTCTCAAAAGTATCCATGGACTTTGATGATTTCCACATTTAAAATACTTTCTTACACTCAAGGAAATTCTTCACTTAGAGATCACCTCCTTCAAATTCCGTCTTCCCTTTTGGTTTAGTGGCTTTTACTGAAAACAGCAGAACTTACAATTTGTCTGTACTTAATGATAAGCTCCTACAAGGACCATCACTCATCTGTGAGCTGAAAACAGCCCTTCATCTTGCACTCTTTTTGCTTTCTGTTCAGCTGTGTCCCAGTCCTCATCAACACCTCCCCATGGGAATTGTTATATTAAAAATGTAATGACAGAAATGTTGTTTTGTAAAGGACCGTTCAGGAACACGATGAATGCTGTGCAGATGTGCATACTGAAACCTCTGTATCTCTAGGAAATACACTGAGGTATTTTAATGTGTTTCTCTCTAAAGCTGTAATTAACCATAGTCAACAACATGCTTGAAAGGGTTAAAGGAAAATAGGTTTGAGGAAATATTCAAAGCCCTGAGTAGGTGCTACGCATTTGGCCATGCAGTTGCTTGCATGCTTGCAGAAAACGCAATGGGAAGTGTGTCAATCACCTCATTTTGCAGATGCACATAAGCCTGTGTAAGCAAGATGCTGGTTGCCACATAATTAGAACACAGGGTTGTGTCCCAATGCCCCAGTTTCTGTTTGTGACACCCTGGTGGCTTGGCGTGTGACAAAGGACAAAGCATTCAGCTTCTCCAGGTCAGTGTCATCACAAAGCAGGGTGACCACGCGTCCGTGTGAACCAGCTGGTGCTGCAGTGTTCAGAGTGCTGTCAAGATCCTGAGTACAAAGCTCAGTGTTAGTCACAGTGTTATCTTCCTCACTGTTCGGTATAGCTATCTGCTAAGTCCAGGTTGAGATCTCAGAACTTATCTGCAAAGTGCGTGGCCCGAACACCTGACAGTTTGTCTGAGGCTCTATAACAGATATTTCCCTTTTTGCTTCTGCATGAGGCTAAAATTGATCAGGCTCCCATACAACTCTGCAGAGTAAATTTCAGTAAGACATGGGACCTGCCAGAAACCTAGGTACTCTACTAAGATGAATTTCTTAAACTCTGCCTTCAGTACTGAAAGCAAAGGTAATAGCAGACAGCAATAGCAATAGCTTTCTAAAAAGTTACATGTGATGCATGAAAGTATAAATGCATTAGATAGCTATATTTGAAAAGTGAACTGCATATATTCATATTTATTTTCATCTATGAAGATTTCTTCCTGGGAGGAGAAGAGAGAAAAAAAGAAAGATCAACATGTGACAGATGCACATCAGGGAAGTGGGTTGTCACACTGCAGGGAGGTGTTGAGATATCACAACGATGGGCATGCTGTACAAACCTGAACAGAGCAAAATACACTGTTTGGAAAACTGAGCACACGTAGAAATCATTAACTGAGTTAGTGAGAAATGGTGCTGGGGTGAAACACAATTTTTAAATAATATGCAATCTGGAGAAGTCTCTGTAAAACAGGTGTTAGAGTTTCAAGTTGAACTTTTTACATTTGTCCCTAAAGGCAGATCTGTTAAGTTTTTGCCTTGTGAGGGTATAGGCTTGAGGGGAATCACCTGTACCACAGCGGTATCCTTTGCTTTTAGAAATGGAACTGCAATCTGCTGCCTGTGCTGCTCTCAACTGACCTTTGAGTCTGCTCTTGCAATCCAGTATCTGTTTTCTGAGCCTAAGCTTTAAGTCACAGGCTTTGCAGCAGTCTCCCCAGAGAGCTTTGAGGCAGTTCATCAAAGCAGGTGGAAGGAAGAATATGTTGTAATAGATCTTTCATTCTTGCATATGAGTAACGAGAAGGAACAAAACATGCTGTCTGTGGACATAATTTTTCTTTAGAAACCAATCATAGCAGGACTATAAATATAAGCAGTGTATTACAGGTGCTACACGCAGCCTTAAATATTCTTTTCTGGTGCCAAAGTGTATGCATTGGTGTGATTTCGTTATGGACAGAGAGAAATATTGTCTTTTATTTTGTGACAGCTCAAATATTGTTTTAAACAAATGACTCCCAGGACGTGGCCATACTTCATCCTGAATGTTTTTATTGTCTGAGCAGCTCAATCCAAATGATCAGAGTTTGTGTTCAACTTCCTATGTAAGTTAACAAGCTATTTAAAATGCTTCGTGATTGGAGTTTAACCAGTGTCTCAGAATTTATGCTTCTGCTTTGCTTGCTCAGCATAAGTACAGCTCATTCACCATTCAAGCACTTATTTCCTAAAGCTGCCCATCCTGTTCTCGGTACCTGCACTCCAGTCCCCCTTGAAGCTTGGCTTTTCCTGTAAATCTTGTGCGTCCTGAAGGATGTGTGCCTCTACCTGGGGTAAGTTATTCCTCCTTGAGCCTGTTCCAGCAGCATTCACGAACTTCCAGACACTGTTTGGAAATGAGTGTGAAGTTGAAGCTAGCAGCCTTGCTGCCCAGGAGATTGAGTTGCTGTCATATTGCATCTGACTTGCATCAGATCAGAGTTTAGGATTTGGGTGATTTGTTCTTCAGATTAATGTCAATCTGTTTTAAATTAAAACACCCTGGGGCAAATCCTTTGCTATGATCAATGAACTGTCTGGCTGCAGTCAACCAACATTACAACAGACATGAATTTGGCCTCCAGGTTCATTGCCTCATCCCCTACAACATCACTTTCCTTATGTGTTTCAGACATCAAGCCTTTGATCCTATGAGCTGTTGACCGTCTTCCACGGAAATCAGTGAGAATAGAGGGTCTTCAGTGTTCAGCACCTTGTTGGTTTGACCATAAGAAATGGACCACATATCTGCTCTACCTAAAATATAATTACAGTGTATCTATGAACAGGAAATCTGCTTTGCACCTGTTTTATCACAGGAACAATAGGCACAGGAAGTATTTGGAAAATGAGGAACACACCTGTGTGTGAGCGTATAACAAAGCATCTTTATATATAATCATTTGCTATAAGTCATTTCAGAGATGACAAGCTGTTTTTCAACTTCATGTCACCACTGCCTGATGCATCTAATTAGTCCTGTTCTCCAGCTGACAAATATCAGCTGCTCTTTCTAAAACATGGTTTCTCCCTTAAGTACATCCCTCTGGCAAAGTTAAATATTAATTATCCTTTTTTTATTTTATGATTATTCATGGGTGCTAATGTCACCATACAATGAATGGATAAGTCAATACCACAGAATATTAAAAGTGTTGTTTCTGAACCACTACAGCAGCTGAAAATGCATGTGGCTGTTGTGGCTGGCCTGCGTTGACAGCCACACACATCAGTGGGGAGACCCAAGTGCTGTGGTTTGGTGGATGAGGGCACTGGACTGGGATGTGAGAAATGCACCTTCTCTTCCCAGCTCAGATGCCAGCCTGTTTTATAACAGCACGCTCCCCTTTGTGTATTTACTTTGCAAGGCACAGAGCAGTGCAGATACTGAGGAGCCCAGATGCCTCTGCATGTCTATGTTCTGTGGAGCTGGGATGGGCTTTTGCTTGACATTTGGGCTGGAGCTTTTTGGGATCCTCCTATCATCCAATCCACCCTTTGTGTCAGTGACTGTGGGAGCCAGTAATGGGCTTTACTCTTAATTCTCTGCCATGTTTTGCCCTATGGGTTCAGTAATTCCTTCTCTCTCTGTCTGCTGCCACCCCTCAGGCAGAAGAGCACAGTCCTTCACTTGGGAGAGGTGCTCAGATAGCAGGAGCATCCTTGTTGCCACATTAGCAGGTGGCTATCTCACAAGGATCCCTTTTCTGCTCGTCTGCTTTCTAGCTGACCACCATGTCAGTACACCTTTCCGTGCCAGCTGTCTATACACTGGCCTTCAGGAAGATCCATACCCAGGCCTTGTGAACCAGGCTCAAAAATGGAGTCTGAGCAGATAGATTAAATTGTAATCATGTCTCCTGGGACCAGTTACACCAGCTGAATGCACTGTGAGACATCCTCAGCCGTTCCCATGAGCATGAAGTTGGCTGTCTTGTCTGCCTTGCTGCCACACTGACATGAAGGTCGATGCAGTTATTTTTTTTCCCTCCTGAAGGAGACCTCATATTTATTCTGTCCAGCCTGATTTACAGCTGAACTCAGATGCTGGCCACATGCAGGGACCTGATATAGCTCTGCAAGCCCTTATCCTTTGTGTCTTTCAAGGCCTTGTGGGTGACTCTGAAGCTGTTTCCTTCCTCAGGTGGCTCTCAGGGTATGCAGCTCCACTTTTGTCCCAATGTCTTTTGCTCACTGCAGCTCAACCCACCTCTGTGTGGATTAGTAAGATCCCGAAACACAGGGGGATTTCCTGCAGTTCATCCATTGCTATTGATGCATCCTTCTGACCCAACTTTCAAAATGTATGATGAGCATTTTCTTACCTTAATCACACAACCCAGCATGTCCAAAGGTCATTGTACTGGACCTTCCTTTTGGTAGACAGCAAAATATTTAGAGGCAGCCTGACTGATTCACTGAGCCAGACCATTGGACTGAAATCGTAACTGACACTTGTTAGACCCCGAGCTAACATTTTTGAAATACGTAGATGAGAATTAAGCACCATCCTAGAGCGGTATGTGTTAGAAGTGCAGAGTGTTTGTGGATACATTCACTGCGAAGATAAAAATTAATAACATCTGTTTGCGTTGAGTGCCCTGCTCAGGGAATGGAGTGCAAATAACTGTGCCTGGGTACCTGCCACATGTTTAGGCTGTGGTTTTATTACATGAAAATTTGCATCTGTCTCTTGTGTTGCTAAGTGTCTAAAAAAAAAAAATAAATAAATAAACGTTATTTGACACCTGAGGAGGTTTTGGAAAATTTTATTTTCTTCCAGGTTAGGTACCTGCTAAAGATTCAACTCCTGACCATAAGAAACTGAGGTGGGTAGAATACATGTGAAAGTGAAAGCTCCCAAACTGGCAGTCATAGAGGATATTCAATCATTATAATTATTTCCAAGTAATTTAGCATATCTCTCATTATAATATGAGGTCATCTTGATGCAAAATAATGTCTAATTAGACACAATCCCTTTTCAGATACTTGTAATAGATTCCAGAGGAAAACCTTTTGGCTCCTCTTACTGGGAGCTTTTAATTCTTAATTTATAAATTTTTTTTTTTTTTGTAATTAATTTTTTGAGCAAACAGGGCAAATCAATCTATTTAAATTAATTAGCATTCCTTCCTTGGTTTCCTAGTCCCCCTCCCCATTACTCTTTTTTTTTTTTTTTTTCCACTTATTTGAATATTACTCTAATTTATTCTAATTTATACTGCAGCACCAGAAAGGTTGCAGATCTGGGGAAGAAGGGAGGAAGGGAGGAAGGGAGGAAGGGAGGAAGGGAGGAAGGGAGGAAGGGAGGAAGGGAGGAAGGGAGGAAGGAAGGAAGGAAGGAAGGAAGGAAGGAAGGAAGGAAGGAAGGAAGGAAGGAAGGAAGGAAGGAAGGAAGGAAGGAAGGAAAATTGGTCACTTTCATGTAGCTACAAACACCTTCTTTCAGGACTGGTCAAGACAGCAGCAGAATTAAGCAACATTGTAGGACAGGGTAACGGAGCAGTGGAAAGGGAAAACCATAACCACAGAGAGGGAAATCAATAAACACTTGAGCAGGAGAACTGACTGATCTGCATTTACTAAAAAGCATAATAAGCTGAATGTTGTTTCACCTTGATACTTTACAAGAAAGTCCCTATGAGATCAGATTTGCAAAGAACACCTGGGCAGTATTCACAGAAACATATCTCATCTTTATTAGTGTTTGAACAGTCACTTTCTTTTTCCAGTGTTTATACATATCTGTTCTTTTACCTTACACAGATGTACCATACGCTCCATAGCAGGCAGATTTCTGCTGTGGTGCATGTTCTCCCTTTCTCCCCTTGGAGCTGTGAATCTCTCTAACTGTGAGAGGCAACGCTGTCCAGTGGTTTGAGATGTAGGCTGGGTGCCAGGAGCTTTTGTTCTGGTTCCTTTCCTAATTTGTTCTGTATTTTCTGTGTCTGTCAGGCAGATGAAACCTTTGTCAGCACCCACAGTGGTTCCACAGTGTCGTGGTAAAGTGACAAGAAAACCATATTCTTCAGGTGGTCCCTGATGTCACTTTGGTTCTGTTTTGTACAGGATGGGAGTGCTCAAAAACCAAGGAACCCTAAGTTAGCAGCTGTTTTTGTCCTTTCTTCTTGTTTTCCTCATCTGAAAGAGATACATAATGATACCTAATTCCCCTGGGTATGGCAAAGATTAATTCATATTTGTAATGTACTTTGAAAATAGAAATTGCTAAGTAGTATTAACTAAATCAGAGATTGTTTTTCTGTTTAACAGGATCTTTATCTTTCCTATAACTTGCTTCTGCTGATCTCAGTGTGTACTTAATGTATTTGGAATTAAATCCAATAGGAGTTTAGATTCAGGGACAGAATGACCATGAGAGAGGAGGAGAGTTTTGTGAGATAGTAGATTGCTACTTGGAGATGCAATCTACAATCTCAGTTTGAGGACTAGATCAAGGTGAAATAGTGCTCTGGCCTAATAGATGCATTCATCTAATTTTCTGGTCAATTAAAAATCAGCCCAGACAATGCATGAAGACTGGGGAGATTAAATAGAGTCTACAGAAATATCTTAGGGAACAAAAGAATACAAACAAACTGAGTCCACTGGATTGGAGCAGTCAGGGTAGCCCCAGTAAGAGGCAGTGCCTGTTCTGCGAACTTTGCTGTGCTAAATGAATTGTGGTATTCATGATTACTTCTACACTAATAAATAAAATAGCCCGAGAAACTGCTTGCTGCCCAAGGCCAGCTGGCACGTCATGGCTTTTGACCATAAATCCTCTTCCCCTCCCACCCCAACAAGGTGGCCCATCCAAAAGATGTATTGGGAATGGTCCCTGGTAGTTGCTGAAATGTGACCAGGCATTGTTTGAGAGCGAGCAGGTTGCTGTGGGACAACTCTGTGCTGAGGACTGCACTGACAGCCCAACAGTGGGGTGATCCTGAGCCAGGGCTTGGCCCCATGCCCTGGCCCTCTTTCGTTGCCAGTGGGGTCAGCGCCCTGCCTCTGTGGATGGGTGCAGGTATGTACCACAATATATTTGCAGGCCAATTCTCTGGGCTGTCATTTCCCAGTCATAGTCAAGCTCTTAGGCGGTAATAACTTTGAAGCAAGGAAGTGGGTCTCAGCTAATAAAATGCTTTCTACATGCACAAAGCAATAGAAGTTTGGTAATACTATAGCTTTAGAAAGTGAGGTGGAAAGTGATTATGAAACCTAAATAGCTTACTCTGGAAGAACTAATTTCTTCTAATTTGCAAAGCTGGAGAGTGTCATGTAGATCATTTTTAGGTTTCTGTATGTACTTACACATACAAGTGTATTTATTTGACAAAACACTGGGAAAATGGGATGATGATCTGAAATTAGAGGCTGACTCAGATGATTGGAATTTAATTTTGTCAGCGAGTGAAATTAGTAGCAATGAATATAAGACATAAAATTACTTTATCAAATTTCCTCCCCAGATCTTGTTTTACAGGAGAAACAATGTACAGCACATAAAAACAACTCAAAATATTATAATAAATGTAAAATGATAGTCACTTCCAGCATATGGCAGAAAGAAATGAAAAAAAATCCAAAGCCCGTTGCTTTCTAGGAAAGTGCAGATTGTGTCATTTATTTTTAAGCTCTCCCAGCTCCAATGAATTACAGAGAGAGGCCTGAATGTACATCCTGCTTGTCCACTTAGTAAGAAAAGCTTTCCAATACTGCAGATTATTAGGATGATGTCTCTTACTGGGACAACCAAAATGCAAAACCCATCTATAATCTAGAATCAAGGGTTGGGCTACTGAAGAATAGAAATTGACATTCCTTGGCTGGGGAAACAGATGCAATCATGAAATGATGTTAGGCCAGGGAAACATGATTTCTCTGCAAGTATATGCCCCCTACTTCACCTGAAAGATTCTTATCTGTTTTCCCTCCTAAAGTGTGCATAGCTAGATTACTCACACAGATTATTTTGCTTCCTTTTATGCGTCAAGATGTATGTTTTGCTATTGTAAGAAGGCTTTTGACTTGTGGTTGCAAACTGCTGTGGAGATAGGTCCTAGGTCCAGAGGTTAACAACCCCTCTCCCAGCCCAGTCTTATCTCTAGCATGAAGAGTGTGATCAGTTCCCTCATAACTGACATTTTAGTGGCCCGGTTTGCACTCTGCTTTGAAATCCCTGAAATTCTGAGGAGCTCTTTGGGCCTGATGTAGTAGGTTGCAAGCACATGTCAGAGGTGGTGCAGGAAAGCACTGGGCTGCCAGAGGCCTTGCAGAGCCCCATCCTGCTTCCCTGGCAGGTAGGAGAAGGAACTGGAGAGGAGAAAGGTACATAGGTAGCTTTCTTTCATCATGGTCTTTGTTTTTCCCTTTTGGGCATACCTCGAGGGGACAGGGTTTCTTTCTCCTCAAGAATGCGAACACTGTTGATAGACCTTGCTTAGGATGAGCAAACTAGGGAATGGTTTCTCCTGTCCAAAGGCTATAAACAGCCTTGTTTTAAGAACAACTTTATTAAAGAAAGTGATGGAAAAACATGCCTTTGATGCAAGCAGTTGGACCCTCATCCCAATGTAGCCACTTCCCTATGACAGTACTGTGTATGATACAGTCTGAGCTTCATGCAGTTGCCAACAATTTTCCTCTATTATTTTTTTTCGTGGTTTTAAAACCAATTCCAGTGTGCATGTGAAGATTCCAAAAATATTAATACAAATAACATTAAAAGATGTTTCTGGTGCTCCTATTTAGGCTGTTCTTGGCAGAGGACTGGGGAGTTCAGCTAGAGCTGCCCAGGCTTGCCAAAGCCAGCTGAGCAGCAGGTTCCCCCTCCTCCTCCCTCCACCTTCAAGAAGGAAAAAAAAAAAGTCTGTCATGCCCTAGATAAACTTTGAAAATGTTAACAGAAATAAGCAGAGAATGGTCTATAAGCCAGATGTGGTAGGGAGAGAGAGGAAAAGATTTGGGCAGCTGTGAAATGGTAGAGGGGAAGGGATTTATCATGGGATGGTAGGAAGGGCTGCAGAGGGGATTAAAAACAGGCAAGTGAACATTACTGGAGGCTGATGATATTACAAGGGAAATAGCTGCTTGCTGCTGGCTGTGTAGGAGGCTTGTCAGACTTGGGTAAGTAAAAGCATAGTGCTTACATCGACAGGATTTTTTTTTTTTTTTAATGGCATCTGGTCCTGTGTTGCATTTGGGCATGATATTTAGTGACCTACCTACATGTGACACATTTGCTGTAGGCAGTGTTGGTTGCTGCAGCTGGCAGGGAGAGGAAAGCTGACAGAGGGGAGCGTGTGGGCCCAGCACTGTCCAAGCTCTCAGTAGGCCTGAGCTGGGTACATCGGTGTCAGCACCAGAGGTATCCCACCAGTGATTTAAGCCATGTGAGTTTCGATGTTCCAACTTGAACTTTGGCTCTTGGGAGCTGCTGCGCTGAGAAAGAAAATGTGCATTTGATTACGAGTGAAAAGAAGTGCCTGAGCCATCTTCTGCAATTTGAAAAAACAAGGCTCTGATTTGGCCTTTTTGTTGCACATTAAAGTGGGACATGGGGGGGGGGGGGGGGGGTGAATCCTGCCTCCCCAGCTTCTTAGCAGCGGCGTGGGTGCAACCCGTTATTGCTGTGCTCACAGAAATGCCACTACCTGAGCCTGGACTTGGCCACATTCAGTGTTGGCCAACTGCTTTTTTTCCCTGCGAAGAGCCCTCTGTGGCCAGAAACATTTCATGAGTGAGGGAAGAGACCTGTGTTGTGCTTCTCTGGCTCAGAGGCAATGTGGGAGAACTGGGCTGGGATTTAACTGGCATTCAGCAAAGCCCTGTCTGACCCATATTTGGGATTGCGCAGGTCCTCTCGCCATCACAGATGTTCTTTACAGCTTGAGAGTTGTTTTCTTGGTAGCAATGCTCTGCTCTTTTCTTTGAATCCCAGCTGGCATTTGCCTGATGCGGACAGAGCTCAGGAAGCTCTCCAAGTCCATTTCAGTACATTAGATGTCCATAAAGGTTTAAAAGTGCTTGTCAGCCAGCGACTTTGCAAGAGCATTTCAAACACACTTCAAATTAGCAGGTCAGATAAATGACAAGCAGATCTTTTTTACCCTTATGGGTCACAGACTCCCTTCTGTTTTTCTGGGCCCATAGAGTTACTGCATGAAAAAGGATTGGGCTGCATAAACCAGCAGTCTTTCCCGAGAACCTTGTACTGAGGGATAATCTTGCAGTATTGTAGAGAACAGAGAGAAGAGGAGCTATTGCATCCAGTACCTGAGTTATTGGAACATGACTGCGTGTTGATGTGAGCCAGGAGAGAAAGATTGTTTTTCCTTTCTGAAGAGGGAAAATTGGAGGGAAACCGTGCCAGAACCTTTCCAGGTTTAGAGAAGTGGAGGAAACACCTGCTACGCCATCAGCATTCTTGTTAACAGTGACTGCATGAGTGACAGAATCTGTCCCTTCCGGAGATGATTCAGACTCAGAAGACTCTTGGTAGTGATGACACGAACGCCTGGTAGCTCCTGAAAGCAGAACTAATGAGCAGTGCCACTCACTTAGCGTATGGTTTGACAACAGATGCACATGTTGGTAATTAAGTATTTGGCTGCATTACATTATTTTATTTTTGGATTTCTCAAACACACACCCATGGCAATCTCTAGACTCATTTGCATGATTTAAAAGCGCTAAACTTATATCATAACAAAGGTAGAAATATCAGTATAGGGAAACCGAATCCCACTTATCTGAAGGGCTCAGTGGCCATGAAGGCTTATAGGCCTTCCTGTCCACCCCAACCTTGGGAAAAGAAGGCTCTGTATCACAAAAATTAACATAGGGAGCAATCCCACAAAAATTGACATAGGGAACAATCCCAGGGACTCCTTCCTTGTGCGAAGTTGAGTTCAGCTATGTCTGTGGGTTTAGACCAAGCACAAGTCTCAGAGCAGAGTTATCTTCTACTGAATGATCACATCCATCACTGCTTGTGACCAAGCAAAGGCTTGGAATGGCTTTGAACCTCATGAACTCCATAAAAACCTTAATACCATTATACCTGGCAGCACAAGGGAGCATGTTCAAATACTTCATCTGAGAAGAGATCTTTTGGAATCTTTTATTCTGTCCTTGCATGCCAGTGATTAAGGTATGTCACCGTGTTAATGCTGACCTCAGCTATAAGAGGCAAAATATCTACGTCATGGTACTTGTTGGGGAATCTAGCACCCAAATTTATACCTTTTCTAACTCAGTCTAGGTACTTATTAAAACTCTCATTTGGAGACCGTACAGCTTTGATCTATATATCAGATGCATTGGCAGGACAGTTGCCCTAGAAATGATGGAATTGCTTCTCAGCTCATTCTGTCCAGGTTTCTGTGGTGGGTTAAGGAAGAATTAGGATGCATCATTAGGACATGCTGAAGAAACATATGATGACTGTGGAGGTGACCTTGTCCAGGAACCATGTATGACATTGTGGCTTTCCCTGGACATTGTCTTAAAAGAAATAGTTTTCTTTTGCACAGAGGTTAGGAGCTGGGCCAATCGTGTTGCACTTGAGTTTGTTTTGAGATTGTGAAAGCAACATAACTAGTGAGAGGACTTCTCTGCTATACTGATGTTAGTAATGGTACACCACAGAGGTCCAAGATCTACTGGAATATCCTTGTAAAACCACCTGTGAAGTTGGTAAATATTTTGAATGTCTGGAGTCTTGTCTAGAAATTCTCAACCTTGTTTTACAGTTCATAGAAATTCCAAGAATTTGTCACCACCTCCTTCCAAAAGTATAATTGTTCTCAGATTGTGCCATCTTTCCATGAAAAGATAAAGCACAATCTCCTTGTTTTGCTCTCTGTATCTGTGAGCATGGTTCTAGAGCTAAAATTGTAAGATGCTGTTTTACTGACTGAGAGGAGTCTCTGCTTAACTTTCTCTGTTCTTTTTCACTGTCTAGAAAGTCTGCCTGCATACACCAGAAAATGGTTATGGCTTACACTGATATAGAGGTTAGCTATGCTTAATGAAAAACAAAAAAATAAAACAACAGAAAAAACAAACAAACAAAAAAAGCTGAGACCGAGAACATTTAGGAGCTTGAAGGAAAAAGACAGAAGTAAGAGTACTAAGAAGAAAGATGTGACCAGGCAGCTCCACCTACAAACTGTAACCCTCCAGGGCAATCTCAGATTTCTGCTATGTACTAGCATACAAAACAGATTACATCCTAACACAGACTGTGAGCATGAGAGTATTGGAAATATGTTGCAGGTGTTTGATGGTAAACAGTGTTTATAGCTGCCAGGATGGAAACATTTATGTGTGTGAGTGAGTGCAAGTGGAGGGCAGGCCTCAAACTTTCACCCCATTACCTTCATATTTCGGTTTTGCTTTGCCGAGTACTAGATGCCCTGTGATTTCATCCTGCTAGTGAATTTAAGAAAGCATTGATGATTTTACTTGAGTGTGCCCTGTGCTAAAATTTGAAGGGCTAGCATCACCTGAGAAGGAGTGGGCTAATTTATCACAGGAACAAAAATATACAATGGAGACTGAATGAAGAGGATGAGCTCTGACAGGCATGCTTTTACTTTTTCAAGCAAGTATTTTTTGCTTGGGTGGGTGGTGCATTAGTTATATATACAACTCATGCTTTTAGCTACAGCAAAATGTGAGAAGGCATAATAATAGCTCTTCACGTTAAGGCTTCCTCTTTTTTTTTTTTTTTTTTTTTTTTTTTTTCCTTTTCAGTTCAAATACTTTGAGATTTTAGATTATTCTCTTTCTGAGAACTGGGGGAAGTATTTTTAATACCTCTCAGTGTGAGTGGTGACTGGGTTGCCCTTAGCTTAATATGAAAATAGCAGTAAATTTACCAGGGAGTTGAGCCAGAAGGTTGGACTTCTAGTGCAAGGTTCCTGAGTACTGTCTTGCAGTGGTTCCCAGTCAGTCAGGAAGACAAAACGAATTAATCTGTCCCAAATACAACAATACAAAATCACATTTGAAGACTTAATGTTTGAAGGGATAAGTGTGATATAGTGGTATCTTTATTCACAGGAAAAGAAATAAAAGTGGTGTTAGTACAGATTTAACAGAAAAGGCAACGTGTTTACTGAATTTTTGCCCTATACATGGTGTTTGACATGCCCACAATGAAACTGTAGCTTGAAAAGTGACGAATGAACCTGTCGTCTCAGCTGTCAGGGAGGGGACACGGGGTGTTTACCACAGCCCCAGCACACCCACTGCCAGTGCGTTTTTTTGGGTGGGGTGGTTGTTGAGGAAGGGAAGGTTAATGAGCTTGTTCAAGCGATCTTATGCAGCAAACCACTATAGGAACATCCTTCCTCCTTGGGGTAAAGCTTTCCCCCTTGCTTTCCCTTTTGGAAAATGTAGGTCTTAACTCCCACATGTATCAGTCTAAAGCAAAAAATAAGAACATAGACAAGAGCATAAAATGGCTGCCCCAGCTCTGTCTTTTAATGATGGTCAGACAGATGCCTGGGCAAGCACATACAGGGCAAATGTGGGGATATTTGCTTATAAATTTACTTCCTTCCTAAGCCATAGAAGTCTGTATCTAGTAGCCCAGTGGATGTCTGTCCTCTGAATTCATATAATTTTGAAACCATGTACATGTTCACAGTATCCTTTGGTGAGGAGCTCCGCCTTTTAACTACCATTTCTGCTGAGAATCACCTCTCCTTGGAGACTCTGGGTCCTGATTTCTATTTTGTGTCCCTCATTCTCAATGAGCATTTCTTATTCACCTTTTCCATGTAATTATTTCTGCAAGAATCATATAGTCCTTCATTCTTCATTCCAGGAAATGAAGCATTTGAACCCAGGCCCATGTGTTACATCATGTGTGCACCTTTGCATGTTCAATGGGGGCTTTGATGTGGAGCTGCAGAGGTCTTTCCAGCAGGGCTTTCTTCAGCGGATACTTAAGTGGGCTCCTTGACTGTAGAGCAGCCATGTAGGCACTTGCCTTCCTCAACTCCAAGAGGCCTGTGCTGTCAGGTTGGCCAAGGTGTGTCTGACCTCAGGAAGTGAAGAAGCCATCCTCCTTTACTTAATGTGTGTGTAGTGCAGGGATGAGGGAACGCAGGATGGGAAACATGCTTCCTACTCACTTCAGAAAACTCAATAGGTCTGTGAAATCATCTTATTAATAAAAAAGATATATATTTTTTGAAATACCAGGAAGGTACAAGTACTTTTAAAACCTGTAAGAGTTTAACCCCAATGCAACGTAATATACAAAAATCTTGAATAACGTGCAGCTGATTAGAGTTCAGGACTAGGGTCTGGAAAGCTTCATTCACACACCAGGTCCTACCTCCTGAGAGCTGCCCTCCAGAGCCCTGTGGGTGGCTGGGCAGGATGAGGAGCGGAGGGTACAACCAAGTGTTTTCACAGTGCACAAACTGGGAGTCTCTGGAAATCAGAACGCCCCACTTCCTGTTTTTCTCCCCTTAAATTGGGCAGATGCTTTAAACAGCAGACATTTCTTCGTTAATTTGTAGCTGTTAATTCATTTATAAACTACATGTGCTTCACGAGTGATTATGCTAATTTACTTAAGACTATTTAAACCCTTGCACTGATTAGCCTAACCATTTATTTTAACTACATTGTACAAATAAGATGTTATCTTAAAAATGATTTTTAACAAAACTCCATAATCACAAATATGCTACTTTATTAAATGCAACTCTCAGCTTTACTGAGTTCAGCCACTTACTTACACATTATGTTTTGCTTCGTATTCATGTATACTAGATGGTGGAACTAGGCTGAAGAACATGTTTAAAGGCAAAAATAACCCACTAACCTTATATTTCATCCTGTCTCCAGGCAAAAGAGTTTGTGGGGTCACACTCAGCTCATGCATGCAGAGGAGCAAGCAGGCTGTAACCCCTCTGAGGCAAGTGTAATGCACTGGCTCTCTGCCGTGAATTAGCGCAACATGGCCCTGGCCCTGGTTTCTGCTGAGGTCTGCCAGGTGCTACAGGGCTGCAGGCAAATCACTTACCCTGTCGGGCCTGGTTTTCCCCATCTGTATGGGGTAATGATGCTTGGCTACCTTTGACGTTTACCGATGAGAAGCACTATCTGAGTCATAGGGGCTGCTGCTAAAGGTATCTGGAGTGATATTTCTTTGGGCAGCTTCATAATGAGGGTGACCGAGTCTGTTCTGAGCAGGTTCCCGTGGGGCTGCCGTGGTGTTGAGGGGTTGGTGGCATCACCTAGTGTCATTTCAGACAAAATGATCCAGGGAGTATCAAGAGATTCACATCCCTTACAGGGCAAGGCCTCCATCCTACCAGCCCTGGAGAACTTGGAGAAAGCTGAGGAGCACTGGTGCTAATGAGGACAGATGCTTGTAAATGCTTCCTCCCCGGTGGTTTGTTTGGGCTGGTTCTTTCTCTCCACATTTAGCACTGTCAGCAGCAGCATTAGAAACAGTTAACCAAGATGTGGGCTTTGTGTAAAATAACTGCGAAGGTCAGAGTGAAACACAACATACTTATCTCAACTCATCTGAAAATTACCCTCATCAACTGCATTGTTTGTGCCTGATAGATAGCCTGAGCACCAATTATGGTTGTCATTTCCTGAGGTGCCATCCAGGGTAGGTGTGCAGGGTGGTGATACACAAGGAGGGAAGGGGCTCAGTGACAAGAGGGTGATAGCAGCAGCTCCCTGAGGAGCCAAGCACAGGGCTGCTAGCCCTGCGTTGTTAAGGTCCCATGCCAGCTCACCTTGGCATCCTCCATCCTCCTCCTCTACACAGCAATCTCAGAATTACTATTTTTTCTTTTAATGTGTTGCTGCTGTTGCTGATGGTGCTGCGCGGAACAAAAATACCGAGGCGTTTCCTGCCCCAAGATGGCCACTCTCAGAGGCATGGCCACTCAGGCAGGGTACAGAGAGAAAGTTGGCTCATGTCGTGGTTGTTGTTTCCCTTTGCTAACAGAATCACATTCAGAGAACTAGACAGGGGTCATTCTCCCTCCTGTCCTCTTCTTTGAGGTAGAGGTGTGTGCTGGGGGGATTGGCAGAAGATATATAAGAGAAGAGGATGTGGGAAGATAGAGGCTGGGCTCATCGTGGAGGGTGGGATGGGAGAAATATGACAATACAAAAGCAGGGGCAGAAATGAACCACTGGGAAAAGTGAGGACCTTGAAGGGGTAATAGGCAATGGCAATTTGATATTTATATCTTTTTTTTTTTTTTTTTTTTTTTTTTTTGTGTCCGAATGACAGTAATTTGTTTCTGGAAGGCTTTGTTCTGTGTGCCCTGCTTGGGCAAACATGCAGGAAATGGATCTAATCTTGTCCTAAAGATGTGCAACTTGCATTGAGCTATTTTAAGAACTCTGACGAGGAAAGGAGAGCAAATTCATCCCAGGATCCGTCAGGGGCATCAAGCTATAAGCTTTGCAAAGTGGTGTCAGATAGGGGAAAAAAAACAACCTGACAGACATCTGTTATAAAACTACTTGCAAAAATGTGCTGTGGAAGGAATGTGTGGAAGAAGCTATGCTACTTTGCTAAAATGTGATATTTAGAGACTGAGTTTGCCCAAAGGGGCAACTTCTTATACACATGCAGCCCTGTCAAGCAGAACCCCTGCACCCGCCCGTTGGGAATACGGACACCTGTGCAAGCGGGTGTTGGCTTTTGCATACACAGAAGCTGCTTTTAGGGTGCATGAGTGCAAGCACTCCTCCCTGACCATCTGCAGGTGCACGGCTGCATGCAAAGAGGCAAAGGGAAGTTGAAAGGAGGCAAGAGCATGTACCCTTCATGGTAAAAAGTCATGAGTCACACCTCAAAATATTATCAGATTCCATGTTTTCAGGCTTTTCTCTGCAACCAGGAAAGCCAAAGTTTCAAGGACAGGAGATAATAACCTCCAGGAAAGAGGATTGTGAGCCTAGTGGAGCATGAGAGCTGACAACTCTGAAACTTTACCCCAAAATGTCTCAACACAGCTGCAGCTAAAGTGCCCACAGCGCAGATTCGGTATCACGCTTGGTGTCACAGTGGAAATGTAAACCAGGAGACCCTCTCATTGCCTGTCCTTGTCAGAAAGGACAGCGAGGCACAGAGCTGCACAGTTTGTGGTGACATGACTCCCACAAGAGTGGCAGCACCAATGCAGGCATGCCACACATCAGCATGCATGTGTGCAAGGCACTGCCTAAAAATGAAGGGAGGGAGGTCTGCTTTGAGATAAGGCATGTCAAGGTCAAGCTAAGTGTATAAGGGCTAAACACCCGTGTCACTGCAATATGGGTAACAGTTGCACTTTGGTATTTATGCATTTAGTGTCATAAGAGAGTGATCTTTCTTAAGTAGAAAGATATGCAGAAAGTGTTATGGATCTTAGGATGGATTACATCGCAAACCGAAACCAACCTAACCATGAGTGCAAAACTATGCTGCTTTTTCATCCATGCTGCTAATTAAGGGAGCCAAAAATCGTACCTACTTCCTTTATTAAAAAAATTAATACCAATTTTTGCACTTGTATGGATTTCTCTGAAAAAAATGTAGTGGTCATGAGAACTACACCGTATTGCAGAAAAAAGTCCTACTGAAAGGCAAATAGAGACATCTAAAAAGGAAAGATGAGTAAGAAAAGGAGGGCCTATGATTTAATTGGAATCAATGGGAATTGTGCCATTTGCCTTTGGTGGCAGCAGTATCAAAGCTGAAACGCCAACTGTAGTTTATTTTAGATTGCTGCCCGTCTGAGTTGAGATTTCAGATATCTCCGCAGGGTTCCTTTTCTTTTAACTATCGACAATTTATGACTGCAATATGTATTCTACATATCATCCTCTGTGAGAGGATCAGCTGAACCAGAAAGGTCTGTGGGTGAGACATGCCCTTTTCCTTTTTTTCCAAGAGGTACATCTGCAGGGTGAGAGTCTAAAGAGGTAGGAGGACGTCCTGTAGGATGAAGTGCCTGGGGATCAGGCCTCCAAAGCTGCTTGAATGCAAAGGTGAGAGGTTCAAGCAAGTTGTGCTACTCAGCACTTCTCAGGTTTGGGGAGCAGAAGCCAGCTAAGTGGGCTGGAGATGGAGCAGCCTTCAGGGTGAGAGTCTCAGCAGGTCGTTGGCTGAGAACTGAGCTCTAGGGGTGAGGAAGCAGTGGGGAGGAAGGGGTGGAAGAGCTTGATGTTGCCAAACCAATCTTTAATGTCTTGGAAAGTGCTGCATTATTGTGAAAAAGAGCACAGGGAGATATATCCTCATGTAGAGAAAAAGAAAAAAATAAGGCCTGAAGTCAAAGAGGCTTGCAGAAGGCAACAGGGAAGTGGAATCCATCTTGGATAGATACAACAGTCCATGTAACATTAACAGTTCTTATATGAGAGTAGCAGTACTTTTGTTTGCTGGTAAATGTATATGTTTATCTTTGGATGATGAAGGAAGAATAGTAGACACTTTATCTTCAAGAACAATCAAAGTGTTGCTGAGAAGTCAGCATCTTCTGCAGCCCCTGCCCACTCATTAGTACTGGTTAGTGGGAAAGGATGGTCAGAGATCTGTGCTGTAGGCTAAGGCAATCAGACAGGGCAAAAAAATAGTGGTGAGCACAGGTGACCTGAAGAACAGGTAACTGATGTTGGAGGGAGAAGAAAATTTTTAGATAGCAATATTCAAGAAAAAAAAAATCATGAATGTTGTTTAGGAGTAAATGCGTAAAAGGCCAGGGCACAAAAGCAGCACTCTTGAGGAATCGTATGTGGAAATAATAGGCATGTGTTGTAAATAGCTGATCACTGAAAATATACAGAAAAAGTTTTGGTTTGTAGAACCTGAAGTTCCCTTCCAAGTTTCCTGGAGTGATCCTGCTGTGGGTTATTGTGCCTGATGGGTTTACTGAGGCAGAGCCATAGCTGTGTTTTCTCCATAACCCTTTTTATGTGATCAGAGAAGAATACCTGACTTGGAATATGCACTCAGCTCTGCTCTGGTCCTGTCAATGTCTAAGATCAGGCCATTGATTAAGCGTTCATATTGTAAAGTAATGATGAAAATCATCACTTTTCTCCTTATGCACTGTGTCCCACAGATGGGTGTTACTGAAGGTGCCCAGAGGAAACATTATAGGACATTATAAAAGAAAGCAACAGATAGGAAATTCTCTCTGCTAGAGCAACCAGCTGAAGAGATAATACAAACTCTTATAAACAAGGATAAATGATGACTGAGGTGTTTCTATCCCAATAAATTGTACAACACATCATTTCCATGAGAGGAGTTTTGGGCATATGGGGAATGTAGCTAAGGCTCGACATGTAAAAGATGTTAGCAAATTATTACATGAAGCACAAAGGCCACCTGGACTTATGTCCACAAAGGTTCCAGTGACAGTAACCAAATTAGGTTTTGTTGGGTTGCTCTGAGTAGGAAGGGCATTTTTGCTTTGCTAAAAAAAACAGTAGAATTCATGGAGCTGAATGTTAATGAGGCCATTCAAAACTAAAATGAGAGTGTCTGGTCTCTGGCAGTTATTTCACATAATATCATACTTAGAAATAAATCAAAAACCCTAACCAAAGCTAAGTGAATTATATCAAATTTTAATTTGTTGGCATTATTTGAATATTACACACTTTCTGCATCTCTCTAAGCCACAACTAACTAGATGAGATCCATCCCCCAGTTACCTGTATTAGATTCTCCTTCCCCATTTCAACGTGATTCCAACATGTTGAAAGTGCTTTTAATGAATGCACGAATTCAGACACTGTTACTAAAATCTTTAAAGAATGAGAACAACTAGCAGTATAGGGGACCATTCTATTTACAGTAGCTGTTGTTGAGCTTAAAAAATAAGTTTCACTTTAACAGGCTGTGTCTGTGTGGTTTCATGAAGTACTTTCAGAGGAAAGTTGCACAGGAAGGGAAAGGATTCAAGAACAAGGGAAGATCTCACTCTGCAAAGTGAGATTTAGTTATTTGCTGTGAACCCAGAGCCTGAGAATCGATTATGACAAATTTATCAGCCCAGAGGTAAACACAAAGCAGTTTATTAATGTGGGTGGCATGATTGGCATGAAATAGAAATAGTACTGAGCATTTATAAGGTGTTATTATTCTGATGAAATTAAACTATTTTAATATGCTGGTTAAAACAGGCAACATCATTTTTAAAGACAGGAAACTGAGGCTTAAAAAGGCTTTATGACACACATGGGGTCACATAGCAAGTCAAAGGATAAGCAGCTGATTTAGAAGACCTGACTTCTCTTATAATGCTCTACATTAGATGACAATCCTCAACAGAAAGTGAACAGAAAAAAAAAAAAAAAGAAAAAAAAAAAGAAAGACAGATGGAGAATGAAAGGAAACGTGCATAAGCATTTGAAATATATGTAGTGGGCCAGAATAAAACAGATGATAGAAACCCTTGCTCACTTTTAAAGAGAATTAAATGTATTTGCTTGCAGTTCATTTGGAATAAGAGGTTACTGAAAGGGAAGATGAGGCCTGTGAGGAAAAAGTGAAGGCATTTATTGAGGGTGTTGCTGAAAGCTTTATCTTTGCCTCCATTTTCAGGAAGGAATAGAGGACAGATGGCAGAAATTTCCCAAGGGAGAAAAGCGAATTACTAGAGAAGATCGGGATCACCTGAACAGGTGATCATGAAATCGAAATGCCTGAAAACTCAATTTCTCAAGGTCGATATAACCCATGCTTAGGTAACTAGCTTTCCTGAATGCTGAGGCAAATGGGACAAAATGAGATAACAAGGAGAGGCTGGAGGACTGGTAAGAGTGTAACATCAGTCATGACCTAGATGAGAATCAGAATATATTAGAGTACTATCAGCTGGGTGGTTTCTGTTTTATGTGTATTTCTGTACCACACATTTCAATGGAGTATCCAAGCACCTTCAGTAACACGTGCCATATGGTCTTTGTTCTCTCAGCCTCTCCTCTTGGAGAATGAATGTGTCTTGGAGGGCCTTGTTTCAGCAGTATTTTTATTATTATTATTAGTATTATTATTATTATTATTATTATTATTATTATTATTATTATTATTATTATTGTTATTATGGTATTGATATGATTATTGCAGAATATTTGTTGTAACGGGATGGGCTAAGGAATGTGTCCTGTGTCTGAAGTGGAAGGTTGTAGGTTAGGGAGGAGCTGGTGCATTTCACAGCTCCTGGAGGAGGTTTAGTTGGACTAGAAATTGCTGGAGATTTAACAAGGACAGGAGTTCCTCCCTTGCCATAGTTGTTGACCTTATCTCCAGCTGATTTGTGCCTGCTTTCTCTCCGCTTTAGGGATAAAGACGCTTTTCACTTCAGACATGACCATCAGACTCCAGCTGTACAGAGGAATGCAGTTCTGTTCCAGTCCCAGTCTAACAACCAGGTTTTGTGACATGCCTTGTTCCTAATGCTGTAGGAGTTTAAATGCTTAAACATCTTTAAAAATCTCTTTTGACTTTATTCCAATTTTGTCCATCTAGCAATTGCGCAAGTGTACACAGTGTCCCCGTGCTTTTGCATCATTTAGGTAAATACTGTAGTATGAAAAGAGACAATAGCCATGGGGCAAATGCTGGAAAAGCTAAAGCAAAATATAGTGAGACAGCTTAAATACTGTGATCTGATTATTCACAGTCAGCATGGCTGCATGAGAAATACTGTGTCGAACAAAGAGAATCTATTTGTTTTTACTATTCTGAGGAAATGTGAAGAATTTCAGTGGACTGACATTGTGACTAGAATTGAACTTATGGACCTTATGGAGCAATCAGATATTACAGATGTTAATAGAGAATGATCTTTCTTATTTAGTGTTGAGGAACACATTCTTAGTTTTAGGGAGCCTCTTCCAGACCAATGTCCAGGAAGTTGTTCATCCTTTTTTTCTCTTAGTGAATATCACAGAAACTTGCCAAATGAGGCATGAGCTCTAGAAGATGCTCAGAAAGTGCTGCACTTCCCATTTTGTCAGAAATGGCTACTTCTCTTATGTGAAATCTTTCTGTCCAGTCACAACTGAACTAATGATGGGTTTGACAGAATCATCCTGCTGCGTCCTGACTGGGCTCCTCTCAAAGAATTAATGTCCAGAGTAAGAACAATTTTTGGATGACTAAGAAAAAGCTAGAGAATATTTTGAGATGGATCTAACAAGTTATTAGCTCTGACCGTGAAATGTGTCAGAGATGCATGGCCGTTCCTAGATTTCATATAGCCACACTTTCATCTCAGAATTTGTAGTTTTCTTTAAGAAAGAGCATTTTTTTCTGACTTTAAGAAACCATTTAGAAGGTCTATTATTCATTAATCTCGTGTTATTACTAAGTCTAATTTATAAATATCGAGGGCATTGTATACAGCATGTTACCTCATCTAAAAGGTGCAAGTACTAATGCAAAAAGTCACTTGCCTAGAATGTATGCCTGGTGCTGCCCACAATGAATGTGTCTTTGACAGAAAGTATAGATGGAAAAGAGGCCACGCATGGCTGATGTTGATTGAAGATATGTTTATGCCCAATACAGAAAAGATATTGTTCAATACTTATCTTCCTTGTGAAAATATTGCTATTGCAATAGTACCAATGTTTCTATATGTGTTGATACAAGCACCAACTGGGGAAGTTCATTCTGCCTCTTCACATATGTAAGTGGTGTTGAAAATCATCCTCATGTATTTTTCATGAGTGTCAGCTGTCCCTGCGATCACGCTGCTGGCACTTCCAACTTGATCTGTCTGAATTTCCTTTGAGTACCGTACCAGGCAGTGCTTCTGGATGAAGCTTTGCCCAAAGGCACTCCAGTGCTCAAGACTGGGTTGGGATGCTGGGCCCAGCTGTGAGCTGCTCATAACATGAGGAGTCACCCTTGCACGTTTTGCCCTGCACTCATCGAGCTCAGCTCCTTCCTGCCTCCCCCATGCTCGCAGCGCTTCGTGGGTTAGCGCTGCCGTCCGCAGGGGCCTTCCCCGTTCCCTTCCCAGCAATGCAGGAGGGAGGCTGTGTGCTCACACACCGTCTAAATCCGGACCAAGAGGTGCTGCTTGCTCGGGTAGGATGCAGGTGGCGGGAGTGGGAGTGTGCAGCCGCTGGCGGTGGTGCTGGGTGACAGCTAACCAAGACGACTTCCTCCTCCCACGCGCGGGGCCCAGCTGAGCCGCACTGCGAGCCTTGCACCGCTGGGATCGCTTTTCTGTTCTCACTCGCTGCCGAGACGTGCGGCAGGCTGTCGGTCGGAGCGGGTGGAATGGGGTCACGTCATCCTCTCTGCCATGTCAGGATTGGGGGTGATGGGTGGATGTCTCCTGCACACCCAGTTTTGCTCAGTAGGTGAGGAGTGTTTGGTGGCACTTGGTGTGTTATCATCCTATGAGAAGCTGGTTCTCTTCGTTTAGATCCATTTCTTACTCTGAACACTGACCAAAGTTACACGCTGCTCTACAGGAGCAGCAAATTTGTCCCCGAGCTTTTTATCTTCCTGTTGTTCAAGCTGTACTCCTATGAATGCTCAATGTGAAGTGGACCATGAAGAAGAAAATTAATTCTATCCCAGTTCAATGTAAGGTATTCTGCATACTTTAAACCATCTGTATATAAAATGTTCAGTCTCTTTCTTCTCCCACGGCAGGCAGGACTTTAGGGCAATTTAAAGCAGTTGATATCAGTCAGTCTGCTCTGTCAGATACCCGGGTACACCACGGTGAGGAGCAAGATTCAGACTGACACTGCACTCTTCAGATTGCTCATATATCTACAGTTTCTTCTTGACTAGATATGGTCTCTGGCTTAATGCGCGCTGAGGTGGATGAGCAGACCTGGTTATTGTATTTATTTGTGTAGTAATTGGGATTGATACCCACTGAAATCTCAGCAAGAGCTGAAGGAAATTTAATTCCATTGCACTCAGAGGTGCTGCTTTATGGTCCATCACTGGGACTCCTTATTTCACTAGTGATAAAAATAATAAGTAATACAGCTACTCTCAATAATAGTTTAGTGCAGGTGTGTTGTTTGAATTGGGTTGTACAAGAACAGGTACTCACCTCATCTCTTGCATATCTTTTCAAGGAAATCTTTAGGAGCTTTTTTTTTAATCCTAATTCTGTGTTTCTATGTTCTTTTTATACCCATGATTCTGTGTGCGTAGTGTGTTATAAACATCAAGTGTACACCTCCTTTCTGTGCTGCAAGCTTCTACTATGGAGAGAGTACCAGTAGGGATAATAAATAGGAACTAAATTTACATTCTTTTTTTTTTTTCTTTTTTTTTTTTTGGAAGTAATTTACATGTTATGCTTCTGGATCCTAAAGCAAAAGGAAATGTGCTTGACGCTAAAATTGGCTTCGTGGCTCCAGTTTTCTTAGCTCTGCACCACCTGCCTCTAATCAAACTGTCCAATTACAGGAAACAATTGTTTTCTTGCTTTCTGTTAAGTGCAGAAATTCATCCACTAAAGGACTTTTTACCAAATGTTGCTTTTAACAAAACCACTTTCACAAATTGTTTGAAAAAAAAAGTGTGCTGATGTTTATGTCCAGGATGCATGTTAGAACTCAAACATATGGTCACAAAGATCCACACAAGGTCATTCGCAAAACAGTAATATTTATCTTAACTGATTGTAGGGTTTGGAAATCTCTATTATAGTGGGAGCAACTTAGTGGACATTAATAGAGTTTCATTATTGTGGTGGTAAGCTGAGAATCAGGCCCTGACCTATAATTATCACGTACATGAAGAGTACTGATAATACAGAAGGGAAATTGGTCTCCCTAGATATGCTTCCTTATTGTGAGACAATGACTTCAGGCTGTTTCTGAGCTGCAAATCTCCCAAGTGAAGACTTGCTGAAGGAGAATAAAGTAGAATAAAAAGCATATGAGTAGAGTAAGAGGATCCAGCTTTGGTTAACAATGCTTTCCTTGCAAAACTATATCCCAAACCAATTTATAGCCTTAACACAGTCAGTCAACCCTACAGAAATACATGAGATCACTTAGAGAAAGTGAATACACAACCTGTCCTCTGCAATCTCAATAGGGATGTATGCTTGTCTGCACCTAACAACTGCCTTTTATCTGTAAAGGAAAAGACTAATAAGGAAAACAGTAACAATAACCTCTATAAATAAAGGTCTTATCAATTATACTGAAAGTATTTGATTGCTTCACAAACTCTGTATGAAATAAAATAGACCAAGTAGGAGTGTAATGATCCTAGTTAAGAGGCCTGTATAAAAAGAGATTTAGAACACTGTAAAATTTCCTTGAGAAGCATAAGACAGTTATTGGAAACTACTGAGTGGAGGAAACATGAGGAGCTACTATTCGCTGTCTCATAATATGAGAAGGTGGGGGGTATTCTATGAAATTGACAGTTGATAAATGCAAAACAGAAAAATGAGTAACTCATAGGCATTAACTAGTAAAGCATCAGCATGTGGAATTAATTTCCATAGGAAATCTATATTAAACTGCAGCACAATTGGCAGCATTGCTACAGCCATGTTGAGAAGGATGATGTACCAGAAACAACTTTTTGTTTCCAAAATGTGTTTAATAAGTGTCTGCGTACTTGTGTACAACTTGCAGCTATGCTAACTGGATCAATAGGCTGTGATTTCCTCTGTTAGTTGAATCAGTAAGGAGGTCTTTGGTTTACATTGGGAAAGGCTTTGAAAATTGGATTTAATGCAGCACACGAGAATTTCTCTTTGTCCTCATAACTGTACTTGTACAGTGCCTTTTTTTTTTTTCCCCTCCCACATTTTCCAATTTTTCTGCCTGTTAAATCAAGATCAAGAAGGGAACAATACTGAAGATTTCTATGTTGGCTGACATGTACTGTTCAGCAACTTTTTGTTTGTTTGCTGAAGTGGGGGTTGGGGAATATATCACTTTATCCCTGTTATTTCCACGATTTCTTTAGTCACACTTGAACGGTTAATCTTGCTGCATTTATATGGATACCACAGTGGTATATATGATAAGAATAAAAAATCAGTAACTATAGAACAAATCTCCATTGCTTTAAAAGAGAATAAAAGGGAAGAGTAACCTAACACAAAGCAAATGTTGCTTACAGTGCACTAAAACCCAGACAAAATCTGAAATGCTCCATAAAAATGAAACCAGCATATTTACCAATTGTTATTCCTATAGCATGGAAGATTATTCCATTGTATTGTGTAACCTGTTATTTATTACAGTGCCCATCGACATGGTAACATCCGTTCTTCATATGGTGAATACAAACATTTTGTATATGTTAGCCCAACTGCGTGACCAAATGCAGCCTGACTTGCCCCTGCTTAGCTCCAGAGACTGAGAAGGCAAGCTAATACCCTGAATGATGAGTGCTCAGATCTAGTGGAAAATAGGTGTGAAGAGGTACAATTCCCAGCACTTTTAATATCGCATTTGGTACCTACATCTATTTCTAGAAGGAGTTACAAGGTTTGGTTCTAAATCTTGTGCAACGCAGAGAATTTGGAGAGCAAAGGAGGTTCAGAGCAGTGGACAGTTGGACAGTGGACTACAGGTTCTTCATATGGGTGAAAAGGAACACAGGTATATATGTTCCATGTATGTGCACATACGTGGAGTTTTTAGTTATAAGAAGCTGGAGTGAAGGAACCGGGGTAACAATAAAGTTAGTGCAGGGATGTGGGGCATGGGTATAAAAGATGTCACAGCATAGACGCAAAATGTGGGGAGTTGGCAGGAAAAAAAGTATCATACAGAGAAAAATACTGTTATTGAAACACCTTGTTCCCTGTTATAAATTGACCTCATTTTCTCTGGTGAAACAAGGAACGGTTGTCCTCTGATTTCCAAGGTTTCTTTTGTATATACTACTTGAATTGTTGAATGTTACTTGTCCATTGTTCATGTCCTGATTTCCAGGTTGAAACATGGTCATCCTTCCAGGTACATGTGTACGTGATGGGCATGCACAGAGACTCACCATCAGCCCAGCCCTGCCTGCAGTGACCTGATGATCTTTGTGTGTTTGAGTGCATGGTCAGGATAAGGAAAAAAAATAAATTGTAAGCTGAAAGAAAGAAATCAGGCCAAGGCTGCCACAGTGAACAGCTTAATGTCTTTACCATGAAAAGTAGCACGGTATTTTATACATGGTGTTTAAAATTAATTTTTTGGCTACTGAATGTAACGTGGGTACAGCAAAGGACCATCAGCTGATGTTGCCATCTGCAAGGAATGATTTTACTGCTGGATAAGGCTAAAAAGCAGAATTCTGAAGCATAGAGGGCTCTCCGTGTGTCTCCAGAGTGGCACTTCCCTCCTGGAAACAGGGTGCAAATCCTGCATGCCCAGTGGTGATGCAGCCTTCCCTGCTGCATGATGTGTAGTGGCCAGCAGGCAACAGGAGGGCTTGGACAGAGAGTGGCAAAAGCCTCAGTCTGCTGTGAGGCAAGGAAGCCTCTTCCTGGGGGCAAGGAAGCCACTGCACTCTTTCATTAATTTCTTCTATTTCCAGTTGTTTCAGGTGCTGATGCTTAAACCTTACAGAGTGCTACACAAATGGATCTAAATTACTCAGGTCTACCTACGCAGGAGGAATATATACATTGCTATAGTTTCCCACCCTTCAACTCACTGTAGGATTATTTCTGGGCAAAGATTAATATTTTTTTTATTAATTTTTTTTTTTTTTTTTTTTTTTTTTTTTTCATGGAAGAAAGAGTTACACATCAATAACCAGATACCGTCTTTGCTTGCTGATGTTCATACTCCATTTTAATGCATTTTTCCCACATTTGTTACCAACTGGGAGTGTGTTTTGGTGTGGGGCTTGCAACTCACTTAGCCCTAAAGGAATAAAAAGCTCTGAGTTTAAATATGCATGTTTAACTTTCTTGGGGAAAAAAAAAAAAAAAAAAAGGTGGTGTGGGAGGGACATTCAACATATACATGCCATGTTAGTTGCGGGGGAATGGCCCAGAATCCTGCGAAACTGAGCCAGGGTCCAGCAAGTCCAACAGCCAGCAGATGCCCCCAGATGGCTTCAGAAGAAGATGCAAGAAATGTGACCTTCGATGCAGCACAGGAAAGGGCTGAAGTATCACCCTGTTAACAAGACCTGCTGTGTGATATTCATCGGGTAATTGACACGCCACCACTGCCAATGACACAACTTTGTAAGAGGCTGTCATAGGAAACCAGCGACCCTCCTTTTGAACAGAAAGCAAGAGCTACTGGGTCAGCCATCCCTATAGAAATTCCCTTGTGGGTCAGAAAGGTATTTGCTTTTGTGTTTAACAGAATTAGTCAAAATCGTAATGAACAAATTTAGCCTTTTTATTCTGGTCACAGTGTAAAGTAGTTTCTAGAAAGAGACATAGCCTGCAAGATTAGATACCTGGTCACGTGGCTTTCTGAGTGGTAGCTGAAACATTTTAAGTCACCAAAAATAATAGTAGGGAACATACGATAGCTTTTTGTTATGATTTTTATTTCGTAGGACTGTCTTTAGATAGTTATTCATGCTGAAATTCATTACTTGCAGGACTCACAAATATATTTTATGACTATCTAACAGCTTGTCTGCATATTGGAACACAACCTCACAAATAGCAGCACAGAAGCATTCGCAAAATTAATTTAATTAGTATTCTACCAGCTCTGGAGCTTAACTACTGTGAATAGGTGTTGCTTAGGCAGTATAGTTTAATGGTTCCTGGGGTATTTTAATTCAGGACTCCACAATCTAGTTTTTCAGGCTTTATGCTTACGGGAAGAAGGTCACAAAATCACCCAGTCTGCCCAGCTGTAAAATCGCATGCATGTATTTAGGTAGCTTAACTAAAATTGGTAGTGTGCATTGAAATACTTGGATGAAAGCTGCTTAACAGTGTAAGTGCAAAGTATTATTATTAGAAACATCGTTACATTATCATCAGCATGGCTTACAATGAAAAACTATGAACTTCTGGCTCCAAGAGCAAATTTTTCTTTGTGTTGTAACATAAGTATTCAAGAAATCAAAAATAGACAAAATAAGAACATAGTTGTAAAACAAATAACAGTGATGTTAACTTATTAAAAGCTTCTTTGTGGTATAAGGCAGGAAGTGAAACTGCTTTCAAACTGCAAATATTTCTCAATCATTTCATGCACCAGCAATCTTTGTAATAGGTTTTCTGTTGGTTTTGCAAAATGTTCAGATGAGCAGATAAAAGTTCAGACACAAGGGAAAGGCAGTCATTTTTCTTGGATTTCACTAGCTGTATACTTCATTCCGCGATTCAAAGTGACCTTAGAGTCTGCCTCCAAGAACAGATGTGCATACTGAAAGTTTGAGCCCTAACTATTTTTATGGGGTCATTCTTTTTTATAAACTAGAAGCACTGTACACTAGCAGCCAGCTAACTGGCTTTGGGTGTTGACTCATGTTTGGTGACAGAGTTCAATCAGAGATAGCTGAAGGAGAAACGGCTCCCAGCTATCTTCCCCACCCCTCTGCTGGGGATGCTGCCTTGCCACGGGGCTGTCTGAATGTGATGTGTGCCTGCACCCAAGCCAAAGGAGATTTTATTCTGCTGTACTCATGAGCTGCTGCTGATTTCAGGCTGTAAACCCTGCTGATTCGGGAGGGGATGCTTGTTCTGCTACACTGTCCCTGGGATGGTAACATCCAACAGAAGGACAGAGGTGACATCTGGCAACGGTAAATGCTTTGTCCATCCCAGTTAAAGCTGCCACTGAATGTGAATCAACTCTTTCAGGTTTTGTGCTACTTGGAACTACTTTTCTGGCTCTAAGTATCATGTTATGTTGATCCCAGAGGGTCAAGTACAAAAGTATTGAGCACTTAGAGATACTAAATGCCTTTACACAGTGAATTAATGGGGCTTGAGAGCACTTGGCAATGGGACTGCTCAAAAAACCTTCCATTAAAACTGCTGTTTGATAGAAAATAGTTTTTTTTTTTTTTTTTTTTTTTTAATTAAAAACTGAAAGCTAGAAAACTGAAACTTCAGCTACCATATTCACTGCTGCACCTGGGTCAGACTCGGAAAGCACAAGGACTAAATGTTAATTAGATATCTCTTGACTCAGTAATTCTTGCTAAAAATGCTGCATGTGGGGCATCTAGAAGAGCAGCAGGTGTTGTGGTAGATTTTACTTGTCTAATCTTGTAGTTTCTAGACACCACCACCCCAGTCTCTTCATTTATTCAGCTGGTAAAGGCTCGTTCTTGCTGTACAAAATGGAAAAAAGCAAAAGGTAGAAAAAGCACATACAATTCAAAAATTCCAAGGTAATTCCATTTCACAGTGTTCAAAGGAGATCTAGTCTGAGCATTTATTTGGTTAATATTTTTAGTCAAATTCTTGTCTAAATTTTCACAAATTAATCTTTTAGTAAATTGAGAGAAAATGAACCTTTTGAAGACTTTTGCAAGCCTTTTCTGAGGACAGAAGACACTTAATTTTTGTATGAAAAGATACATTAACTGTGTATAGACACCATACTGGGATTTGAGAAACCTGGATTTGGTTCTCTGTTCATCGTATGATTTTCAACATTATCACCTAGTTTTCCAGCACCTCACTTCAGCATCTGTAAAACAGGGTGTCATGTTTACCTTGCAGAGGTGTGGAGATCAGTATACTGAAAAGTACCATGTTTTTAATTAACATGGTTGTATGGGATGGTAAAAGTGTACATTTGTTTTTCCATGTACATTTGTTTTTCCCTGGATTCCTACCCTTGACATTTTGCTTTGGCAAACAGGGAAAACCACAAAGTTCTCTGAAATCATAGCAATCTGTTGTTCCCACTCTGTTTGTGTGCTCCAAAGCCTGTAAAGTTTTATTAGAATCTTCACAGAGACTTCATATACTTCGTATTGGATTTTAAGGACCTCAGGATCTGTATGGACCAATATATTTATTGTTGTGTGCTGAGCATCGTCACATCTGAAGTCTGATGAAAGCTTTTCAAAGTTTTTCAATAGATATCATGCACTTGTTGATATCCATATATTTTTTTTTTTCAATCATGATGTTAACAGGAAGGAAAACATTTAGGGATAACTTTATTTGCCTCACTTGCTCCTGAAAACTTTTTAGTTGGCTAACAATAGCCAGGTAGATGGCAAACAATGGGAAGGTGAAGCCTACCGCTGTAATCTGTCACAGAAGGTCAAACAGAGCCTTCAGTACCACAGACAATATTATTTATAGGACACAACAACTAAAAGAAAGGTTGAAACCTTTCCAGACATTGCAGGGAGTTGGTGGCTGTAGGCTCTGCTCTGGATGTTTGAGGAACCTTGATTCATTATCAGTTGTGCACTGTTTGTGCACCACAGAAGTAAAAGCTGTAGAAATGTATATAAATAGGTGTCAGATAACACAAGAAGTACTTGATAAACTCTTTGGTCATGCAGATCAAGAGGCACTGATGATGAGGAGAAGCTGAATAGCTGTATGACATTTGCAGGAGATGGAAGGGGATGGTGTGTTTTGCAATTGAGTGAGTCCATCTCCTCCCAGTGGTTTTGTTCTTAGATCTGTGTTTGGTGGAGATGGTTGGGATCATTTAGGTTAGAAAGGACCTCAGAAGGACTCTGAGTTGTTCAGCTCTGCATCCAGTCAGGTCTTGAAAGTCCCCGAAACATAGACTGCATAGCCTCTTTGGGCAACCTATTCTACTGTGTGATTTCTACTGGTTTCATGGTGAAAAAGCTTTTTCCTCATCCAGTCTGAACCCAAGCCATCTTTTCTTCAGGCTGAACAAGTCTACATCCATTAGTCTCTCCTCACAGGGCCAGTGCTCCAGCCTCCAACCATCTTGGGGGTCTTCTGCTGAATTCACCCCCAGTTTCTTGATATTTTTTTTCTCTGTCATACAGGTTACCAACAAGAAACATAAAAAAAATTAAAAAAAAATCACAGGGGAAATGTCAGTTTTCCCTAGAGGAAACTGTTTCCAGTTCAATAGTGGTCCACACAATCAGGCAATGGGCTGCCAGGGTTCTGGCCTCGCTGGCTGTGTAGCTTTGCAGCCACAGTTGGGGCAGATTGTCAGCTGGCATTGCCAAGAATCTCGTTCAGTTCCAGGGCTGCTGCAATATTACTCGGGAGTTTCCAAAATGAGGTACTGTGCAATTTCAGGGAGGAGAATTTCCAAAACTACAACATTTTCTTCTCTGAACGGACTTCTCCTTCGGTTCCTCTTTTTCCCTCCTCCAATGTAATTCTCTTCAGAAGTGACTTTGTATAAGGCAAAGTCTGAACCAACAAATCTACAAATCCTTTTATTGTAATTTACACAGAGGATTGTGACAAGCATGCAGGAGACCCTGTGATTACTAAGATGTTTGTTTAACAGAACGAAACTATTTCCCTCTTTACTGTAGACTTCAGATTTTGAACAATTATTAACTTGTAGCCTTCCCTCTTCCTTCCTTCCTTTTCTCTTTATACGTGTACCTAAGGTTTTGCATTTCTATCTTATCTGCTGTTTTCAAAATGTTAATAGTGAATTTTTTTGCATTTGCAGGGGTAGAAAGCAGTGTGTGTTCCAGAATGGATGTTAAAGTAATAATAATATAATTAAAAAATGTTTTTATTAACAATTGTTCCACTGTAGATAATAATCCTCATCTTTCACCTGCAGGCAAACCTATAGTGTCTTGCTTTAAGGGTGGCAATACCTTCCATGTGTAGCAATATTAGTCCAACTTCAACATTGTTCTTTGTAAAACAGGGTATCATGTATGTGAGGCAAGGGCAAATGTGAGATGGAGGTTTCTCTAGCAAAGAGGAACAGCTGCTCCACCTGGAGCCTTGTCGCCTTGTCCTAGGGACTCTGTGAGCTATTGATAGGAGTGAAAATGCTATTTGGTTGACATTTTTTCACAGTTTATTTTGACATTGGTTACTTATAGACTCTTGCTATGATGACCATGCAAATTAACCAGAGACTCAGCCCACAACAACCTTTTCCCTTTGTTAAGAAGACTTTCATTATAAGTTTCATTAACAGGTGAGAGGATGATAAAAATATGAGTAGGGGAAAAAAAGTATCAAGAGAAGGTTCATGTCATTGTTTTTTGTGTCACCTTGTTTCTGCGCTAAGGCCCTGTCCCATTCACCAGGCCAACAGCTGTGTGGTCTTGGGGGTGACTAGCTGAGGTAGGTGATGTCACCTGAAAAAACATACATTTCTGGCTGGATTGGCTTTGTGTTAAGAAAATGAGGAAAAAAGGGCCGTAAATTTCATTCTTTTGCAGAAGGTGCCTCACAGCATGAAGCTGAGCTGGTAGACTCCTGTGCCACAGGAGGTTGTAAATGTGAATGCCATGCCGGATTGAAAAGGGCCTAGAAAATGTTATGAATAGTTGTAACATTTGAAGTAATAAGACAGGCTTAATTAAATCTCATATTTCAGGACATTGGCTAGTCTCTGTAGGGATCAGGAAGGATTTTCCCTTATCCATACACAGCATTTCATAATTGGCCAGGTGCATTATGGGGTTATTGTCTTTAAATCAGAGGCAGTGATTAAATGCTTCTGCTAGGAGTGGGATACTGGACTTGAGCAGTTGGCCTGATCTGGCATGGCAGATTCTAGGTTCTTTTAGATTGTTGCCTACCCTCCCTTGTGATTTGTATTGTGATTCTCACAATATTTGACATTTTTCTAGCTTCTGGATGAAGGTGGTGGCATTGAGAATCTCAGCTCCCACCAGAATACATTTTTTAGCCCTTATATCAATACAGTAAGGTTTGTAAACATGACCAAAACCTCTGAAATAAAAGAAAATCCAGGCCATATTTTATTGCATTGTATGTTACAGTGACTGTTAATACCATCTTTGCATGTCCCAACTCAGAGCCACTATATAATCCATACCTTGTCCTGTAATCAAAATGAATAAATAAAGTGTGATAAGTCTCCTGACCTTTGAAGTACTCTAGGAGATGGCTAAAATGTCATTTTTTATGCCTGCCTATTCTTAGTGGCTGCACTAGTTGTGACTGTAAAACTATTTCTACCTTAACTTTCTGTGTTTGTGTACCTGGAAGTCTGGAAAACTTTACACTATTGGAATGGTGGAAAGGAGGAATCTAGGCCCAAAGCTAACTGTTTATGTATGCCTGCTTAACTTCTATTTGCTATATGACTGAGCTTCCTTGTGTTGAGACTTAAGAGACTTATGTATGAGACTTATGTCGGTGCATAGATCTCCCAGGTTCTTGAACTCCTAATGTAGTCATGCAAAGGGGGCAGATGTCTGAAATGGTGGCTCACTCAAGGCAGAGCAGACGTGAGGTGTTGGTTCTTTGCTAGGAGGCAGTTTGGCTTCTCTTTCCTGGAGAAGAGGAGGCTCAGGGGCGACCTTATAGCTCTCTATAGGTACCTCAAGGGAGGCTGTAGCGAGGTGGGGGTTGGTTTGTTCTCCCACGTGCCTGGTGACAGGACGAGGGGGAATGGGCTTAAGCTGAGCCAGGGGAGTTTTAGGTTAGATGTTAGGAAGAACTTCTTCACTGAAAGGGTTGTGAGGCATTGGAACAGGCTGCCCAGGGAAGTGGTGGAGTCACCATCCCTGGAAGTCTTCAAAAGACTTTTAGATGTAGAGCTTAGGGATATGGTTTAGTGGGGACTGCTAGCGTTAGGTCAGAGGTTGGACTCGATGATCTTGAGGTCTCTTCCAACCTAGAAATTCTGTGATTCTGTGATTCTGTGGTTATGTTGTGTTATCCCAGAGGGAAATGCCAGAGACACCAGTTGGGAGTTTATCTGCCAATGCACCTAAAAGGCTTCCAGCAGGCACACCATGTGTTTCTGACTGCTGTGTAGAGATACACAACCTTTTTGAGTATTGTACTGAGGGCAGCTGCCAGTTATGTCCATCAGCCAGCTGCTCGTGGTGCTGCAGAATGGGAAAGGTCATTTTACTGGAACAGGGAAATGTGGAAGGGGTCAGAGGATGCTTGACTACCTTGTTGTATCTTGCCTGGTTGAATGAGACACATAAAAATCAATCCAATTCCTTTGCCTGTTTCTGCAGAAAGGCCAAGACTGCTTTAATTAAAAGACCTGTTGTTAAAAGACAGCTCTCTAAAATCCTTTGTAAAGGAGCATTTACAGATCATTGAGATGGCTACTAATTGTCACTGATCGTTGTTCATAGTGAACTATGAGTAAAAATATATACTGGCCATTTCTTGAACAAAGAAGGGCCAGCCCCTGCCCTGAAGGGCTTACAGTGATTGCCCAGCATATCTGTCTTGTGATTCAGGGAACATGAAAGTGGCTCCCAATTAGTGTAGTGTGGAAGCTTCTGATAATTTTTTAATAATATGTACTTTAAGGAAAAATTTAGCTTTATTCTGAATAATTAATGCTTGTGAAAGGTTTAATGTGTATTCACTGACTTTGTGATACTGGCACATGAACATAATAATAAGGTATGGGTATGCATGAAAGAGTTTTCACTTGCATGTTGACTTTTGACATATTTTTCAATGCTGAATAATAAGGTTTATTCAAAATTCCTCCAGAGTGATGGTGGTAAAGAATTGAACGTGTTCTATTAAATTTCCTCTCAACTGTTTGCAGGACAGTGCCATGATGAAAAGTTCAGTTTGTGTGGAGAAATCAAACTGACTACTCAGTCAGTACCTGCAGATCTTTATGAAGTGTATTCACAGTACTTGGAAAGATTCTTTGCAGATTTTGAAGAGTCTTGTCTGTTGTATGTATGCATCTGTGTATTAGTCAAATGATCTGCTTTTAAATGAAAGTAAGCAAAGAAAAAATACTAATGACATCTAGAGCCAGTGAAAAGTGGTTTCAGTTTCTTGAACAGGGCACTGAGATGCGAATCACCAAACTTTCACTGTTAGAACAAACGGAGTGTTTTTTCCTCAGGGTAACAGAGGTACATGTCAACTGCCTGAATGGGAAAGCTCAGTGAAGGTAACACACTATTAGTTTTACCATGAGGTAAACTCCCTCAGGTCAACCCTGGGCAGGGGCACAACAATCATCTTGGCAAGTCACCTCGTGGTAAAACTTGTAGTGCCTCATCTTCACTGTTTTTTTAACCTTAAGGTAGATGACGTGTGTGTTAGATACCCTGAGGTAAAAATGCCGCCTCTTTATCAGCAAGCACCTGCCTTTAGATGCATACGTGCAGATCAACACCATGCTCCTTGACTGTCCCTGGGTGTGACATTTGGCCTGTACTATGGCCTACCCTGTCTTTTTGCCTCTCTAGCACCCTTCAGTACACAGAGTAAATCCGGCATCCCTCATGACTTCATTTCAGCCCACTTCTTTCAACAAACCTGGCTCATAAAAAGTTCAAAGGTTGTCAGAGGGGCTGTTGTTACTACTTTTGGAAAGACGTAATATTGGAAATCACCATGTTGTGTGTTTTCTGTAACCATGAATGTGCTGTAGGCACCCAGGGTTCATTTCATCATGCTTTTCTCCCCATGGTTTCTTTCCAAGCTACCCTCCCATCTACTGCTTCTTCAGGGATTCCTGTTGGCCACCATTTTGTGCTTTTATGTTTAGAGTATTCCCATTTTAATCTCTACCAAGAAACAGGGTGTTCCTCTGTCCCCATCCCCCATTCCTACCCCCCTTCTCCCATTTGCTGAAGGTCCCTTATTTGTTCCTGTGCTAGGATCTGGAAACATGCTTTTCATTTGCAGCAGTCTTATCTCCCAGGCAGAGCAAAAAGAAGTAAATTATTCAGTTGCCCACATTTTAACTATAATGGGGTGAGAAGCAGATGGTTAATAGCAACTGTTATTTTTCTTTTCCGTGTATAAGCAATTGTAGGGGGAAATAAAGTTATTGGTTTGGCTAGGGAGAGGCGAGGGATTGCATGCATTCTGCACTTTTCTCTTTGGGTGAACGGGCTGTCATCAAAATCATATGGTCTGTGCTTTGATTTGTAGAACTTCTCCTGAACATTGGGCTTGCCTGGATATGACATTCAAAAGTTCCCGTGTTACAGGCAAACAGATGAATGCCCTTGAGCTGAAAGAAAGACCTTGCTTGACTCAGAAAACTAATGTCATTTTCCTGGTGTTGTTACTGAAGGTAGTGTTATACTTCTGTGTATCTGAACATGACAGCAATTACAGCATGGGTAAGTACTTATAATCAGCTGTGATAGTGTTTATTTTAGAAGTTGAGTGAATCACTAGAAAGCTTCTTGCTGAATGATTTTATCGGGAAAAACTGTTGCCTTGCAGCTATGTAAACTTTCAGAATACCAGAAAATGATGTGGTATTAAGGCATCATTATGCCTTAAATATGTTCTGTCTTCTAGGTATTGAGAAAGTCTCAATTTAACAGGTATTATCTGAGTGTCCTGTTTGCTCGTCAACTCCTCTTTTTCACTTCCTTCCTAATTTTCCTTCCTCTGGTGAGAAATTGTGTTTTCCCATCTCCTCTTTACCTACAACTCAAAAGTATTTTAGTATTCCTTTGTACCTCTGCAACCAACCTACATTCACAGCATTTTGTTATTCTCCAATATTGATCCATGTCTTCTTCTATCATAAAGCTTTGGTTGCAAAGAGCCAGAGCCTCCTGTTAGACTCATTTGATATGACTCTGAGTCCTGCTAAACCTGCCCAAGATCAAACTCTTGATTTGTTTGTGAGTTCAGATTTCTTATCCCAGGTCCTGTGAGTGATCTCTTCATGTGGGTGGCCTGTGTGCTAAAAGGTTGGGCCTTGCATTTTTCTAGCCAAGTCACGTGTGTGCCTCTGGAATCTCAGAAATTTTCCACTTGATAGAAGAAGGGGACTTCAGAAGCAATGGTATAAGTGCTTAGAATTAGAGGGCGAGAAAACATTTCAGTGTGCTGATATCCTTCTCTCCTGCCCACTTTTAGAAAATTGTGGCTTTTTTTTTCTGAAATTGCAGGTTGTCATACTGATGGGTATAGGCTTCCTTCTACTGGCAGGGATTACTCTTCTGCCAGTAGAAATGGCACAAGGGCCTAGAAAGCTAGATGTTACAGCTTTAAATTTGTGAGAGTTACATCTGAACGCTTTGTTGAATTTTGAACTGGTCCTTCTGTCATGATGAAAGCTTCCTGAGTTTCATGTTGCTGTGAAGGGAACACTGCCCCAAGAAATCAGTATGCTAAAAGTTAATAGATGTATTGAATGAAACCTTTTGGATTCCTGGGTTTAAGGTCCAAATCACTGTTTTTGACAAAAATACAGGCTTATATTATTAGAGAATGGCCTCTACAAAGGCAAAACACCATTCACAGATGAGCGAAATGCAAGCTCATTTGCCTTTAAGAACACTTTCAGATTTTTCACAAGCAGATATGAGCTTACAGTTCTTGAGCACAAATGATGTGAAGTGAAGACTTCTGCAAGTAATATGGTGGGTCAGTAGAGGTCTGCACAGGAGGCACTAAGTGGTGACAAATATCTGCAGGTGAAAGCCAAGTAGATAAATATAAGGCACTTTAGCACCTGTTTTCTTATCTAACCTTTTAAGATTGTCATTAACAGTTTCCTGTTTGTCCTTTGGTTAGGATCTCAGTTCACCTTGAAGAAGCCGATTGTTCTGTGGGAAGACTCATTACGAACTGTGTCTCACTCCGCCTCAGCAATTGGGCAGTCAGCCCTGAGATTTTATTCCCAGGTCTGGATTGAATGACTGCTTCACATAACAAAATGTTGCTGAAGCCTGCTATCTTTGATATCAGAACTTTAGCTTTAAAGCTAAAGGCTGTGTCATTCCCCACCCCTAACCCTTAATTTTTTCTTCTCCCTTCCTTGTCCTCTGTGTCTTTGTTAGGCCCATTTTAAGATTAAAACCAAGAGGTATCTCAGGGGTTTTATGGTTAGCTCACGGTATACAAAATTACATACACTAAGAAATCTGGGGACTTCTCTCTCTTGCTTCAGTGACTCCAGCAGCTTGCCTAGCAATCCTTCAGTGACATGCTGTAAGGGTCATGAGTTTGGAGCAGAGCCAGCAGTGGTGTTAAGCAAAATTCCTTATGACTCCCATCATCATCTTCCCCCTTTTTTTTTTTTTTTTTCCCTCCATTTTTTTTTTTTTTTTCATCTTTCTTTCTTTATTTGCTTTTGGCCCAGTGCAGGTAGCAAAAGCAACATGTCTGAACCTGTTTCCTCATCTGTTCTCTTGGCTGCCCACTTTCTTCTCCCCCAGTTCAGGGAAAGTGAGGAAGAAAGGTTTGGCTGTGCCCAGCAGCACTGCAGGTGTCTGTCCCTCAGAAAGAGTCCCAGTGGTGTGGGCGTGCTGGAAAGAAAAATCCCCAGTGACTTCACCCAGCTTGGCTTGTGGTGGTTACTCACAATGAGGTCATTTTTTTTTTTTTTTTTTTTTTTTTTTTTAGCTCTGCATGTTTAATGCTACATCTGGGTTTTTGCATATGAGTGAAACTGCAGCTCTGGGACTGATTCAGGGAGTTTTCTCTGAAGAGTAGTTTTGGTGAGTAAACACAGATAAGAGGAAGCTGGGTTAATCCAATAACTCCTCCCTCAAGGGCAGGTGCAGCAACGTGGCTCAAGGTACAGAACAGAGGAAATGCCTTGTTGACACAGGTGATCAGAGCAAAGTGGCCAAAATTGATATAATGATATTAGTTTGCAAGGCAAAGCCCTGCTTTCTCAAGGCTGCTGCTTTCAGTTCTCCGTAGCTTGTCTCTGTTCTTTAACCTCTGTTTGGTCTGGTGTCTTGCCGTGGGTGATTTTCCAGCTCCTCTTCACCATCTCTCAGTAGCTGCATCAGTTCAGTGCAGCTTGGACTGTGCTGTGTTCACCTATAAGGATTATTAAAATAAACTTTAAGTCATATTAGAGCTGTATGTGGGATAAGATGGTTATCAAGGTTTATTTTTTCTCATAATTAGGTCTCTTAAACATTGCCTCATTAGACATCTTCTGTGACTGTTGGAAAAGTCCTCGGGGGGCTAGCGGTTGTTTTCAAGGGAAGTTCAGATGATAAACAACATACAGAAACTTGCCGCTCTGTGAAGAGGTTTTTATTAATGATAGTTAACCAGGCATTTTTCTTAAATACTTGATTCTTGTCCTGAATTCTCTCCAGACTTTTCACTGTTATTGCAGCTCTGGTATCCTACAGCAAGTAAGAACATAACTTTACAACTGCCTATTCACACATGGGAGATGGGGGAACTGCATTAAGAGCCCATCAGATAGGAGGCTGAGAGGATGCTTAGGTATGAATGAAGCCACTTCCAAGTTTGGCAAGCTGGAGTGCCTTGGCCTGACCTGAACTCTTATTCCTACCAGCACTACTGGATTTGCAATGGCTGTAAGCAACTCCGTTCCATCATGCCCTTGACTGTTTAACACACAGGGTTTCAGGCCCATCTTTGTCTCCCACAGTATTACCCTACTCTTTCCATGCTTAAGGGGCTGCATAGACACCATATATTTTACGTTGGTCTATAAGCTTGAGCTTTTAGTGTTGCCTGTCCCCTGTCCTCACATGATGGGCCCCTGGCTCACTTCCATTTCTCAGTACCTCTATCTGATAAGTCCAGTGCTGCTTAGATATCTCTGGGAGGTGTCAGAAAATATGTTAGGAGACTACTACTTTCTTCAGTCATGTTTTCTTCTAACCTCAATCAGGAAATCTTGCTCTTCATATTCTGCTTCTTCAGTGGTCACCATGGTCCTCTCCTTCTCTGCCCTCACTTCTGCTTCAAAAACAGGAATAGCTGGCTTGCTGCTCCCACTCAGAGCTCGTGGTCCACTGGGTGTGTGGGACACCACATGTGAAGCAGGAACTGTTCTGAAATAAAAAAAAAAGGGATGTTGCTAGTCCTCTGAGGCTTACCTCTGCTTTTCTGCTTGCCACTGTCTACTTATCTTTAACTGCCACAAGTTTTAGGTGAGGTGGTTAGATAGAGCTGACTGCACAATGCAGTCTTTCCAGTGATTGTTTTAATAGTCAAATGTTGCAAAGTTTTTTCCACGAGTTTCTTAATTATTTTTTTTTCTCTAATATTTTTCTTGCTAATAGTCAGATATCTAAGGAGGTATTTTTAGAAAACCGGTGAATCCAGAATACTCACAAATTTTGTGCTTACAAAAAATGCTCACAAATGCCTTTTTTTTTTTTTCCTGCAAAGTTGTGCCAAAGGTACATATATTATTTAATATTTGTCAGTATTCTCTTTGATTCAAGAGTTCTGGCCATATAGACTGGGACAAGGAGGAAAAAAGCATGGTATAACTGATCAGTGGGTAGTGAACAGAGACCATGAGGCTGGGACTTGTTTCTGTGCATGATTTGATGGATTGATCCATGATTAATCTGCAAACAGGAAGAAAAAGGGGATAATTAACAACAAACATGAAATTTGGAATGAATAAATTGACTAGTTGAAGCCACAGATTAGCTGTATTTTCAGATTCAGAGACTATTTGGAAAGGTTAAAGCTAGGAGGAGTTCTGGAATAGACTGCATCAGCAAACTGGTACATTATTTACTCTGGCAAGGTTTTCAGTGGTAGGGAAAGCTATTCCAGGAGGTGTTAGTCTGGGCATGGTCAGCACTGGCTCAGAGTTTGTATAAAATGCAGATTCAGGAGATTATTGGGCATAGAAGCAGACTTTAAGAATTTTAAGGCACCTCAGAATGTCAGTGCATTTGATTATTTGATCTGCTGAGACGTTCTGTTCTCCTCTCTGGAAAAGAGGAATTGGCCTGTGCTGTGGAATGACTAACAAATTGTCCCCGAGGAGTGGCGAGTTAGGTAGGAAAATGTTATTTACCTTAAAAAAAAAAAAGGGGGGGGGGGGATTTACGCATATTCAAGATACTAATAATAAACCATCAGTGGAGTTCTGCTGTCTGCCCATAACTGTGGTCATCTCTTCTCCACAATGTGACTGAGTGTTAGCATTTGTCATTTCACCCAAACTACTCATGCACTAAAACTAACAATTTGGCCATCAGAGCTCTCCTGGGAGGTTTGGACGTGAATCATGGAAGAGGTTTTGGGCCCATGCCACAAGTCATGGGAATTGTGGAAGGAAATTATTATATGCTAGATTTGTTTTATAGTAAACCACATACTGTCCTAGAATTAGGCCTCTACTTTACATTCTCAGGAGCCAAATTGAGGAGTCCTAACTCAGATGAAATTCTTCTTGCAATTGGAAAGCTTGGCTGTCCCAGTCATAATCTAGGCTTTCACTTGGCATCTTTTTTTTTTATTTTTTTATTTTTTTTTTCTTTCTCGTATATTCTTTCTCTTCAGATTCAAGCTTGTTATTTCACAAGGCAAAGCTGCCTTGATTCTTTGAGTGTCTGGTTAGTACTTCTCTTTTAGTACTTATTTCTCTTATCTTTCATATAACTGGAGATACTTGGCTGAGTATCCTTGTTTCACGTTTTGGCCCATACATTTCCCATGCTGTTAATGCCCTGTGATAGAAGCAGGAGGATCCTAAAGTCTCACAGGCAAGGGTTTTGAACATGTTTCTGGGGTAAGCCCCACACTGTATGAGGTTGTTCATGGTTTGCTGTAGGTTCTGTCTGTCCATGCCCTCACCTACTTGACACAGGCAAGAATTAAGGACATTTCTAAAACAAAAAAGAAAACTGTGGAGTCTGTGATGGCAGTGGCATATAGTAAGTCTTATTGATATATGTCCTGAAATGGGAAGATAATTTCAATATTCCGATTAAAAAAAAAAAAATTGGCAATAAAAATTAGACAGTTGTTTCCTTCACTATACTCGTGAGCAATGGAATGGTTCCTTACTGTAATGCAACCGGCATCGTTTTTGTTTTGGAACAGTGTATTTATTCTCCTGGTCTTAGACATGACAACATTCATTTAAGGCTAGTTTTTCATACGCATTCCCCTAGGAGCTGAGGTCATGTAGTCACACAGATAAACCAGCTGAAGAGCCAGTGAACTCAGCTGCAGCAGAACCCATTTGCTATGTGATTGTCCACTCTAAGTAGCTTACTGGTGGAAAAAGTAGACTGACAAACCTTGCACATTCATTTTCAAACTGCTGTAATTTTACTAGCATGCCTTAAAAATTAAACAAACACCCTTCCCTCCTCCTCCTCCCCCCCAAAAAAAACAAAAAACAAAAAACAAAAACCCACTACAACCAAAAATATCTCCCACCCGGAAGAAAAAATCTTCCACTACTCAGAAAGGAGATTGAATATTTCAGGGAGATACTAGGTTAATTTTGCCCAAAATGTATTGTTTGCAATATCTCAGGTACCTTCTGTAGGAAATTAAAATAGTTTGTGGGAAGAACTCTTAAGCCAGCCTTGTAGAATCAACATGGCATATATTTCTTTGTAGAACTTGCTTATATATATATATATGTAATTAAAAGGGGAATACAATTAAGCTGAAATTATCTAGGACTACATGCATTCACCATAGGAAGTGATATCTTGGGCTTAACAAAAAACAATCTGTCATGCTCATCCAAAAGGTATTTTGGGATATGTACTGAGCTTAGAAAAGCTAATTCTCTATTTGAAAAGAATAAAAGATACTATTTTGGATTTTATTCTTTGCAAAGGCACAGCTGAATGGTAAAACCAAGTTTTTCCATGCAGATATATTAGACAGAATTCATACTCCACCAAATGAGACCTTTACGCTTCCACCTGCATATTATGGCTCTAATAAACACGTTATCAGCTCATGAAAATGATGGCAAACAGGTGACTCGAGGATTTGATAAGTCAGCAGCAAAGATTAACAGATTTTTCTCAGGGAAAAGCTATGAGAGATTCCCTTATTTAAAACAATTGCAGCATGTGAATTTACTGCACTTAAATCATTACTGGCAATTAGTATGTGTCAGAAAGGTTGCAGCTGGCTCCAATTACAGGTAGGGCTTTTAGAAGCTGAACTTAATTGTATGTGTGATAGTGAGAGGCTGAGCAATGCATACCAGCATAATGGTACTCCTGGTGCAGAAAGGAGGGCAAGATGTTATGATCTGGGACCTGATTATTTTAACTAGGCCTGGTCCCTGCCTTCTGGGAAATAGACGTTGTAGGAGAAAATTGCTGGCAGTGCAGCCGTTCACCTTACTGAGCTTCTTTGGGTGGGGAAGAACTTAGAAACTATGCAATATATGCAATACTTCCCCTCCTTTTTGCCTCTGTAGTAGGTTTGCACAATTTAAAGTCTTACAAGTTATATCCAGACATGGCATTAATTCATCCAGCTCAAGATGTGCTGCCTCAAAGTCCCTGGAGCTGTAAGGCAAGGAGTGATTTGCAGGCTGCCCATTTATTTATTTTTTTGGTGGGACACTCCTTCTTGTCCAATTGTCACATGTGATGGCTTCTCTTGTATGAATGTTGGACTCTGTGATGTGAGGGCTCATGAACTTGGAACCATGTGCTTGTGATGCTTCTGCTCTAGTCACGTATTAGGATCACTCTCAGTTGTGTGATGGACACACCTCCAACCCAGTCATGGGCTGAGGTGACTCTCTTGTCATTGCAGTTTCCTCTCTGGTTGTGTGGGTTTCTTGTCACGCAACAAAACAGAGATACTTTGAATAAAAGAGTAGGATGTGTTTGATCACATAGTAGGAATGGGGATCACAGTATGTTGGCTGCCTTTCCATAACTTTATAAGATGTAATGTGATCTGTCTTGCTGGAGAAATTTATCCTTAGTGCTCTTGAAGTTCTAGTTATATCAGAGATTAGCATCTCATGATCTGTGTTGCTCCAGCTAACTCCTGTGCCCTGTTAGTAGGAGTTTTAAAGTATGAAGAATAAGTATTAATATTCCCTTCTAAGGGTTTAAGTGCTGCATGTGAATATGGTGTGTTGCTGTGTCAAGATGATGCCCTCAGGTGGATCCTAAGCTTACTGCTGGCTTATAGAGGACCTTGCATGTGTTTAGTAGAAGAAGGGAGAGTGCAAAAGACATGCTACCATATTTTCCCTTCCACTTCCTCTCTAGTTCCTCCACCATTGCATGCTACTACTTCAGCTCAACTTACTCTTGAGTTGTAGTGTGACTATATTTGTGTTTCCTTGCTCATTAGCCAGCAAATAATGCTGTGTGGGCATGTGGCAGGCGTTCTGCAGTGTGCTTGTACTTGGGCTGATGCATGGAGTGCAAGCATCCTATTGATTCTTTGTATTGCTCATAAACCCATGTATGATCAGCAGGACATCTACCATGAAACTCATTTAGAGCTGCTATTTTGGGAAAGCAGGGTGAAGTTTCATATACCATGTGCAAATGTGCAAAGGATGCCATGCTTGTAAAACCAAACCGAAACTTAGCTGGAGAAGCAGTAAGCATTCCAGCAGTGCACACAGACCAACCTTCCAGTAATTCCTCCGAAGTCTTCCTTCTTACAACTTTTCTGCTTAGATCCAAGTTCCATAAATGTTGCTATAATGTTGATAATCTGTTTTAAATCCCTAGCTCCTTCTCCGGGATTTAAAGATGGTGGTGATAATAAAGTAACAACTGGGGCCTGGGAAAAGGGAATTCGTGATTTGCAAACTATTCCTATATTAAAGCACTGCTCTTTTTATTTGCAGTAATAGAGGTGCTTGCTGATGTGTGGTCAGCTAGGGCAGTTATTTGGAAATGGTGTTAGTTTGTTGTGTGAGGCTTGTGAAAACATAAACACTGCTGTATCTTTCCTTGTGATTTGTTTGATAGAAGCACAACCATTTGAAACACAAACATATGCTGCCCCTACAAGACATAATCTGTCATAAGTCCAGAAACAGATCTGTTCTGCCCCACATATTGCAGTTCAGAGTATCCTTTGTGCTTTGGGGACTACGGCTGGAGTTCCTACACAGCAGCATCACATTGCAAATTCATAGTTTTAATTCTATAATAGTCATTTAGGTTGGAAAAGGCCTTTAAGATCATGAAGTCCAACGAATGGCCCACCTAATGTCAAATCAGCTGGACTGTTCACTGTTTGTTGCTGTGAGTTCATGAGCATGGATGTGCCAGCACAGGAGATAGGGGTCCAAGAGAAAATATGAGTATGTTAAAGCAGCATGGGCTACACCTCTTTCCCAGCTTTATCTTGGTGTCTCACACTAGAGGTCTGTAGTATGTGCATCTTGGAGGGCTGTGAGTTTCATCAGCCCTCCTGGGGTAGGTTCAGTGTGGCCAGCTCCATGTAGTTCCTGCAGTTCTCTGTGCACACCAAAACTACACAGCTCCTTTTATTTATTTATTTTTAAATGAAGGCAGAGTTGCTTGTCTTGTAAAGTAATCGCTGGGATGATTTTGTCTTCTAAGAATTAAAGCATTGCTGTTCTTAATGCAAATTTAAACAAATGCAATGCTGCTCTTAATGGAAACTGCCATGGGGTGTACATGAAAGTTTGTCATGAGAAAACCAGGCTGCTAATGGGCTGTCCCAGGTCTTGCTAGCCACATCTTCTCTTTGAGGATTCCAAGAACTGTACAGATGTCTTTTAATTATATTTCCACAGCTGAATACCCTGCCTATTTTGTAGGAACAACCTTTATCATAGACAATTCACTGTGAAGGATGGAGGTTGCAAATAGATTCCTCTCCCTGAGTGTATTTATTTCATGGAAAGAGGTTCTGGGGGAATAAAATTCTGGGGAAATAAATCCAACTTCACACATGGGAAATATTCTTTCATGTGGAGGACTCCAGCAATTTGTTCTGCTCTTCTGCAACTCATGCATTAGAAGAACTTAGGAATGGTATACAAGAGACTTAGAGCATTGCAGTGCTAAATAAGGAAACTCCTTGTCTTCCTTTAGTGTTTAATCTTCCTTCAATGTTTCTGTTTTTCATAGGTTGTTATATTCATATCACTTAACAGCATTGACTATACAGATCTATTCAGTGAGAGGTCTGGGAGGAGGACTTTTGTGGTCCTGGTAGCTGCTATAACTTTGTGTCCTTGCACGGCATTTTAACTTTCAGGGTTTCTATATGCTATGCCATGAAACAGCTATAGGAGTAACAACATAGAGAGGTGTAATGGCATATCAGAATTGCAGGTGTGTAAAATTACCTATAAGTTCCTCAAAGAAAGGCACTCTCTAATGTAAATTATTATGATTATTGCCCTCAATTTCAATCCTTTTATGGCTCTGGACAATGTATAATAACAATGAGAGCTTTTCTTCTCTGCATCAATCCTTGCTCTGTGAAGCTACTCTGAGCTACTCTACAGAACCAAAGCTCCTTATGTGTCCCTTCTTCCTTTCCCTTGCCCACCCCTGACTGAGACTGCCTAAAACTTACTTCTAACAGTTTGCAGCACACCTGTGATTTTAGCTTGCATGTGAAGAGAAAAGACTTTAAAACATGACTTGGTTGGACTTCAATCCTTTTTGGAAAATAGGACCACTGCTGACAAGGCCCTAGGATCCTAGGGTTCTGGGAACAACCTTGGCTATTGCAAAACCTGTGATGAAAATGGGAAGATAGAAATACTCAGGTCACTCTTTGTGTGTGTCCATCAATGATGGCAGCAACTGAAATGATTCTTCCTTGCAAGGAAGGCTCCTTGTACTTATGTTTTCTTTTTAAGAACCCACAGTCTTGTTCTCCTCCATGCCTCAAGCAGAAGTAGCATGGGGTGACCCTAATTGCCCAGGTGGTGTTTTGAACACCACGGGACATGTCTTTCTTCCTGAAAACTGTTGAGCGAAAAAGTAGTTTCTTTCTTTCCCAAGTTTGTTGTCCCCCCGTGTGGGACATGGTCCTTATTTTGTTTCCTCCACTGCCATTCTTATCCCCCATGTTTCCTTTACAATGTCTTCTCTGTGTTTGGGCATCAATAGCTGGGCTTCACCCTCCTCAGGGCTCCAACTGGTGGGGATTTGCCTTAACAGCCAGTCCTTTCGCAGCAGGGCTTTTTCTAAGACCTCTCGCTCCCCTGGGAGCAGCTGTCAGCCCACACAGCTTGTCCTGAACAAGGGAATATTTGAAGGTTTTACTTAACTCACTTTCACATTTTTTCACAGATTAGTATTTTTTTAAACCCCGTTATGTTGTTTTAATTGAGTCTTGCCACCAAAACAAATGAACATTGTGTCACCACATCTCAGTTCCTTTCATACAACCACAGCTAAGAGAATTGGGAGGCTGTGCTACCTGCAGAAATGTTGAAACCAATGCTATGTATAATCTTGATGGATTACATTCAAGCTACTCTGTACATAAATCTGGTCACACCAGAACAAGAACCGTGGAAAGTATATAACATTAATGTATACTCATTACATTCCTCCTTTCACAGCCTCCAAGCCTGTCAGGCAAGCAGGGGGGTGGGGGACTACAAGTAATGAGGAGTTAGGTTTAAACATTTTACTTAAAATCATTGCAGCTCTTCATCAAACAGGGAGTGCACTTTAAAAAAAACACAGTGCTTCTGTCATGTACAATGGGTGCTAAGAAGTAATGAGTTCTACATTTGTTTTCATCAGTTGCAAAGAAGCTGTTCTCATTTTGTAACTTTCTGGAAGAAGGCAAGATTAAAAAAATACCTTGCAAACTCTATTTAAAATTTATAGTACAGCTTCTACTCCCTTTGAAACCAAAGACAAATTTCCTACTGATTTTATCAGGAGCAATATAAAGTTCTAAAAAGATAAGTGTTATTCTTTCTACTTCATGTAGAAATATGTCACTCAGTACCTCCCAGGATGGTACTGGCTCTATCTCTACAAGTGTATACCACAGACTGAATTTGGCCCCTGCAGTTAACATTTTTTTTTTTCGTTTGATTCACAGAACCTCTTCTCAAAAAGAAGGTCCATGTGGCCCACAAAGTCTGGACAAAGCAGCCATGCAAGGTAGGATACCTCCCTCCATGACTATGGGGTGGCTAGACCAGGAGATCAGTACATGGAGTGACACTTTCAAGCTGCTGTGCCTCATGTTGGCACTTTCTCTTTCATACTTCTCAACTTTCAAAGCCCCTGAGCACCTTTTTCCAGGAGAGTAAGTGTGGATTTAATCATCTAACTGAAGTCCCAAATTTTAAACTTTTGCTGAGAAGCCTGGCTGTTTCAGGAGGACAATGCCATGTTATGTCACACATTTTTGGAGGAGAGTGGCACATTAACGGCCAGCTCAAAAGGAGGGAATTTCCTTTCCAGGCAGAATGAACAGGCAGGTCTGTTGCTGATCACCAAGTCTGTGGTTTATTTAACTGCCTTTTTTTTTTTTTTTTTTTCCTTTCTGTTCCTTCAGGCCCTAGCTGGTGATAGGGTTACCAGGCTCCATTGTCAGCAGTGTACTGATGACACTAGAGTTTATATCTTATTTCCTACAGCTGCAAACACTGCCAGCACTAAGATTTCACAATGCCTGGGACACCAGCACTGGGATGAAGAAGAGTAACTTCTAACTGAATTCAGCTGGTGTGAGAGGCTGCAAGGTGGGTGGCTTTCTGGATAAGGGAAAACCACCCATCAGAGATCTGCCCTACTGCCTCTCATCTCCAAAGACCTCTGGCCTTGCTGGCCTTACTGTTGGCTTCCTATGCCCTGATATTCCTCCTTTTCAACCCTAGATTTTGCTTGACATCTTTCACTTGGTTGTGAGTTGGCATGATGATTCATTCATCTGTTACCTTCAGACTGAATTACTGCAATGGAGGATGAAGATAGGGGCAAGTCAGAGATTCAGTTTATGCAAATATCACACTTTTGTATCCTTGGGAAAATGAGCCACTATCACCCCAAGCCTTGACCTTCTTTCTTGTTCCTGGGCTGTCTCCGTGGTTTGGCTCATCAGAGCCATGTGTTAATCACTACCATCCCTGGTTTGCTATGGCCAAGCCTGCAAGGCCAGATCCTGCTCACCAAAGCTACTCTTTAGTCACCTTTGTCCTGTGATTCACATGCCTGCATTGGCATGCAGTTACGTTCCTTCCTCTGAGCTTAGCCATGGTTGGCCAGTTGGCATGCTGTTGTTACACTAATAGTAGACACAAGGTCCCTCCATGCTCCCCATTGCTCTGTTGGGGTTGAGTTTTGAGAAATTCTAGCCACCCTTCACTTTAGCTAAAGCCAAGGGCACCACTGCATGCAAATAAAGAGAATTTCATAGTCCCTTATAGACCTCCATATATAGAAATAAATAATACTTGTACTTATAATCATGGAACATTCTGGCATATTTATAAGCATCATCTGTTATGTTCCTTGACATTCAAGTTTTGTCTCCAATTAATAATAAGTATTTTATTTGAGACATTGAAGGTCTGTGCTTTCTGGTCTCTCTCAGTGATTCACTTCTCTGGGTTCCTAAGAAGCTGGTTTGCTCAAGGTGTTGTAGCTGTTGTTATCCTTGAGAGTAACACACAGGTCACAGCTGATAGAGATAACAGAGCAGACACTGTTAAAAAACAAACAATCAAACAAACCCCTCTGTTCTAAAACCTGATGTCGTTAATAGTCCTTGATCTTCACTGGATGCTTGCAAACTTGACTGTGTGCTTCAAGGGTAGACTCTTTGTATTTGCAGTTTTAACTAAGAGGCATCCATGCTGTGGGATGCATGTTGAGGTAGTGTTAGGATCAGAATTACCGAACCATGTTATAATCCAGCCTGGCATCACCTCTGAGATTACCCAGTCAGCATAAGACTCCCTCAGATCAGGTGGCTGTTGAAGCTCAAGTTGGCAGTCACAGAAAACAAGAAGAATTTGAAATTGGGATCAGAGTTGGTGACATGACTGTCTAGAATGATCATAGTTATGTCAGTGATTTGTTGAATTCTTATCCTTCTTTTTAAAAATGGGCCCGTATATGAATACTCTTTCTGAGTCCTTCTGGTTCTTTACAGTATTTGTATTCATTTTGATTCTTCAAAGCTAAATCAGGATGGGTTAACCCAAAAATCACAGCAACATAATTAGTACAAGGCAAATAGATGTCACGTTACAAGATAATATGGGCAGAACCAGTGCTATTAAATATGGGGCTGCATTCTCACAGAGCCTATGTCACATCCCATTGAGTGAATGCTGCTGTATGCCCAAGGTGGGGAGAGAAAAAAGTCCCCCATAAAACTACATTAGTAGGATTGACTGTATTTATTATGTGCTTGTAGGAGGAATGATGTAAAGAGAGAGGTTATAAACACAGAGAAATGTATACATTTGTTTTCAACACAGCATGCTATGTGTAACACTGTCAGGCTAATTGGTAGTGGACTGCATGACTCCAGACTCAATTTAAATCCTGAAATTCCAAGACAGGAATTTCTTTTGAACTCCCTGAGTGAGCGAGACTGAATTTTGGATGTGTTTGGGGTAGCTGACTTCAGACCCTTGCAATAAAAACACGTATGATATGATGGACATCTGATTTGTGATATGTCTCCTGGTACCTCTTGCTGTGACATAGACTGATAGTGGGCCCAGTAGGCATGCACAATGCTTCTTGTGCCAAAATCAGAACAGATACACAAGGATGGGAATGGCACTTAAGTGTGGAATAGTCGAATGCAGCCTCAGGCTTTTGCCCATAGGCATGAACAAATCCATTGAAGCCCCTCCCATTCCAATTTTAGCCACAGAGATGGTGCTTTTGGATAAATTTATAGCTGTTGTTGATTTCTTTACTTACAACTTGCACGACTTGTTTAAACAGCGTTGCTGATTTGGAGTTCTTTTGCAACATCTTTGGAGGGCATTAAAGACAGGCTATGCCTGACCCCAGGGGAGTAGAGATGTGGTTTCAACAAGTCTTATTTACTCATTCTTTTTGCAACCCAAGAACAGCCATCATGTTTTTCACCTGGAGTACTAGTTTGTCCAAGGTACAACTTGTCCCCACATACTGCTTTCTGTCTTCATACCAAAGAGGAACCACAGGGGTTAAGCACAACCTTTTTCTGAAAGGCTGCCTTTGTGTTTCCTATCATTGCCCTTATTACTTCCCTGTGAGTCCTGGATATAAGAAAGAATTGTACCTCTGGAATTGAAATGTCTGTATACTTCCCTTGCAGGAGACGAGGTTAAAGATAACAAGATGTTAATTGCCTGTTGCTGTAATGTGCTCTGTAATGTCCTTGTGGAAAAGCCCATGTACTTCTGGAATAGAAGCAAACTACAGAAACTCGGTTCAAATTTAATTCCCTGGTCTGACACAGACTCTGTGTGCCCTTAAGCAACTTAGTTGGTCTCTTGTGTGACTCAATTTCTTATGAATACAATTGAAATAAGGACATTTCCCTATTGTTTTTGTATGCTGGGGTGAAAGTGCATTAAGGACTGTAAAACACTCGCAGTCTACGATGGCCATACCATATAAACAGGTAAGGCAGTTTTTCTTCTTCAAAACCTGAACAAATAACCTGGTCAGAGAAGACTGGGTTATCTATGAGGTATTTCAACTCTCGCTGAGCTTGCCTGTGCCAGCATGCTGTACTGCCTTCTGTGTCACTGGTAATCAACATTTCTCTTCTGGAAAGGATTCATTGAAGGAGCACTGTTTACTCCATCTCAGACAATGCAGGTTGGCTAAAATCTCTGGGAATGCTCATCACAGGCAGTAAGCTTTGAGGTGATGCTAACACCTCATCATGGGCTGCTACCCAGAGTATTCTGCTGGTGCTGTGGCAGCTACTGGAGATGGTCAGGGTTTCTTTTCTGTCCTGCATCAACCCACAGTAGTTCATTGCACACAGCATCTCACATCAGATCTGTTCCGTTAAATCAGTGGAATTATTTAAATAAATTACTTTTATTAATTTATTATATGAAAAATTTTAGAGCAAATTCCTTTGATGTGTGATATCCTAATCACACCCGCAGGGCATTAGCAGGCACAAGGCACATCTGAGTGTCTCTAATTCCCTAGTGGTGTGATTATATCTCATAATATTCACAACCCCCTGGAGCTTCTTTACTGGTATAAATAAATCAATTATTTAAGTCAAATACTTTGATCATTAGAAGCTGCCAGTGAGTGCTCAAATGCCTGAGCTGTGCAAGTCACCGGGAATGATCTTGCCTCTCAAAATGCTGAGCAGCCGAGCTGAGTGCTACCAGCACTTCATTTCAATCTGCTTTATAAATTAGATTAGAAGTCAGTTCCCAATACTTCATCCTGGATAGCAAGGAAGGGAGAACTTTACAGGGGTGGAATTATGAGATATTGCTGCCAGCAGATCCTTTTATCATTTAACACTGCTGTCATAGGTTAAATATGAGCTACTGTTCATATTAACTAATAGCTATTATACAGAAAACTGACACAGGGATTCCGGCTAATGCACCATGAACCTGATTCACACACACTGCATCATATTAACTATTATTTGCACATATGGATGGAAAGGAGTTTTGAGTCACTTGGGATATATGGCAAATTAGCATTTTATATCATATTAATGAAGTGCTAATTGCTCCTTGCAACCTTTTTTTGTGCAAATTGAATGGGTCCTATTTGCATTGTCATGTAACTGCTGTATTACCTTGCAGCACTTTCATAATGAAGAGGCAGCACAGAGTTCATCAAGGCAAAATATTAGCAATTGTGAGATAATTAGTTATGAAACTAATAATGTTTAAAGTTGAGCAAAAATACTGCCGTTGACTTTGGTTTAGCTTGGGAATATTTTTTATTAACAGGCTTTATAGAGTATCTTTCATTTTGCATACATTAAACTGACAAGAAGACTTTTATAAACACAGCTCCCTGCTCCAATATTTTCTTTTGCAGTTCTTGTTCATAAGTGTTTTGCATTTCTCCTATGAAACATAACAAAAAAGGTACTTTTTTTTTTTTTTGTGACATTTTTTTTTTCTAAAATGAATCACAAATCTGAAAGTTTGCAAAAGTGTGGGACATGAGACTATCTCTGAGTATACTGAATTTACAGGTGTCTATGAGCATAACCAAACAGCAACAAAGTCTGTAAAACAATTTAAGAAATGTCAAAGATGTAACAGTTTTAAAAATTATTTGCAGAATCTTGTTAACTGTCACAGATAAAATCCTCTGCAAGAGTAAAATACGATATGTGGTATTTTCAGCCAGGACAGGTATTTGTGGGAAGCAGGAAAAGGTAGAAAAATTTAGGAGAAAAATTGAAAAGTAATTCCATGCTAAATCAGTGATGTTTCCATGATTGCAGAGAAAGCGTGATTAATTTCTGAAGCTTCTGTGGGTAAGGCACCTGGATGCAATGGTGTAAGTCTATATTGGAGGATTTAAATGCATTTGCCAAGGAAAAAAAGGAAGCTGAACTTTAGGTTGCACAGCCCCTTGCCAGTCAATTCATCCAGATTGAGGGCTTGTCTGTACCTTTTCTTTTCAGTGGAGTATTGGATACGGACAGATTGCAAGTTACAGCCAAAGGCGGTATGACAGCTTTATTGCTGCTGCATGAGCAACATTGTCTTTGATTGGGAAACAGGCCGAGGACTTGCAGAAAGGTATGTACAAATAAGCACTTTCTGATATTTGTTTTATTAAAAGAAAAACTCTTAACAGAGACTGACTAGTATTTTCATCCTCTTTTACTATTACATTGTATAATTGTAGACCTACGCATTTATCAAAATCTCAGCTTCAGAGAAAACTGAATGAAGAAACTGTGTATAATACAGCCTGTCAGAAAATATATTCTCAAGTGACTGAGAGGAGGGGAATTAGGACTTGCATCTCAAACAGACATCCTGAATGCTCTATCCAGCTGTACAAACAATTGCACAGGACCTTGTCCCAGGTAGGGATGAAGCAATGCAGCAAGTAGAGACCTTCTTGCTGACTTAAGAGTGTTTCCAAACAAGCACAAGCTGCTCAGCATATTTTTCAGACCTGCAGCCTAGATAGGGACATTTGCAAATTGCTTTGTTTTGCCCTGTATGTGATCTTGGCTTACCTGATGTAAAAAATGTGGCTCATCTGGATTTCAGCTATATTCTGTCCACCCAGGGTCCAAACCAGAAAAACTTGATTATGGTGCTACTTGCATCTGATCCATTCTGAACCAAAGGAATAGGTGAGCTGGACAAAACTGGCTTTGTAGCAATATCTTTTTTTTTTTTTTTTCTTTGTGAAAAGCTTTCCACCCTGTCTATATAAAGCTAAACTTGCTGAAGTTTCTATAGGGGAAAAAAATAATTAAAACAATAAATATATATATATTTCCTTAAAAGTACTTCATAGCTCTTGCTATGGCATTCTTGGAGATTTCAGTAGATGATTGTGAGAATACAAATATTATTTTATTGGTAAAGTCTGAATGCCTCAGCAAAGTCTTACCTGACATCAGGGCACTGAAGGCTGCTGTATAAAATGTGTGTCAGAGCTGAAGTTTTAATGGACTTGTTAGTTATCACAGTAAATGTGGATCCCGCAGGGAGTTGTTTATTGGATGTAAGAAGATGAGAGGAGGTCCTGGGTGTGGACAGGAGAAAAGGGCGATGTGGTAACCTCAGGAATTTTATGGGTTTATGTTAAACAAACAGCTGTGGTAACATCAGGAGGTTATCAGGAGCCTGAGGAGATCCAAGAGCCAAGCTCTGGTAGAGATAGAACAGTGAGATGCACAAACATGCTTCCCTGCTGACAGGTAGGGTTGCACTGGCTAGTCGAAATGGGTCCAGGAGAGGGGTCAAGCAGAAAAGGGAACTGTTGGTAAATGAGGAAGGCTGCTTCTTGCTTCACAAGCCACTTCCTGTGTTACAGGCTCATCTCTTCTCCAGCCATTGCTGACAGGAATCCTTGCTGAGCTTTGGAGACTGACACTGGGCTGTGGGGTTAGGAGCATATCTTAAGCTGGTGGCTACCAGAAGTCAGTGATGGGCAACACAGTGTTTGGTGAGAAATCAGCTCCACAACCATTTTCTGCAGTTACTTCACCTGTAGGAAAAGCTACCTTAGATTTCTTGACTGGCACAGTTTTCTTTTTTTTTTTTTTTTTCTTTTTCTTTGTTCCCCAGAAAAATGGGGCTCCGAGGCTCAAAGCAAAGCCAACAATTGCGTGCCAAGCAGGGAACAGCAAATGGGGCTTCACCTTATTGTGATGGCATGAAGGAAATCTCATTTCTGCTGCTGAGATACGTATCTCCTTGTCTTTAAAAAAAAAAAAAAAAAAGGGGGGGGTGGGGGCTGGGGGGTTGGAAGGAACACTTCCTTCTATGGGCTGATGAGTAAGAAGCTTTTCAGACACCTAAAATGAGTAATGTGAAAAATAGTTTGGAGTCCAAAGCAAAGTTTGTGTGACCTCGAAGGGGGGGGAGAGGGAGGAGAAGGCAAGAGAGAGTCTTTAAGGGAATGAGAAGAATCCAAAAATATTGATTTCAATTTGTCATGGGAGAGAGCAGGAGAAACAAGCCATTGGAACAAGTTCTTGAAACTTCCCACTAGCTGGAATGTCTTACAGCAGAATGAAAACAAACAATCCTATAAGGTTTGCCTTCCCAGAAAAGATTAAGTCCAGTCCCTCTAGCCTTGCTCACTGTCTCTGGCAGCATCTGGTCCTGTTTGAAAAAACAAAGAATGCAGAATTCTGGGAGCATTGGTCTGGTATTGGTGGTTTGGGAGGGGGAGGGGGGGAAAGGGAAAAAACTATGCAGGACATCTTACTCCTCCAGTAGAAGAAATGGGGAGAAACAGAAAAAGCGGAAGAAGTGAGGAGAAACCATCAGTAGCACCCTGAGCTCTCCTAGGGTCCTTGCTTCAGGCAGCCTCTCTGCCTTTCCCCAGACATGGAGTCCTCATTGCAGATTTCCCAGTGGGTCCTGAGCATGTGAACGTGATGGAGGTGAAGGAGCTGTATTTTGAGCTGTTGTGTATTTTGGATGATTCACATCACTGTCTCATGAAATCGGGCTCCTGGTTTAGGAGCCCAAATAAATCCTTCCTGAAATAGCCGAGCTTTACACTGATAAAGAAGGGGACAATGTATATGCATATGTCCATCCCCAGCAGGCCAGGCAAGAAGGAAGCTTTCATATTTGACTTGACTTTTTCCTCTTTAATACAGAGTCCAAGCAAAATCACAGTCCCTGCAACTTGGCATCTTTGAGAATAATGAAGTGTCTGAAACAGGATGGTAAATTTAAATTTGGAAATGGAAATGGATTAAAATCAATGCATCCTAAGGTGACTGGGCTATTAACATGAGATGAACTTTCTTGCGACCTATAAGCATGCAAAGATTGACACCTATACAGGATCAAAGGAGCTTATGAAAGGCTAAGGAGTACATGAGAGGAAATTGAAAATGTGTAGGTTGTCGATCTTGAGAGCGGCTTTTATTAGTTATTGTACATAATAACTATTGTGTCAGAAATGAAAGGGATTAACTCTCACCCAAGGTACTGCACCTGAGCAAATATTGTCTTGCCTGGGTGAAATTTGTGCCAACACAAAGAGGACCCGGTACGAGCCTATGTACTGCTTAAGTCTCACTTAAGTCTTCAAAATGAGGATTATGCAGGATTTTAGTGGTGAAAAATATCAGGACAAATTTCATCCCTTATATTACTGCAGTGTGTGTCTCCAGGGCTTTTGGAGTAATGTAGAGTTTCACCAGAACACATCAAAGCAGTTGGAAAGTACTTTCTCTGCAGACTGACTACTTCCCAGATTTGGGAGTTTCTCATGTCACTGAACTGAAGTTCTGCAAGGCTGTTAGAGAGAAGGACAGAGAAGCTAGCTGGATGTGTGGGCTTTAACAGCTGAATGTTTTGTTCTCTGCTGTATTTTCCAATGGCTCAAATGCTTTGGTCTATGTGAGCAAGCAGGGGAACATTTTTGCTGTGGTCAGGAGTTTTTCAGAGAAATACTGTAAATATGGGACTGCAGATGATAGTTTGTTATTGGAAGTGTGAATAGAAAACATTTGAAATTTCAGAATAAAAGTAACAATCATTTTAGGCCAATGGAAGAAAATTCTCAGTCTGGAGGAAAAAGGGAATATTTTTCATGCTGAATCTGTATGTCTAGATCTGCTGTCAGCAGATGACATCCACCTTTCAATCACACTCTTGCATCTGTACCCAGTTTGCACACCTCTTGCTAAATATTTTCCTGTTTGTGGAAGAATGGTGAAATGGTTTCACAAGAACACAGACCATTTGCTTGACAGCCGTTCCCATATTTAATTGTCTGTTTTCAGTGATAAGGTGTGCCTATGTAATCTGGACTCTAACCACCAGAGGGGAAAGAAATGGGAAACAATCTTGTGTACATGGCATTTTCAAAAACGCTTGTCTTAGTTTTTTTGGGGGAATCCTGTATTTATTATAACTGTCCTTCCTCTTGCCATGACGCAGGGAGGGGGAAGAAATGGGGAACCTCATGGGGTATTTCTGTAAAGCCCCTTCTTTGTGTTTGTTCTTTTCAAGATACTGTGATTATACCTTGTAGAAATGTCTATTTTTTTCCATGTATATTCCAAGACATTAACATCAGTAGAGGGGAGTGAGAAGCTTGGGGGCACTGTCATATAAAACTGTTCCTTCTGAGAGGATGTTTGAGACTGCTTTGAAAATATCAATGTTTCTGAGGAGTTTGTGGTACCTACTACCCTCCTAATACTTTCCACATCATAAAAATACTTCCCTTTGCTATAAAGCTAGAACAGAGCACTGAGTCCTTGCTCTGTGGCTGGCATACTAGAGTTATTGGTTAGTTTGAGGAATCATTTTACAGTTTCTTTCTCCTGGATTTTCTTCTGAAATCATGTGTAATCCAAATGTGTTCTGATCTGCTTTTATTAGATTCGTTTGCCCTGTACTCTCTTCTTCCCCTTCCCATACTTAATTTAGACTTGCACATAGAACTGTAAGCATGGTATTTTTATGTCTTGCATTAATATAGTGGCTGTGTTCTGATCTGAAGGTGATAAGTGATCTGAGGAAGCCAGATCAGTTTTGACTTGGGTTAAAAAAATAAGGAAAGATCTGTGATTATTGGCTTGTATGGTTCCCTACTTTCCTCGCAATCCAGAGTAGAGCACCAGAGCAAAGATTGTTCTTCTTGGTGAAAGGAAATCTAATTTACTATGTATAAATAATATTATAATCAGCCTGTTTGTGGGTAGTGACAATTGTATGAAGTTTGTTGTCTGATAAAATTGATCCCATCCTAGTCCTTCCTATGTGTCTTGGGATACAGTGTTTCTTGTATTGCCCTTGCCAGTATCTAGTGATCCCAGAATTTCTTACATGGCCTTTGCTGGAAAAATTGTCGGCTTGTTGTTTGCTCCTTTTGAATAGCTGGTAATCAGTAACAACAGTATTTAGAAATGAGAGTGATTTGCATGCCAGGAGTCCTGTATGCTTCTCTGACATATGAGGAGGCCATAGGGTGGTGATGGGCTGCCTTACCCTTCATTTAATATTTGCCTGGTGTAGGAGCACTGCAAATCAGTTCATTGTCCTCACAGGAGCCCTGTGAGATTGGCAGTACTACTGTCACCATTTTATAGTTTCGGACATCTTTGGCAGAACAAAATCAAATGACATAATCAGCCTTCCTCTACTATATATCACATACATAGTGATGTGTAGAATATGGGAATTCTACCTTGCAGAACCTTAAACCTCCTTTCCAAATTTGGCTGAAGGCTGAATTCAACTTGATTTGTATCCTAGTCAAAATGGCTCTGTCTCCAGCTCCAGCTTAATTTCTAATTCCCTAATTTCCCAAATAAAATTATTGCAGTAATTCTCGTGTCATGTTTACAAAGTACATGGAGGTAAAGGGGAATTCTCAGAGGGAGTCAGATCACAGATGTTAAAACTTGCACCTGTGTGGCTGTGACTGAACTGTGAGTAAGTACAGGGCAAGGCAAGAACGTTTTAGCGCTAGTTAAGTTTCTAGGGAATGTTTCCTCTCACAGTGTCACAGAATTAGACTGGTTGAGATTGGAAGGAACCTCTAGAGATCATCTAGTCCAACATACCTGCTCAAGCAGTGTTACATAGAGCAGGTTGCAAAGCATCACATGCAGGCAGGTTTTGAATATCTCCAGAGAAGGAGATTCCACCACCTCTCCAGGCAGTCTGTTCCAGCACTCTCCCATCTTCAGAGTAAAAAAGTTTTTCCTCATATTGAGATGGAACTTGCTAGTTTTCAGTTTGTGCCCATTGCTTCTTATCTTGTCACTTGACACCAGTGAAAAGAGTCTGGCCCCATCCTCTCAACACCCTCCCTAAACATATTTAGAATCATAGAATCATTTAGTTTGGAAAAGACCTCCAAGACCATCAAGCCCAATTGTTAACCTAGCACTATCAGGTCTACCACTAAATCATATCCCTAAGCATCACATCTACTCAGCTTTTTAAATAACCCTAGGTATGTACCCTCATCTACTTCCCTGGACAGCCTCTTCCAATATCTCACAACCCTTTCAGTAAATAATTTGTTCCTAATATTCAGCCTGAACCTCCCCTGGTACAACTTGAGACCATTTCTTCTTGTCCTATCCCTTGTTGCTTGGGAGAAGAGACCGGCCCCCACATCTCTACATCCCCCTTTGAGGTAGTTGTAGAGAGCAATAAGGTCTTCCCTGATCCTCGTTTTCTCTAGGCTAAACAACTCCAGTTCCTTCAGCTATTCCTTATAAGACTTGTTCTCTAGACCCTTCACCAGCTTCACGCCCTTCTCTGGACATGCTCCAAGGCCTCAATGTCCTTCTTGTAGTGAGGGGCCCAAAACTGAACACAGTACTTGGGGTGAGGCCTCACCAGAGCTTTACTAAAGTCTGTTTAACAGTATCTACAGCCTTTCCCTCATCTACTAAGCAGGTCATATTGTCATAGAAGGAGAGTAGGATAGTTAAGGAGGACCTGCCTTTCATAAACCCACGTACTGGTGCATAGGGTTATTCCTTCTGAGGTGCAGGACCTTGCTCTTGCCTTTGTTAAACTTCATGAGGTTCCTCTCTGCCCAAATCTCCAGCCTGCCCAGGTCTCTCTGAATGGCAGCACAGCCTTCTGGTGTATCAGACACTCCTCCCAGTTTCATCAGCAAACTTGCTGAGGGTGCACTCTGTTCCATCTCCAGGTCATTGACAAATAAATTGAACAGGACCGGACCCAGTACTGACCATTGGGAGACACCACTAGCTACAGGTCTCAGATTAGACTGCACCACTCACTGTCTACTAATTTAACCTACACTTCCTGAGCTTACCTAAGAGGATGTTATAGGAGACAGTGTTGAAAGCCTTGCTGAGGTCAAAGTAGACAACATCCACTGCTCTCCCTTCATCTACCCAACTAGTCATTCCATCATAGAAGGCTATCAGATTGATTAAGATTGATTTCTCCTTGGTAATCCACCTTCTTTTCCTTCACATTCTTAGAGATGACCTTCAGGATGAGCTGTTCCATCACCTTTCCAGGGATGGAGGTGAGGCTGGCTGGCCTGTAATTTCCTGAGTCTTCCTTGCCCTTTTGGAAGACTGGAATGACTTTGGCTTTCTTCCAGTCCTCAGGCACCTCTTCTGTTCTCCATGTCCTTTCAAAGATGTTGGAGAGTGGCCTAGTAGTAGCATCTGCTCACTCCTTCAGCACTCATGGGTGCATCTCACTGGGGACCATGGATCTGTGGGTGTTGAGTTTGCCTAAATGATCTCTAAGCTGATCCTCAACTGAGGGAAAGTTTTCCCTTCTACAGACTCTCTCTTTCCTCCAAGGTCTGGGATTCTTGAGGGCTAGTGTTAGCAGTAAAGACTGAAGAAAAGAAGACTTTCAGTAACTGTCTTTCCTGTATTCTTCATCATGAGGGCACCCACCCCAGTCTGCAGTAGGCTCACATTTTCCCTGGTCTTTATTTATATATATTTTGTTATGGATGTATTTGGAGAAGCCATTCTTGTTGTCCTTGATGTTCCTTGCCAGATTTAATTCCAAATGGACTTTAGCCTTCCTCATTGCATCTCTGCATACTCTGACAAAATTCCTATATTCCTCCCAAGAGGCCTGTCATTTATCCCACATTCTGTGTACTTTCTTCTGATTGAGTTTTGCCAGGAGCTTCTTGCTCATCCATGCAGGTCTCCTACCCCATTTTCTTGACTTCTTACTCATAGGGATACACTGATCAATGGTCACATCAAGTTTTGGAAAGCAGGATGGTTTTCCTTCAGTATGTTTTTGATACATCAAGGCAAAAGTAAGGGAATATCCATTACTTTATTATTAGGAGGGAAAAAAAGTATGTTCCTCATACTACGATGAAGAACAGAGCAGAAGGGAAGTGGGGGGTGGGGAGGGAGAAAAAAAGGGGAGACAGAGGGTCAGAAGTTTTTTGCCCTATTTCTTTCTAGAAAAATATAATGAGTGTATTAGTATGGCATTTTCAATGGAAATACAGTATTTCTGCTGGACAAAATGCAAGAATGTTTTATCTCATGGAATTTCCCACTCAGGAACGGAAAAGTTCTTCTTACTGCAGTGGCTGCCTCAGCTCCTAATATGGATTCAGAAAGTAGCTCAAAAATACCCATAAGGACCCAAAGACACAGCTGTCATGATTGCAAACCCTTAAAGGGACAAACAAAAAAAAGTGTCCGGAGAAAACTATGTGATAGAAATTGTCAGTTACTAAATAGAAAGAATCCTACACTTTGCTGCTGAGTTGCTAGCCATTTGGATTTCTATCACAGCAGGTTCTCCCTAGAATACACTATGAAATTTGTTTTGTTTCACGTGCACTGAGCCCAATCAAAGGCCTTCTGTGAGGATGTCAGTGCCATTTTGCTCTTAGAGATTGTAGCTTTCACCTTGATGCAGTCTTGTAACAACAATACTCTTGTTCATCCTTGTTTTGATGTTCTTTTGACGTAAAATACATTTTCTGATTGAACAGGTTTGCCCCTTGTTTATAATTCATACTGCTAAAGCCTATTGTTGCTGACTTTTTAATTATGCAGCATTTAAGTCCAGAGTTCATTTTCTTTCATAAGAATCCTGAGGGCTGTTGAATACCCAAATCCCACTTTTGGTTCAGGAAGTCCACGAATTACAGGCTGCTGCAGGGCAGTGTACTGAGTAAATGTGTCATGCTTACCCTGATCTCATACTTTTCCTAAGTTTGTCTCATTGGCTAGTGCTGTGGCCTCACCTGGTACAGCTCCTTTGTGTTCCCGTGCACCCAAAATGTATGTGCATCTTAATTCCTCATGACTTTTTTTGGACCTCACTATATTTCCTATTATGCAACTGAAAGTCACTTACGAGAAAGTAAACATCTTTTAGAGTAATATTATAGCAGAAGTCACGGACTGCATATGTGTTAGTAAACTAGGCAGGGCCAGGAGCAGTAACATTGGTGATCTGTGGTGTTTAACTGTTAGCATTCTCCTTAGCATGATGCTAGTGCCAGCCAGTGCTCTCCCTGATGGCACACGGGTATGGCTTAGGACAGCAGCACGAGCCAGGGACTATTCCAAGCAGGCAGATATGGATGAGGACAACTCTTTGGGGAGCGAGCAGAAGGAGAGAGTTTAGCCATATGGACACGAGCTATGCCATCAAACTCATGCTCAGGGGCCCGGAATTGGCCCTGGATTGTTTTCTTTTCTATTCCAAGGCAGGCCTGTTGATTTCTGTGCTGCGGTGCCAGCCCCTAAGACAGAATGCATGTACAGCTCTCTGCATACAGGAGGTAATGCTAATGACTGGCTCCCACTGCAAAATATGTCACAGCGAACTTCAAGAGGATTGTTTACGTCCCCAGAACTCTGAGCTGGAATAATGGCTCTAATTTATTTATGCACATTTTGACAGCTTGTTATGTTTTATTCCGTAAAGCTAAATGTGGTCTCAGAATCTTGGAGTTACTACTACTAGGTAATACTAGGGAGGGATTTTTGTTTCTGAGCAGAACTTTTCCCCTTTGTAAAGACTTGAAACCACTGTCCTTTTGCCTGTGTATCAGTTTGAGAAGGGACAGTGAAACTGAGGACTGATGTGGCCTCACTGCACAATTGAGCAGGAACAGATTAACTTTGCATCAGCAGTGAGTGTGTGAATAACCCAGTAACCACGGACCTTAGAGTAGGACCTGTCACACTCAGACAAGGACTGTGGCACTCTGTCCTGTAAATGCTTCTGTGCTCTCTAACATGACTCAATTTCTGGTTTAAATCTGCTAAATGGTTTTAGGCCACTGAGCCTTAGGAGAGGCTCAGTCTCTTTTCCTACATGAAGGACTTAAAGGCAGTTGGTTTGAGTGCATTGCATCATTTATGGAAGTGATTGTATAATTTACATACCTGTAGTGTTCCCTGGGTCTAATATAATGAGTTAGCTTTGATAATACATTTACAGCTAATCAGGTTGTTCATAGGAGTGTAGAATAATTTTGTAAATCAGTAGGATATGATTTTGGAAGGTTGTAAGGTGATTTTGACCAAAGAACTGGCTGATAGGAACATTGGTGAGGAGGAATCTGGCTCTTTGCTAGTATGCATTGGTATTTCTTATTTTAGTGTGCAAGATATGTGAATGTGATTCTACAAGAGCATGTCAGGAAAGAAGAGACCAGATATGATTGCAAAGAAACATTAATTATGGGATTTGACAGGTTCTGTTCTATATGCTCACATGCTTCCTGTACTTCATATGCTTTCTAGACTGTATGAGAAAAAAAAAGGGGGAGTTCAAATGAAAACAAAAGACAGCACAAGTGTAAAACTAAAGCACCAGACTTTGGATTCTTTATGAATTTGGGTTTCTTTTCTGTTCTCTATAACAATGTATATTCCATTAAAAAAAATAACATCAGGAAACATTCCCAAGCACTATATTGTCTACACTTAAAGTGTTAGAAGAGACCCTGGCTGGGTTTTGGTCAGGTCCAGATTCTCCCAAATAATTTATGGGTACCATTCAGGGATTAGCTCCAACCAGGACCCCATCCTGCATAGGCACGTGACCATCTTGTTTTGGAGGCTAAGAGGGTTAAATAGAATGGACAGGGATTGTCTGTAACCAGTAGCTGTAATTCCCCAACACGGTCCTAGGCTTGTTCAATTTTCTAGTACAGATGTAGATAATGCAAACTTACTTCTACACCATATATGCTTGGAAACAGCTGAAGCAGGCAAGGGGGAAAAAAAAAGTACGTTTAACCTAATCCAGGATATAGGGGGATGACAGAAATCACATTAACACAGACTCTTAATTCCTTGCTGGATATCTTCTATTGGCTCTATGCAGTAGTAGCACAAGAAAATAACATTCATGATAGGCCAGTGTGGATCCCTGGAGTCTCAGTAGAGACTGCTGAGAGACAAAGCTGTAAATATGTCATGATAGACTGAAAAGAAAGAGGTACCACTCCAGGGGAGAATTCAGTGCATAAGCATTGGCTAACACTCGCTAACCTGAGTGACAGTCTGTGAGACAGGCTGATCATGGCCTTTGGGCTTCCATTCTACTTATACTTAATGTATTATTCTTATTTTTTTTTTAAGCTTCCTCTTTCCCACTACTCCAACAGCACAGTTTCCATGGCCAAGCTTATTTACAAATCACAATCACATGAAGAATGCCAGTTACTGCTTCAGACACAATGGGAAGCTTTTACTCTGCTGCTGTTACAGAAACACTGATAAGAATGATCAGGTTACCATTCATTTATTAACTTCTTAGTCAAAGGTTTAACTAGGGTTATAATCCAAGAGAGAGAGCTGCTGCCACAGTAGCATTCATGTGCAAAGTGTTTTACCATCAAATTCTGGAGGTAATGATTTGGTTTTCTTGCTCTTTTCCTCAGGGACTGCTGTTAATGACCAAAGCCAAGGTGACAACTGACTGCTTTGGTAGCCCAAGAAGGAAGATTTGTACTAACACAGAGTTAATCAAATTCCATCCTTTTTTGGGTTGTTCATTCATATCAGGATATGAGTCTCGTATTACACATATCTCATAGGGATGTCATTCTCCAGGTTTATCAGGATGGCAACTCATTTAGTTCTGTAAACAGCGTGACAGTTACCTGCTCACTGAAGTAACTTCCTGGAAAAACAGTGTGAAAATCATGTGCGTTAATCAGTGATTTATGGCTTATTAATGTAATCAAATGCAGCTGAAAATGTTGATATATAACAACTTAGGCCAAGTCATGGCTATAACCTTATCTCAGAACTGCCTATGAGCACTTGCATGATCCTCTGTCCTTTTCGTAATTAGGCAGAAATTTGTTCCATTTCCTGAAACATTTGCTGTTCCTGTTAAAGCAGGCAGAACTTGAAGGTCATTGAAGAAATGAGCCATTGGGGGGTCTAATGTAAGTTAAGTACACCATCAGTGAACTCTGCTGTTGTCTTTCCCAAGCTTTTCCTAGTCTTAGCCTAAAGTACCTAGTTTCTTTTCTGAAATGGCTGGTCCTGACACATAGTGTAGGTTGTACAGCTTATCTTTTTTAGGACTTGCCTTGAACTCCGTTTCCTCTTGTAAAATATATGTAGCTCATCCCTAGCTGTGTCCTCTTCTCAGGCAGCAGACACTGGCAGCAAGAAGTAGCTGGTGGAGTTCCTGCGAGCAGGTTTTTCATTTTATTTGGCTGCTGTAAGGTTTTTTGATACATTACCGTGATTTATTTTTTTCTTGTCTGTGAATTCATGTGAAAATGAATTATGAAGCTGAGGCCTGGCCTGCATTAGGAAGTTGTTTTAAATTAATTTGCTTTAAATTAATTTTCTCTACAGTCAAATGGGGCCTGTGGGTGTTTGAAAAGGCCAACTATCTAACAGTTTCCTATTATCATACACTATGGGAAGGAGTTCTCATCTTCATACCCCTGCTCCAGAGAGGTTTGCCCTTCAGGACAATAGGGTGGTAAGTTTTCTGGCAAATAAGTGAATACATCATGGCAAGCTTGAAAACTCATCTTATTTTCTATCCTTTCAGTTCATTTTGTTTTACCCTCAAGACCCACAGTTTCTGTGCCATGAGATACACTAGCATATATATCTCCAAAATGTCCTCTCCTGATATTTATTAGCCCTTTCAAACCAATCACATACCATACATAAGGTACCGTGCTTAGTCCTTCAGCTAGCAAATGACTGTCTAGCTAGGTAAAGATAAGCTGCTGTCTGAAGACTCTAATCTCCAGCCCATAAGTGTACCTGGGCACAGGGAACTGCAGCCCACAGCAATTTTTTGCATTTTGCATTGTATGAGCATATGTGAAAAGGAGATTGCGACTTTGTGTGACCTTTATAAGGAGTTGGCACAAGGTTTTGTAGTTTACTTTGGGCTATATTTTGCCAGCTTTTGCACATATGGAATAGCATCTTCGTCTGCAATAATCTCACCTATATAATGGTGTCAGAATCTGGCCTACCAGCTGGAGTGAGCTATTTCACACTGTATCTGATATTGTTTCCTTTTCATCTGTTGAGATAGAGTGCTTTGCTGTGTATCCTGATATCCCATGGCTCTCTTTTTGGAGCTATGTTCACACATCTTGATTCCATCTGTACTCTTGAAGAGGCCCGTTAGGTGGAAGATGTATCTGTCAAACACATGTAGATTCTGGACAGCAACCCTTTACGGGTCATGCCTTGAAACATTACTAATTTGATTTCAAAGGGAGCTATTACAAACTGTCTTTTGTGTTGTTAGGCCTCAGGAGAAGGACCTCAGTTGGACACAGTGAAATGCTGCATTTGCAATAGCCATGGAGCCCCTTGGTGGAACAGATATAAGAATCAGTCATGTCTTTGTCTTGGAGCTCGGCACCTCTTCTGGAGGAGTCCCCTGATGTGAGAGGGAGACGGCTGAATGTATGTTAAAAGGTCCAGGGGACAGAAACTTAGTGATCCACAGCATTCATCTGATGCTGTCCAAAGTTGTCGAGCAACCTCAGGAAATGAGTGGAAATTTGATTCTTGTTTGGCTATTTTGGGTCCTGAAAGTGGGGTGGTGGGTGCAAGAGGGTTGATGTACACATCTGTGCACTCTGTGGCAGTGCTTTGAAGCTCTGTGTTGTAGCCTGTGTTTTTTTTTATGATGCAGTCATGTGCATTTTTAAGACCAAGAATTGGACACCTTTGTGCTTAAAGTTAAGCATGACCGTGACTCATTCAGCTGTCACTCTTACAGACGTAGTGTGAGAACCATATGGATGGAAAGAAGTAACCTAGACCCAACATGCAAGTTCAGGGATTGCAAGACAGGAGGCCAAACGCTGAAACAACATCTGACAAAAGTGAGTAATTGGTCAATGCTTCCACTTCTATTTGGTCAGGTTTTCAACATAAATTAGTCAGTTTTCTCAAAGTAGAGGATCTTACCCCACGGTTACTTCAGTATTTGCAGTTAGCTACAGTTGTTCATAGTCTGCACAATCTCTGAGCGCATTAGAGCCATGGTAGTAGCCTGACTGGCATTCATAAACAGGCAGCACTTGGGACTCAGTAATACCCTAACTCAGTGAAGAAGTGTGCCAAAATAAAGGTCATTTTAATTTCATGTTATGTCACGCAGTTTTGAAGTGACATGTGTTTAACGAGTTTTCTCCAGTAAATGAACGATAGCAAGTATTACACTAATAGGCTTTGATGATATGCCCACAAAAAGAAAAAAAAAAAAGGCAAAATCTTTCCAAAAACATTAAACTGACATTTTACCAGAGGAAAAAAAAAATAAATAACAGAACAAAGATTCAAACTTCTGCCCCTAAGCTTCCATAATGACAAAAAATAGGCTTTTTGGCCCTTTCGAGATGACAGTTTGCAGAAGTTTCACAGTAATTTATTTATAGTGTGCCCATCACAAAAAACATTGAGGCTGATCTCCTGATATGGCTAGGAGAGTGTGAAGGGAGCAAGTTGAGCTTGTCACAAAACCAGTCTCTATCGCAAAGCTCATGACAGGATCATTAAAGGAGTGAAAAACTGTTCCCTAGGTGTATGGACCCTATGATTATGCAGAGAAAGGTGTGGAGTAGATTCTGTTTTCTCATATAGCGATGCCTGCTTGTCTTGCCACCTGGCCTAGTATGCAAGCTTATTGTTTCCTGTCATCTTCTTGTCTGGCTACAGACTCAAACAGGCACAAACACAGGAGGAAAAACATCAGGAGGAACTTTTCTGCTGCATGAGTGAACTGAGCACTGGCACAGGTTGCCCAGAGAAGCTGTGGAGTTTCCCTCCTTGGAGATATTCAGGAAACATCTGGACATGGTCCTGGGCAACCTGCTCTAGACGTCCCTGCTGGAGCAAGGGTGTTGGGCCAGATATCTCCAGAGGGCCTGCAAATCTCAGTCACTCTGTGACCCTGTGGCTCTGTGATTCCTTGATCAGGCATCTTGTCCTTCAGTGACTTAAAGGCACACCAAAAAGTGTGTTATCCTGGCTTGTTCTTGAGAAAGTTGTTTTCAGTGACAAAAAGCATGGCACTATTAAAAAATAATTAGTTCCTTCAGTGCAGATTAAGAGGGAGAATGGTTTTAATTCCTGGTAGGATAGCTTTTGAATGTGCAGGATGAACCCTACTCCAAGCAGGATGTAGGGGATGGGTTAGCCTCCCACCCATAGGAGGCAGGGTCAACACTGCTAACTGGCTAGGTAGTGCACAGTTTTCAACAACTTGCAACAAAGCCTGTGCTGTCAGGCTTTGCAAAAGTTGGTTGTTAATATCCTGTGTAATGTTTAGTACTCAGAGGATGAACTGTCATTTGTGCATTTGAACTCTAATTTTTGGTCACTACTTCCACTGAAGTCAAACTTATGGTAAACTGGGAACTGTGAATTAAGTGAAGTGTTAAGCAAAGTAAAGTGTTCACCCCCCTGCACCTCCTGTTCAGCCCCAGTAAACAATGGGAATAGGAAGAAATCAGGTTTGGTTTCCTGGCACAATTTGGTTTAGGCTTCAATTCTAGAATGAGGCAGCCTGTCATTCCAATTAATTTCCTTTGGAGGTGTGTTTTCTGAATTTTCACTGCTGGTGTACTACAACACTGGATCTTAGGTCCACAAACTGCAAAAAGGATGCTGTGTTGTGCCAAACCACCAATACCAAAACCACCAAACCACCAAAACCAAACCTTTCTATGTTTAGATGATCAATTGCTTTTTGGGTCAAGGGCTGTATGAGATTATTTGACAGAGGACAGCTAAGTCCATATAAATAATAACAATCATTTAAAAATCAGAATTAGATGCTGTATTTTGTCTTAAACAATATGAAGATATTTAGTAATACAGCCATTCAGTACAACTCTAAATTGTTTTTGCAACCAGTTTTACACTGTTTAAATGCCAATTGATAATCATGCCAAATATAATGTGACATGCATGTTTTTCAAGTACATATGCATGATCATTTGCATGAGCTTCCATGGTTACAATACTTGGCTTATAAACTATTTTAACAAATTTTGAAGTGTTTCTAGTCATATCAAATTCAATGCTAGAAGATAAACAAAATGGTTTCAGAAATATTTATGATGCTGTACTCACTATTAAACATAGCTTAATGCATTCATAATTATAGGAACCTGAAGTTGTTATCTTTTGAATGCATATGTCACACAACTGTGAAATCTCATAAGACCACAAAATACTGTGTCTTTGCTACTCTTTGACTGATACAATGCCCCACGAAGTCAGTAGCATTCCCTTCTGAGCTGAGATAGCAGGATAACACTGCTCTTCTGTTCCTTTGTCATAGATTTCTGTAGAACTGCACATGCATCGTGTCACTGCTTTTAATTGGCTCTGTTATCTGTCAGAGTAAGTTATTCTTCAGACCTCTTTTGCATCGTTGGTATGCGCTGTTATCACGGTGCCTCTACACTGGGTGTTGTGGGTGGTCAGCCCCCGGCACAGGGATGCGTGTGTAAGGAAGGGGTGCTGGGATGCAGGGAACTGTGGAAGGACTGAAGCTGAGGATGTCAGAGCCAGGAATCAGCCTGGTGTTAAGGGCCTGGGGGAAGGAAACCTCTGGGACTGCAGCTGTGCTCCAAGACTGAAGACAGGCTGGATTGCAGACATATAGCAATGCTGAAAGGCTGGCTGCACTGTCAGGGCATGATGTCTCTTGTTTCACAAGAGAATTGTGTGCAATCTTCCGGCCTTTCATGTCTTGCATTTTATCCCGAGACCCATCTCCCTTTGAAAACGCATTAGAAGGGGGTCTAGCATGTCTGTAGGAAGGGTTTTATTTTTCTAGTAGGAGAAAAATTTTCAGACATTGCATGCAAATTGTTGCAAGGAGGGGTCACACGTATAAACTTGGAGTATGTGAAATGTGAGAGAAATGTGTTCTGTAAACGATGTATTTATTTGAATGACTGATCATGCTCAAACAATGCATCTTAATTGTTTTCTTTTCTTTAGAATTATCTTGCAGTCCAAGAAAAAAATAATATAAACTCCACAAAAACAGTCTCCAAACTTTATTGTTGTAGTGTAAGATTTTAGATGAGATTATATGCAGACAATTGTTGGAAAAATCAAAGATACTGCTTCCATAATAACTGTGGCTCTGCCAAGACTGAATTTGCACTGCATTCTCGGAGATCCTATGTCTATACAAATGAGTTACAAGACCAACGATAGGGAATTCTTTTACATAGTTGCCTATCAATCACTGATGAAAAAAAGTGTAAATTTTCTCTGAAGTTACTTTTGACTCATGTTGTTATGTAGACCTACTATAAGGTTGGCACTTTATTTTAGAACTTAATAATTATTTTTTTAGGACTCCAACACTTTCTGGCTTGCATAAAATCTCTACTGTTCTCTCTGTTGAATCCTTTCTTCATTAGAATTTCTTTTAAATTTCAAAATGCTCTGTGCTGCCCCTGACATGAATGTGCATCTCCTAGTGGAGCTTCCTATGCTGGTCAGATAAAAGGCAGTGCACAGTCTTTTTAGACTGATCTACATCTAACAATGGGAATAATTGTGGTGTTAATATGCATATCTTAAAAAGCAAGTCAGGTGGTATTGAAGTGCTGGAGGTGTTTTGATCTACAGACACAGTTTTGGTACATTGTAAGAGGAAAAGGCTCTACTTAGTATTCAAGGAGGGATGAACAGATTGAAAGTTATGTTTGGGATGGGCTCTTGTCACTACTGAAAATATCTGGAGTCTCCAGGGAGTCTATTCAACTCTGCCACATCTATGTTAAAAGGAAACAGTGTCAATTGTGCTGAAGAACTTGGACGAGTTTCAGAAAGCCACTTCAGTGCAACTTACTGTTCTATCAGTTTTAAAGAGTGTTGTACCCTTTTCAGACAGGATAGGATATAAAAAGTAAACAAGCCATTCCTGTATCCAGGATGAAGAAAAACAGTGGATGAGGAGGAGCATGGAAAAACATACTGTAAATGTAGGCTTTACTGCAAGTAATGGCACAAGAGCTGCTGCGTTGGCACTGTGGACCTGCTCCGTGGGGTGCAAAGTAGCTGTAAAAGTCTGCACAGAGTGACCAGGTTTCATGGTCTTTGCACAGATTTAAATAGCCAATAAGTGAAACAGCAACGAGTCAGACCCAGGTATGGGTTATCTGTGAATACTCAGTAGACTGTTCGAGATGAAGGAGGTTTCCTTGCCCACTGTAAACAATACCTGCTGCCCACTCAACAGCTGTTTCATGTAATTGTTACTTTTTTTTTTTTTTTTTTTGGCCAAAATATTTTTCTTTGTGTCTGAAAGAGCACCTTTAAGATTAACTTTGAAAAATAATTTTTAAGATGTCTTATTTGCCCTTGACAGAAAAATTCTCTGTCGGGGGACTGTGTCACAAAATGGAAGCTGGGGTTCAGGCGTGGTCATGCTGCTCCTACCCTTACCTCACATGACTAAACAGTAGCTTGAATTGATCACAGAAAGTAAATTGAAGCTGTTAGTTCATTTAATTGTCAGTTCTGTGTCTGTGTACTAAGTCAGTCAATGATTTTTCTGAAGTGACTTCTACTACATCACAGAGCTGCTTTCATGGCCATCAGATGTGTATTGATGGTGCTAATGGAGTCACTGAGCCAAGCTCTCATCTAGCAATGTCATAGCTCTCCAGATATTGATCATGATGGCGATTTGTTCTGCAGCAGTGTCCTGAAAGCCCAGGCAGTATCAGAATCCAATGTACTAGTTAGTTGATAGGATGACATAGCCCCAGGCCTGAAGAGGCTACATGTAACTTGAAAGAAGACAATAAAAAGCAAAAGCAATGGTATGGATGGTGATATAGAATACACAGGTTACCTCTATAATCACTGAGATTCAGTGACACTTGGAATAACTTCAAAATAATGAACATAGCAATGATATTTTAAGTATTGAATTTAATAGTCATTTTAATTAAAAAAGACTTAATAATGAACCTTGCCAGCCATTCTGAACCTAGCTACCATAGATGATTAATTTTTTATGGATTGTGTGACAGAGGAGCTTTGATGAATATTTGAAAGAAGGACAGCAGCAATCTTCTAAGTTAGTCTAGGGAAAATTTTCAGTTGGCCTGAGTGCAGCAATAGTCCTATTAGATCTGAAAGCATCTTGTAGAAAAGAGCTGTTAGGTCACTAGTCCACCTCACGCTGAAGATAGGATTTCTCTTAACCGTATTCTATCTAGAGATGTGCCTTCATGTAATTTTGAAAGCTAACATTAATTTCTCCTTATTTTCCCTCCACTCAGTCTCCTGTGCTGCTGTAAATAATTACTCTGCCTCTTGGATATTTGCAGCCTATCAGTATCTAAGCCTAGACTTACCACTTCTGATGACTGACAACCTCAGCTATATCTGAACTAGCCACCTAGGAGTGAAAAGCTGTGCATTCCATTACTGAGCCTTTGAGATATACATTACCCTTCTCTACGTCCTTTGCATTTAAGGAAAATTCTTTTTCTCTATAAGCTCTTTTTCTTCAAAGATTGCTCTCTCTTTGTCAAAGTGCTTTCCTTAAAAATGTCTCAAGACCTGTTCTGGGGAGCATACCAATCGTTTTCATCAAGGATCAAGAAAGCAGAATAACCTGTGGCATTGAGAGAATTATTCCACATGTGCAATTAGATAAGATGAGATTGATGTTACATCTGAGAATAAGTAATTTCTTTTGCAGCAGAAACATTTGATTGTTATTTGCATTGGCAATCACTCTTGTCATTCTAAGAATTCTTCTAAAAAACAGGATTTTGTGTATAAACCAAAAATATCACATTTCTAGAGGCAGGTCAGTGATGATGCATAAATTTTGCATCAATGATTTAGGATGATGATTAGTAGTTTGCAACCACTTGACCCATCCAGAGAAAGGTGGCCAGGGTTTACAGGGGAGAAATAGTAAAGTTGTGTATGTATTTTTGCAAAGTGCTGACATCAATTGTAGGGCCACGAACAAGAATTATTTTTTTCTCAGAATGAAAAAGAAAAAAAAAGTATCCAACTGAGCACCTGTGGAGGAACACTTAGTTAATGAAAGTGCTAAGCCTATTGAAATGTTGAGAGCAAGTCCTGTTTCCCTACTGCTTACTGTACTGAAGCAAGACCATTACTGGGAATGTATAGCTCAGCTTTAAAATTTGAAGCTCTTAAGAAAGCAAAATATTTTTTTTCTTTCCCTTTTTAAAAATTGTTTTCTAAGAAGTATTTGCAGAACTCTTTAACAAATGATCTAGAAATAGTACTTCATTAATGTACCTAAGAAACAGTAGGAATGTTATGGTACTTGCATAGGATATTACTTTAATGAGTAAATCTCACTCTCACAAATCAGGATTACATTGTTAGAATAAGGACTGATAATGTGAATAAGTGCTTTCAGAATCATATTGCACCCTATGTTTTAAAATTTCTTGAAGTTAATGGTTCCTCCAGCTAGTAGTTTACTGCCAGGAAAGCCATCCGTATTGACTATTATTGCATATTAATGGCTCTATCAGGTATTTATTTTGCAAGTTGCTTGGTTGATTTTTTTTTTTTTTTTAATATAGATTTCTCCCAGGGGTGAACAGGCTGCAGGAGAAGTGGAAATTGCCACTCCTATTTTGCTAGGTCTGGATATTTCAATGTATTTTCAAACTATCAGATCTATTACAGAAGCATTTGGTGCTGGCATTTGGATTCCAATAACATAATGGATTGCAAGACTTTTTGTGATATAAATGTGAACTCAGAAACCAGCTGGCTGGACCTTGTCCAAAATACTAGCATGTAAGGAATCACAGGGGGCCAACTTTCCAGTAGAGTTGTAGATACTAGTCTTCAGTGCAGTCCATGAAGGAGTCAAAGCTTTGTATGCAAATCAAACTGCACATTTCCAGCTGTTAGAGTTGTGTGAGCAAATGTAAATTTAGTGTGCTCTTTAAACTGGTTGTGCCAGTATCCAAGAAGTGATGAGTTTATCAGTGCTCCAGATATAGCATGTAGTTGCTGCAACACGTTATAAACAAAACAATTAACTAAAACATATCTACATTTACTAAAATAATTTACATTCATGGTAGACTGTGGGGCAAATTTAATGTCTTTTTGCTTTGGGTAAAGACAATAAAGAATCTTGCAGATTTGTTAATATTTAAATCAAGCTTCAAAGTTAACACAAATGACTCCTTTACTCCTTTGATGGAAAAATAGATTTTACGTATTGAACTAAAAATCTTTTTTTTTTTTTTTTTTTTTTTTTTTTGTTACATGACATACAACATAGACTTCACGTATTCAACCAAAAATCTTTTTTTACATAACATACAGCATTTTTTTTTTTTTATTTATTGCAGATTTATTTTTGAGAAGACCTTATACACAGACACTGCCTTCAAGAAGAAACTTTGGAATTTTAGGCCTATTTGAAACCAGTGTATAAGCATATGTTGTATGTCATGACTGATGCTTAACATGCAGTTGGATGAAAAGCACTTGAAGTACCTTTGGACCGAGCCCACAATAAAGTTCTCTAATACTTCAGTGGATGTAGTGCATGTGAAGCTACTTCAGAATGAAGCCCATAATCCTAGACCTCTTTTCATGGGAGGCTGAATATATGAAGGTACTTACAAAAAACAAATCACAATGGAGGACTTGCAACAGTCCATGGAGTTACACACTTTGCAGGGTTGCTTTTGGGGCAGCACAAGACTAGACAGTAAGACTTAATTTAGCCTTATGCATGTATACCAGGATTTGCATAATTGAACTTTGCCACAGTTAAATTCCAAAGTAAAACTAACTTGTGAATCAAATAATAATTCCAAAGAATGAGGAGGTTCATGCAATCTACTGTTTTACTACTTTGTCCCACAACAAGTTGAAATATCAGATGGACAATGGATTTGCAGAGTTACTGTCTCTTCTCGTGGCTCTCTCAAATTTGGATTACAAATCCAAGAAACTGAAACTTGAGGTAACAAATGTTGGCATTAAAAAGAGGTATTTGCTTCTCAGTAATTATGAGTCAATTTATAGATGCCTTTTTTTTTTTTTTTTTTTTTTTTCTTGGAAGAAAATCTGGTTTTGAACTACTGGAAAATTAAAACAGTTGTTCAGAACATTTGAATTTGCTGAATTATTTTTTGGAAGCAGTTATTGGAATCAATAGTTCTTATACATCAGACACAGTAAATCCAAAATAGGTTCTAAAAATTAGGCTAGTCATTACCTAGCAAGAACTGTTACAACTGATTATTTTTATGCCCACACTATGAACTTGAGAAGACCACTTTTCATAAAAATGCTTTTATATGAGTTTACAGACAATGGACTCAGTAATTCAAGGCGTTCTGCCTTTATTTGAAAGTTAATTTGGATGAAAGTAAGGCTTGCATTTCAAGTGCAGAATCTCTTCCTGCTTAAGTCCATGTGTGGACACTTCTAATTCAGGAATCAAAATGTCTTCTTGTTTCACTTAATCTACTTTGAAAATAGAAGTGTTTAGCTTAATCCTTCATTGAACTGGAACAGGTCCACTTATTCCAGTCCACCTGTGAGTTATGTTGGAAAAGGAGTAGTTTTTCTGAATAACGACTATTCATTTCAGAAATGTTTTTCCAGCTACTTTAGGTCTGAGTCTGATCTCAGTTGACACACATTACAGTCATCCAAATCTTAAGTCTAAATTTTGCAACCATCTCATCAAATAACAGACTCCATTTTAAAAGTTTGTAAGGCTGGACTCAAAACGGAACCAAAGCTGTATAGAATATCCGTGACAGAAATGTAACTTTGATTTTGTGGCTTTTACCAATCTCAGACTATAATTAACTCTTTTTTGGCTGTAGGTATGATAGCAGCAGTATTCTGTAACCGTAAAAATGACAGTGATGATGGTCATTAATTGAACAAATTAAGTCATTTGTTGTTTTGGTACAGGGGAAATCAAGTGCACAAATTCCATCAATCTCAGTTAAATGATGCCATGACTTAGAAATGATTCCCTGAATGAAGACTTCAGACTGCCAGCTTCAAGGAGCAAGTCTTGTATCTCCCAGTTTCTGAACTGTGCTTAACCAACTAGAACTGCAATATGATTGAGAAGTGGAGACACAATTGCAAAATATTATATATTTTGGGCACTTAATCTTTGGGCACTCGTAGATTCTGAGATTTAAGTAGAAAATCCTTGGACTTTAGTCACCTGGGGGGTGGGGGGGAGGGTGTCAAAACGTTATTTTTGATTTTTTTTTTTTTTTTTTAAAGTTTGAATTCAAGGTCCTTATGCAGTCTGTGCAGTGGCTGATGTATGTACTTGGGTTACCCTGAAGGTCAAATACTCAGTGTGTTGGACGTTTCAAGCTACTGTCCTGCTTAAGTTCCAAATCATTAGCCTAGCAAATGGGAACTTAAATATAAGTGTAGTCAATGGGGAGGAAAGAAGTCACTGCACAGTATATCTAGTGATAGAAAATGCTACAGAATGTGAACATAAATTTATAACTCGATGTTCCTTAATTAAAAAAAAGAATACACCACGAAGAATCCCCTCCCCCCTGACAAGCTTGCAAAAACTAGGACTGAATTCCCAGTGGGAATAATGAGCAACAGCAAGAGTGAATGCTGGGAGAAAAGAATGCAATTGTATTAGACTCCATCACAATGGGAGGTAAACCCAAATCATTTATAAAAGGTAAATGCTGGCAGAACACAGGGAGCTCAGAGCACCACACTGCAGGTGTGATTTATGAGGCTGGGGACTGGCTATAAATCAAATCCTTTTGTTTTAAATAGTACTGCTTCAATGCAAGAGATCAGTTTACATGTAGAGGAAATGATGAAAAAAATGCAGTGTATTGCATCCCAAGAATATTAGAGAATCAGATTTACAATGTGACTATCAGTACCACATTCAGACAATAGGTATCTGATGCGCAATTTAACGAATGCTCCCACTGCTTGAGCAGAGTGCCCTAATCTAGCAACTCAAGTTTGCCTTAAATGTATTAATTTGGGGATCTATTTTATGAGACCAGCTGTTAAAATCATTTCACTTATGATCAGGAATGCATTGGCTATTGTTAACTAGCTAGAGGTGTCCTTTTATGCCACCAAAGGCTGTGCCTGTTTCTACGCTAGCTGTATTTTTTCTTTAATTATGAAGGTTTATGGGTCTCATTATTTAGCAGCCTTGTCCTGTGTAAATAGGTGGATAAAACAATTAATTCCTGAGCATTCAAACAGGCACTAGGCATCCTGGAAAGTTATATATGATTACAGGATAATATCTCTAAGAAAAAAAAATAAAAAATTTTCTCCCTCTGTTAGTGGTATAATTACCAAATAGAAGAGATTTTAAAGGTAATGATCTAACAGCAAAATGATCTCTTTTTCTCTGCTTTCCAGATCTGCCAGGGCTTATCTTGGCTGCATGTTTTGCATTCATTTTGCAAACATACCACTGGAGCAAACTATATGCCTGAAACCACACTGTGTGTCCTGCAATGTGGGCCAGAGAAGCACTTAGAAAAACTGGGAAAGGACAAAAGGCCTATATAAAGGGAGGTACAGCAGTTTTATCACTGTTCAAAGAATTTTATAATGAAACAAAAGCTGAGTGTGTTGCACATATCCAAGCCATTTTCTGCAATGGTAATATATCAGCAATGATTTATCCATGCGAATGTAAAAAGTTGCCTTTAATTCACTGATAAGCAGAGTGCCTTCATGTCAGCAAGAAACCAAGAGACATCTTATATTGCAATGCTTTATCACAATTCAATTACTTTCCAAGAGTCCAAAAATGCAAACACTGTAGAAACATATGAGCACAATTTCCAGGATCTTTCTGAGACTCTGATGTTGATAGCCAGCATCAGCTATTGCTGGAGGCATTAATATCAATTGCTAGTGTGAGGAAAGTATCATTTCACCGAATCATTGATTTTTTTTTTCTTACTTATTATTATAAAAACACATTTAGTGGCATTAATTTATGGGGCATTCTATACATGTAAAAGAATATTTCTGCTCAGTAGAGCTTGCAGTCTAAATTAGATCAATATATGAAAAAAGATATATTGATGATTAAAAGAGAAAAAAAGAAGTGAATGAAATTGCATTTACCTATTCCTTGAATCTGACCATGTTTCCAGTTCCTAATGGGCCCAAATTTTAAAAGTATATGAGATTCTATTTTCTGAATATTGGGGTGCTTAAATATCTTTAAAAATATGGTAATTTTACGAGTGGAACCTTATGGTTTTATAAATGGCACCAGAAAAAACACATCTAACAGGAGATGAGCAAAGATGCCTTTGTGCCTTATGAATCTTATATTGTCCTGGACACTAGAGGCAATTTAGATAGTCTTGAAAGGGGTCTGCCATGTTGTGAAGCCCTCTTAGGTTGCAGAGCCATCTGTAACCTTCATAACACTTTGAGTTTTAACTAGATCCCTGAAAACTCTTTCCCTTTTAGGCTTTTTTTCCTAGGCAAACACTGTATTGTTTCTCTGTCTATTGTGTCCTGTGAGAGAAATACTTTTGTGGGCCAGGGTAGTGTTTTAAAACCCATTTTTGCAAACTCTTTTGCCTTTTACACAAATAAAGATGTCACTCAAGAGACCTTATTACAACAGTCAAGAAGAAATATAATTAAAGCAGATTTAAAGATTGAATTTCTTTGCCATTATAAAGGTTAAATACACGGAAAAGCAAAAGAACATTTGTATAGCAGCAACAATAATGAAGGGTTTACATCTGCAGCCTCCATGAACAGAAGAGGTTGTGGGTTTCCCTATGTACAGTCATCAGGAGTAACTGGTAATTACCAAGTTCAAAGCCCATTGTCTCCTCTAAAAAGCCGACTTGTTTTTTGGGGTTGTTTCAGCATGACGTGATGTCTGATGGCTCTATTCCTTTTATAGGCCTTCTTGATATGCCTCGAATCCTGACCTGGGATGGAAAGCAATCTTTGTGAACATTTTTACAGAATGATGTGTAATAGATCCAGCAAAGGCTGGAGGCTGGTAATAGTGACTGATGTAGTACCATGGAGAAAAGAAATCTGAACACTGCTCTCCAAGGAGGCTGAGTGAGGAGGGAGGTAATAACAAGTTTCATTGCCTAGTTGGAGTTGACAGAAAGAGAAGTGATTTTGCTCCTCAAATTGTGCTCAGAGGACGGGAGGCAGCATGTATTTTATAATATAGGTGGTAGGTGATAGGACAGGCTGTTCAATAATCTAGGAGGCATTGTACTATGTACAAAGGTCTCCTGCAAAGCTGAATGCATATTTATTTCCTACTGCGGGGATGGTATGTTGACTGCCTCCCTGCACATCTTGAATTCAGCCTTGCCATGATTTGCTGTCTATAATTTCATTAAGCCAATGGGAATTGCACTGAGGTAAAATCACAAGAGAACTTTTTGTATTCTGTAGCTGACAGGGAATGTCCTGAATTTATTCTAATGGTGTGGTTTTACTTTCAGGTAGATATTGGCATACACAAACCCTTTCAAAATGTCTGCTGAAATGATCCATAGGAGTTTCATGGGCACTGCTGTCTGCAGGCTGCACGAGGAGGGGAATTCACAAACTTAGCTTCTTAAACCATAACCTTCCACACAGGCAGCTCAAGTAGGTCACTTACTGAGGGGAGCCAGGAAATGCACATGCATGTCTGATACAAATCTGTAAGCCTGTCTAGTAACCGGGAGTGGCCAACAAACGTGCATCCTGGTTTGTCAGATGTGTTCATACGTTTTCTGAGATGTTACAGATAGAGAGTGAATATCAGGGCTTAGAATCTGACCTTAAAAAGTAGATGTCTTCTAAGATTGTATTCAACTTCCTTGTGATAACAGTTAGCTTTCCATCTTAATCAGCATTTGTGACTTGATTCAGCAAAGCATTGAAGATGTGCTTAAGGCAACCTCTAATCAGCAAAACTTTTAACTTTCAATACCTTCTCCAGGAACAGAGTTTAAAATTAAAAGTAGGTTTATGTGCTTAGCAAAACTAGGTTTCAACTTGGGGGAAATCAGTCATGATCACTTGGTTCATAGCACAAGATTTCTCCATTTTTACTGAGGAGGGGACTCGCACAGAAGGTGTCATTGGAAACCATGACTACTTGTGAACAGTTAGCAGGAGATTTTAGAACCCTTTGTTAAATAATAACTAGGGATGCGACTAGGTATAAATTAAGCAAAAATATTAGTTTTTAACATTTGGATATATAAAAAGATTTATTTTTTGAAATACTAACATTTCAGCGTCAAAAATATTGAAACATTGAAATATTTGTAATTCAGACAAAGACTGCAGTCCTTTGTAGCCCTCAGGGTCTGTCTTATGCCTATATGCCTGCAGATAGATATTCCCTTTCTATGTCATTTTTTTTCAAAATTCTGTTTCTGTAAAAAATAGTAATAATAAAAAAAGAGCAAATAAATACACTGAGTTTTTGTGCTGTGCTCCACTATTCCTCTGGTATTGTGCTGCAGGATACAATAAAGACATGAGGAGTCAGAATAAAGGGATCAGGAATAAAGACATTCCTTTATTCCTTGTCAGGAAAAGAGACGTAAGAAATCAGGGCTGTGGAGGTTGCCCTGTTAGTCAACCCTAATATGTATAAGAAATACCATCTTCGTCTGAGCTGTTACTGGAGTTGTGCAAGGTCTGTTCCATAAAGATGCTTGCAGTCTGAACATGGGACATGTTTCACTTCAACATGCCATTGACAGCAGCAGTATCTCTCTTCCTCCCCTGCCATCTGCAGACCAGAAACATCGCTATCTTCTAGCCACTGCAAACTGAAGATCCCAATCATCCTTATCTACTCTCCAAAATGTGCACTATGAGGAACGTCCCACAAATGGTAACTTCCTCATGTGACTCAATGCTCCATATTAATGTCAGTCAGGATGGCTCCTGAAATATATACATGCTTTTTTTAGCATTGACATGAACATGTTCTATTACAAAAGAAGTTCATTAGTTAAACGGAGCTCCTACACAGCATTGTAGAAATTAGTATTCCAGATAAGAACAGTTTCTGGACTGGTGCCTATCTTCAGATTTGCCAGGGGCAATACTGTAAGAGTCTGGCAACAGGAAAGATTATTTGAAAGCCTTGATTAGGCCTTAATACAGGTGATATTTGCTGCCTTTAATATATCTCTGATATGCTATTATCATAGTCCAGTGATTTATAAGGTTTAAGGTGGGCTGTCCAGTTGTAATGTGGAGGGTCCTATGGCACTAAGGGGCATGGTTTTGTGATGGGACTCAGTAGGTCAGCTTGATTGTTGGACCTGGTGATCTCGAAAGTCTTTTTCAACCTAGATGATCCTATGATCCTTTTGGACAGCCCACCTGAAACCTTCTAAGTCCCTGGAAGCATGACTTCAGAACAAGAGTCTGGATATGTTTGTAATAATGTATACTCTTATTTTTTTGTTTAATACATATAAAAGGTATGAAACAGGGTAAGCAAACTATTGCTTCAAAGGAACATATATGAAAAAAAAGATTTGAGAACACAAGTCGTAATTATTGCATATGGCATTCATTTTAATTTCTAATTAAGCTGTGAGCTAGAGAACGTTTTATAGACATGTCTTCTACTGGTCAGTTGAACTTAATGGAAAAGAGCAAGTTTTACTATTTTTAAATTACTTATTTAATATCCTTGCAAAGTTTCTCCATAGTTCTAACCCTGGTAAGAATTTATTTTTTAAACCTCATAAATTAGAGATTTTTTCTATTAATTCATCTGGCATATCCATTGATAGCAATGTTAGATGATTTTCATGATGTGTTGAGCAACTGGTGATTGGTCCAATTTAGTTCTCAGTGTCAAGGAAGCAGGAAGCCCCTACTTTCCAGAACTTGCTCCAAAACTTTGTATACTGTATATATTCCAGTCACAATCTCTATCTGTGCAAAATTTGGAATAAATGTATTGAAGTCAACAAAGCTGTTTTAGTTTAACATAATGTAATAATAGACTCTGTCCTCAAACTCCATCTATCATCCCAGCACTTGTTAGGCATTCTGGTTTTGTTCATAGTAGGAGCCATCATAAAGAAATTGATTTTCCTCTGTTCACTCATCCAATTTATTGTAAGAGAGCTCCATGTTCATTTGCCCATTTTTCAGCATTTTGTGGGGTGAGAAAGAAACAAGCCAAAAGAAATCATCAGCAGAAGTAGTTATCATGTTGGGTAAGACTCTGCTCTCATTTATATTGGTGTAAATGCAGAACAGCTCTACTTCTCTCAGAGGAGTTCATTTGTGCTAATTGGGTGTGACTAACTGAAGATTATGCCCCGAACCCCTATGCCCACCTTCTCTACTCCTATTTGCTGCATTTTCCTCAGTTACAGAAGAGACTTTTCATGGCTCTGTAACCTACATGTTGTTATGATTTCCATTACCTCTGTTGTTCCTTCCCCTCCTTCCCTTCCAGCTACGTTCTCCAAGCTGGACAGTCAAATACTGTGTTCTCCAGGGTTGTTAATGTCACACTATAAATAGGCTGGGAAGCAACGTTGTTGGTACAAATTAATTGGCTCCATCCTCTTTCCTGTCCCCAGTGGCAAAATTGTTAAAGACCACAATGAATCTGGTCTCTGCTATCTGAAGAACAGGACCCTGGGGTTGTTTTTGCATCTGGGTCCCTCACAGGGCTGCACAAAGCATGGTGCATTTCGGTAAGGATGCCACCCTCAGCGTGTTGAATGTCATGCAAAGGCAGTGACAGAAAACGAGAGCTCTCTCCTCCGGCATTTCTCTGCTCTGTGAACAAAACAGCGTTATTGGTAGTGCCAAACTGAAAACTTTCTGCACAGTTGGCTCAGTTAGAAATCTGCAGTCAGGAATGTGCTAGCTGGTAAATCTGTAAGCTGTGAATTGAATAGAGACTTGACGTGACAGTAGATGAGGTGATCCAGTAGTAGTTTTACTTTCCCTTTATGCCACTCATTGGCTTCCCATTCAGCTACATCAAACAATAGCTTCCCAAGCGTAACTTCAGGGCCTTTCAGAAGTTGCTTTTATTGCCATGGCACCTTCCTGTACCAATTTATCAGTTTGATGTCCATCCCCTGCCTCTGGGGCTTTGTGTTTTCTATCATGTACTTTCTGTTTCTGGCATGGTTTTTCACTAGAAAACCGACCTATATATATCAGTATATCAATATTTTTTTGCCTGCCTACCATTTTTTCTTGCCTTCTGCATTTAGCAACATTAGGCCTTTAAGTCACGGAATAGCTTGTTTTGTTTTGCCGTAAATGCTGTATATTTATGTATGTTGGGTGGGCTAATATCAGTACTATTCTTGTGGTGCTGCATTTTTGAAAGCTGCGTATACAGAATCTCTGTAGACCATAATAAAATCTCTGAATATACGTTAATTTCGATGATCTGAGGACAGTGGCTGGATACAGTATTTCATGGTGTTATCCACAGCTAAAATAATTATAGCAGTCCCTTGCAGCTAAACACATAGATTTTGTAGATGAAGTGTTTATACACTTGTGCAGTTCTGGGAGGGAAAAAAAAATCTGTTTGGAAATTCTGAATAACGTTTTTGATTATTAAATTAATAATGCAGAGACTTTCCCTTTGGACCAATCATTTTCCTGCCAGTTAGAATGAATCAAGTAAATATTTTATACAAATATCAAGCTATTATTTCAAAAGTGTCACAGCATTGGTAGGGCACCCCTGGCTAAGCTAAGCTATGCTTTCATGCTTGTGGTGCACTCCCAAGCTCCATTTTGAATGAGTGGTTTGTGGCATGGTCTCTTTCCTTGGCTTCTCTGGTGGTTTTCCAATAAACAGCCTGTCTGCCTGTTATGCTTTCACAGCTGTATTAGCCCCTTTGGCCTCCCCACCAAGCTCCTGACTAACGTCATCTCATCTTTTCTGAGAACGTCAGTCCTACTGGAAAAATGAGTTTACAATTTATTCTTTGGGGATGTGGCAGCTGATAGCAAACAGGCAAACACTCTTTGCGCTCTTTGCACACCAGTCAGATTGCTACTGAAATAGCACAAGAAATATCACATCCATGCACTTGCATGGATGCATATATATGTATGGTATGCAAATTTATGAACACTAAATGTGTGCTTATGTACAAAAATCTGTATGTGTGTATATGCATCTTTCTCTGTCTCAAAAGAAGAAATCATATGTACACTCTCTGCCTTTTGTCTCCCCATACTCAGGGGTTCCTCATGTCTATATCAGAACCTCCTCAGGAGCCCACAGTCCTCATGTGGTGTACAGCTTCTCTGATTCACAGGCTTGGTTTCATTTGGTTCCTAGTTCCTTCCCTGGCCCACTGCCTTCTCCATCTCTTTGTCTTGATTTCTTTGTTGCTTAAGTTGCCCTCCCCAGCTTCTTAATTTGTGTGATTTTATCAAGGGAAACTATGTACTTCTGTAGGATTGTATCAATGCTCTGTTTCATTCTTCTGCCTCTAGGAAAATTCCCAGGCTCCAGCTCTAGCACTCAGTGCAGACAGTCTGACTTTTCCTAGATTTTAGCCTTCTCTTTGCCCTGCTGTGGTGCCCAGACACCAACCCTCAGAGGAAACATTTTCAAAGGTGGATTTTTCCTGCTTATTAACACAAACTGTATTGAAGCAAGTTGTGGTGAAAACAGCCTGATGTGAAAGTACAAATGATTCCCACACAGAAACTAGGATTTGGTAAAGTGAATAGGCATATGCTGGATGACTCCTAAAATTTTTCTGAAAAAAGACTGACCTAGGGGGAATTCAAGGCCCAAAATTTAATTAGTAACTCAAAAATAAGTGTTGAGCTCTCCAGAATTAAAAGAAAAAAAAAAAAAGACAACTTTTTAAACAATGCAGTATAGGAACAGTTTTCCCTTTCATGCAGCAAGCAGGAGTTTCAGGAGTAACTCAGTTTCAAATGAGCCGTATTTGACAGGCAAGCTCAGACTGAAACCCGAGTGGAGTGTTTGTGAATGCACTTGGGCTGAAACTGAAGAAAAGCTTTCCATGAATCGCTGCAAACGGAAACCACTGTGATAACCTAGATGGGTGCCCTACTTCCCAGCTGAGATACCTCCTTCTGCTCGTTCCCTGGGGACCAGAACAAAGCCCTAGGAGGTGACCTTGATCAATGTCCACTGTCCTAGATACAACGCCAGGAAGGAATGGTTGTTCAACTACAAGCCCTGCTTTGCTCCTCTTCTGCGTGGGGTGTAAGGTGGGAGGTGTAAATCCCTCTGAGCTGAGCCCTTCTCCCTGCCAGCTGCTCTTGGCATAGTCTTGTCCCTATCGTGCCAATGCTGTTGGGGTGTCCAGCCTCTGCGGGCAGCTTGTTCCCCTGCAAACCTTGGGCTGCAGCCCTCGCTCACATGTTCTCTGCCTGCCTTTCCAGGGACTGCCTGGGTGGCAGCTTTATAAGGGTGTTTCAGTCTCATTTACTTATTTATTTATTTATTAATATAGAAAAGTAGAAAAAATATAGAATGTTCCTCTCCTCCCTCTCCCTGCTTTCTTGTAGTCTATAGCCATTCCCCAAGGTATAGCCTCTGCTGGGTTGAAAAGTACATTATTTAATGATACACAAAAGCCTGACAGTGTATTTATTGACACTGTGCTAAGGAAAATGTTACGTTTAGTGCTGCAGATTTATGACAGAGCAAATGATTTTTTTTTTTTTCTAAACTTGTGGCAAGTTTTTATTTTTAGATCACTTTCCAAAGCTGCTGAAATATTAGATAACTAGATAGATGCTTAATACTTTCCATTGTTGGATTGTTAATTCTTTCTCATAGAGAATATAGATATTTTTCTTTATGAAACTTTGGGAACTTTGAGACCTTCCAAGTGATTTCACTATTAGCTTAAATCTGAGCAGAGTCCAGTATACGTCAGTAGTTCTAATTTGTGCTAGTTTTGGTGCACCAACATTGGTGTTGACTGAGTGAAATAGAAAAAGTGCAAAGACTGAATTCAGTGCTAAGATGTGTGGCTGCTTTATTGTTACTCCTCTCTCTCCCATCAAATCCCACCTGACTGTAGGAAATCAGCTGTCTAACTTGCTGTTGGTCAGGCTTCACCCAGGTGGTGCTGGGGAAATTTATATTGGTATCATGGGTGTCTCCATGAAGTTGACAGCAACAGCCTGCCACACAGGGAGAAATGAGGAAAAAAAAAAAAAAGGGAAAGTCAAAGAACACTTAATTTCCACAGGATAACAGAATGAATTAAATAGGTTGGAAGGGTCCCCTGGAGATTGCCTACTCTGATCTCCCTGTGCAGAGCAGGGTCAGCAGCAGAGCTGGCTGCCTGTGACTGTATGTAGTCTAGTTTTGGATATCTCCAGGGATGGAGGTTCCACATTTCTGGCAACCTATTCTAGTGCTCAACCACATGCACAGTAAATATATATATATATATATATATATAAATGTTTGAATGGAATTTCTTGTATTTCAGTTTGTGGCTGTTTCTCCAGCCTGTCGAGGTCCCCTCTGGATCATCTCTATGTCACAAGCACCTGGTGTACCAACTACTCCCAATTGCGTATCATCTGCAGACTTGCTGAGGGTGAGCTCTGTCCCGTCATCCAGGTCCCTGATGAAAAAGTTAAGCAGCACTGGCCCGAGTATCAGTCTCTGTGGTACTGGCAACTGGTCTCCAGCTCTGGACTTGGTGCTGCTAATTACAATCCTTTGAGCCCAAAAGTTCAGCCAGTTTTCAGTCCACCTCACTGTCCATTTATCCAGTCTGTACTTCTTTAGTTTGTCTATGAGGCTGCTCTAGAAGACAGTGTTGAAAGCTTTGCTAAAATTAAGGTAAAACCGTAATAAGATCAAGACTTTCAGATCTGATCCTGCAAGGATGATCTTTTCTTTTCTGAGTTATACCACAGTTGGGGTCTTCTGTACTGGACAAGTCACTGAGTTTCTTCCTGTGCAGTGTTTTACAAGGCTGGACCTGAGTTTTACACTTTTATAGAAAGAAGGGAGGAATGATCTTTCATAGAAAGTATTTTAATACTGTCAAGTATGAGCAGTTTACATAAGATTCAGAAGTGAGAGGTAGGCACAGACCACTGATACTAAATATTTAAAATATAAAAATATAAAAAAAGTATTTATAAAAACAGAGCAGTTTGTTAAAGCTTTTGAAATTTATTGAACTTAGCATCCACGAATGTTAAACATGTACAGTTTACCTTTAAGAGGAAAGGCTCTGCAGTGGGCATTTAGCTAGATTTGTACACCTACACACTGCAGATGGTTTAGTTTTATAAGAGATGAAACTGCATTTGGTGGAACTGATTAAATATAAAAACACCACCATCTGCCATTTATTCTAATATAAAATGGTTTGGGCAGATGCTGACATCTTTTGAGATGATTGATTCATCTCTGACAAGTGAAGATTCTCGGAGGGTTCCAGCTGCCCACTGCTTACACAATGCCCGCTTACAAGAGCAAACGCCAATCACAGTGCTGTGATTTGGATGTAGCAGGTGAACGAAGGGCACTTTAATAACCAGGAGCCTGGAATTCCTAACTACATTGCTGTGTTTTTTTTTTTTTTTTTTTTTTTTTTCTTTCTCTCTCTCCTACACTTCTGGCCCACATTTAACTGCGAGAATATTTTATGCACACTGTATACTGTATTGGAGCACAGCTACCCTAGCACGGTGATGACTGGAAGAGTGTCAATTTCTGGCACAAATAGCTCTCTTTCAGTTTTCAGAGTGGAAAACCATCAGATACTCTCCACATATGCTATTCATTTTAAAATTATTCTTTGCTAACTGTCCATCAGGGTAACATTTAAACTTCCTGGAGTATTATTTATTGAGTATGACACCAAATGCTTTGTAATAACTTAAATAACAGATGTATGTCTTGTTTTATTTGACAACACTGACACACTCTCTACTGTGGTATTCTTTGCAGTAGCTTGCTGTAGCATCATCTTTTCTGAAGGTTTTACTCAAACTTTTCTGAACACGCATGAAAAGTTATAGAAGAATGCATTTAAAAATACTCAGGACCAGATTGTGACATCCATAGCCACACTGAATAGCAGTTTCCACCAGCAGTAAATCCTGCTGCAGACAGACCATTTCTTATGAAATGAGGTCCTGACCCAAAGCTGGAGCTGTGGTAAAGTCAGTGGACTTTTGGTCCCTCTCCAAGTGGGAGAAAGTGCAGAACAATTAGACCGTCATGCAGTAAGGAAGCAGATCGAGTCAGACATCATGTTGTGAGTAGATAAACCACAGGACTTCTTTGAAATATCTTAAAATAGGATGCTCTCATTGTATACGTAAAATGTAATCTCTGACTGTGCCCCCCACTCAAAAGTATCAATTTAAACAACTTCTTCACTATAAAAAATCAGTTAAAAAAGGAAAAGGGTCTGTTTATATGGAATGACATGAAAATGTGACAGTTAGCGTTGTGCTGGCAGAGGAGCGTATGGTATGTATATATAAGTTTGGTCAGAGGGATACTGAATGATTGCACTGTCATTTGCGGTTGAATGTGTTTGGAGTAATTCCAGCAGTCTGGAATATCCCTGTTGTAAATGGAAGAAGTTTGTCCTATGGCGCGGGTAAGAAAACACTCAATGGGGCATTTTAAAACTAGAAGCTATTTAGGAAAGGATGAATTCTTGTCATTGTTAGAGAATGCTGTCTGCTCACCTGTTGCTGAAGGTAGGGCTATAGATACTGTCATGTAATTGTTTTAATGAATTAAGGGGGGAAAATAAGTCAGCCATATCTTTATCTGGCATAAATTGTGGTTTGAAGTCAGTGAAGCTAATCTTATTTATACCAGTTATACATCTGGGCCAGAGGATTCAGGAACAGTTTCTCTTATGCTCGACTTCATATTAACTCTTTCTTTTCATATAAGAAAATGTGTCATTTTCTTCATTTACAACCTAGGACTCTTCACATGTACCTCTGCCCCCTTTTTCTCCAGGTACCTTTTCCCCAGGAAGAGACAATCTGGCATCTTGCCTGAGAACAACCTTACTGGCCCTTTCTGGACACTGGCTTGTAGAAGGCACTGATGAACGCTTTCCCCTGCAAGACAGGGACACTCCCATCAGAGAGTGCAACTGTGTTATTTCATCTAATGATCTGGGAAGCTGAATTCTTGGAATTGCCTCTGAGGCTGGGTTTCTGCTGTGAAAGAGCAATGTTTATGCTAAACTCAAAATGCAACACCTTAATCTGAATGTTCTAAAGCTTTGTTTTAAGCAATGAAACAGAATATGGAAAATAGGTGTTTTTTGGAAAGTGGAAAGGAAAAATCAGAAAGCTAATGAATATACAGTACTTAATATATGGAATGCATATCTGACTTTGGGGAAAAGACTTTTTTACTTCATTTCAGCTCCCATTTCTTCTGACATAGAAACATAATACAAATCTAAAGTGTCTAATCCAAGAAACAGCCACCAGAACCTTTGTAATGCAAATGGTCTTGCTGTTCTATAGTGTCTTTCTTCCAGAAGGGTCCCAAAGTGCTATACAAATTACATGTGGCTACATGAATCAGTTCCCACACCGCTGAATTGCCAGCAGCTCTGGGGAGCAGAGTGCCTTTCTACCAGTGCACAGCAGTATTACCCAACATTTTGGGACAGGAAGCAGAAAATACAAAGGGAACAAGATAAGAAAAGATGAAACAGATCGAAATTCAGATTCAGAGAGGACTGAGGAGAAGGATAAAATCAGCTCCATGTTTTTATTTGGCAGTGTCATCAGAGCTGGTGGTGCATATTGTTATTGATAGCCATAGCTGACCTTCACAATATTTGTCAGGAGAGTTCCCAGGATTGGAACAAGGATATGTGGGCAGGAAACATCGCTACTCTGGGTTTCTGGATCAGAAACCAGTTCTCCCTGCAGACATTCCTGTTGTGTGCTGGAGTTAGGAAGGCACTGGGCACAAGGCTACACCCTGGCCAGATGCAATACTTTCAAGGAATGCTCTTAGCAGGCCTGGAAAGGGGGCTGAGTTTGGCTTCTGTGCCACCTACACCCTGTAGGTGTGCTCTCCTGGCTGTCACTGATGCCTCCCGAGCCAAATGGAGGAAGGAGAGGAGGCAGTGAGCAGAAAGAGAATTTCCCATCAAAGCAGCACAACGAAAATGAACAGCCCTCCACAACTTTATTTTTTTCCTTTAAATGGAATGGTTTGGGTTTCTCATACAAGGCTAGAAATGGGTAGTTATTTGTCCTCAGGCTCCTCAGGATGGAAAGTCGAAACATGAAAAAATTCCTGCCTCACTCTGTCTGATTTTTATGTCAGCTGAATATTTTGACTGACAAAGCTAAAACATGCCGTAGAACTGAGTTTTGAATCTGGAGTTTTATGTGATAAGCACCAGAATAATGTCATTACAACTGTAGTTGTACCATCTAACGTCTGCTAAATTCCCATTTCTATGTTGAAAAGAGGTGTTTTTCTTCAGTGTCTAGCCTGCAATTCAGTCTTGTAAGAAATCACATCGGGCTAATCATTTCCAGCGTCTGGCTGAATACAGGGAAGGTGACAGTGCTGCTTACTGTGTGAATCAGTCCCCGCGCTCGTGGGAGCCACGCTCGGTAATTAAAAGCTTGTACACAAAAGCTGGGGTGCAGCTCCTCAGCAGAGTGATACAGAGTGTCATTGAGGTACATGATGAGTCTTCCTGGGAGCAAAATCAATGAAAGCAGCAGTAGTCAGATGTCTCCTGGCATAATTTTGCCTATGTGCAGACAAAGTGTTTTATGGGAGTCTTAGGAGCTGAAGCTAGTGTCACAATGCTCTACTTGCTCTACAGGCAACATTGACAAAAGTGTCTGATGGATTTGTGTGTGCTTCTGTAGATAAAAGCTGCACGTAGGAAAGGGGCAAAAAAGCTCCAAGTTTCTTCCCCACAAGCTCTTGCTGAAACTTCCCTGGTTTCTTCTTTCTTTGCTGCCCACTCCTTCTTCCCCCTCCGTGCTGTTATCTGGGGGAAGAATCACGGGTGGAATTTGTAAATGCTTCTCTGTTGTGCAAAGGAGCTTTGATAGCATGAAATGAATAGCAGGTAACATAATAAGAAAAAGTATCTGGCTCTAGCTTTGGAAATGTAAATTCTTTTATCAGTCCCCCTGCTAATTGGAATTGCTGTTTGTTGTTTCACATTTAGTGGATTTCATTATATTTTCTTTGGTAATTAGATATTTTAGCTATAAATTAAAAATACCAGACTAAAAAAAAAAAAAAAAAAAAAGCCCTTCATTAAGATGCAGTCAAAGTTGTATATAGATACGACTCTAATTAAAATAATCTTGCTAGAATGTGCTGTTAAGGAAAACAAAGCAAACAAATGGACCACAAAAATGTGAAAGTTGGGATGTACTCCATGCAGTCCTTCCAAGTCACAGCAAGGATGCTTACAATCTGCACTGTGCTTTGTACACCAGACTCAGAGCTTAAACTGAAGGGCAATTCCATGAGGATGCTGAGATTTTTGCCCCTCTCCCTTAGTAGCCTCTTTCAGACTCTCCTCCTCTTACCCCATATTCAGCTCTACTGGCTCCCAGCCTGGTGAGAGCTACCAGATACTTCCTGTCGTATGAATACAATAGGGGAGGTGTCAGGAGAGGATTCTTGCATCATTTATCTTTTGTCCATACGGAAAAATCCTTCCCAAAATGACATTGTTCCAGGTAGGTGCACTTTGTAGACCTGAGAAATTTTTAAATGGGAGGGCTTGTGAATGTTTAATGTTTTCTGATTTTTTTTTTTTTTTTTTTTAAAAAAGGATAGTAGAAATGTGAAGAATTTATTGTGTTCATCTAAATTTTTTTTGAATGGAAAAATGAGTGAGATGTGTCATGCTCCTTTGCAGATAGTGAAGAGGATGCCACAACCCTGCTGCTTACCCTTTTATTGACACTGCAGAGCTAAGTGCTACCCCAGAGTGCATTTTGGAAGACAAATGACCCTTTCTGCATTTGAAACTACACTTTTAGAGCTGAGCTCAGACATGGCAGAAGTAAAATTGTTGCACAAGATTTTCATTCTTTCTGAGACTGATTTGTATCTTATTAGCTCAAGGAAAGGACTACTCAAGAAGTATCTTAGATTTGGGTCCAAACTTGTTAGCCAAATTAGCTTCTGCTCTGTGAAGGAGGCCTGGCAGATATAGACAGTGTTATCTGAGAGATTCAGAGATCCAGAGACTAGTGTATGAGGACAGCTTGTCTTTGAACAGGAGGGGAAAAAAATGTTTCTTACTCATTTACTTCTTTGTCTTGTGTGAACTCCCACATTTATTAAGCTTTCAAACCAAGCTTGTTTTTGAGATTAGTTGCCTTGTACCTAAAACACTAGATAAATGTGAAAAATATCCAAATCCAAATGAATGAAAAGGAATGACATTTTCCTCTGGCTGAAGGTCAACACGAGCACTGAATGCATTGCCATGCTCCCACAATTGGCTTCTTAATTTCAAGTGTCTCCCTGCAACTCAACCTCCTCCCTTTTGTATCACCCCCTCTATTAGTTTAGTAATATGCTGTCATCCTGATTTTTCTTAATTTTGCTTGTGATATTACTTCTCCTTTTCCTCCTCCTATGGGAACAGATTTCTTCTGCCATATGCCCATTTAAACCTAATTGTAGTATCTGAACATCTTGTGTGCTTAGCCACAGCATCCCTTGGGGTTCAATTGAGGCAGAGTATGTATGTGACCTTTAAAGCCATGTCAATGTGAGACTCTCTCAGCACATGGGTCTTTAAAGCCTGGATGTCTATGCTTCATACTAACAAATTTGACCAGCCTGCCTTTTTATGAGGATATCATCATTTTGGGCAAATTCCAGGTTCCATATTTTAAATCAGCATGTCGAGCACTTTCAAAATCTCAATTTCCCAAGGATCAAGTTGCAGAAGATTAAAAAATGAGAAAATCAAAGCTGTTGTTATTCTATTCATTTATTCCAGCAAATTTGTAGTGGTAACTACTTGAACATGACTAATTGGCAATTTGTAAAATGGACTGCTCTCAGTAGCAAAGTTTTAAGTACATCAATGCTGTAAGTGTTTCCTTATTATGACAGATCTTAGAAAATGTGATAAGGTTGTTATAGGAAACAGCGAAAGTTCCCTAAATTGCTGAGCATTATAGCTTTTGTATTTGTAACCTAAGTAGTCTTCTACTTTCACACTTTTTCTTTTTGCATACACCGGGAATATGATTGTGCTGTGTAAACTGAGCTGCCCTAATAGTTTTGCCATAATAATGCTATACTGAATGGAGTCGCATAAAGTCTCTTTGGCTCATTGAAAGTCTTTTACAAACATCCTCAGTTTGGATCTTGCTGCCATGCTACAGCATCACTGCTTAGTTTTTGCCTTCCCAGAGTCTCTCTGGCAGTCCAGCATATCAATTGTCAAGGTTTCAGAGCTTCTCTAAAGTAGAAATCCTTCAATATCAAAACTTGGGTTTGTCTAAATACACATAACACAAAACAAAGTATGGTAGCACTTATGTTATAAATGTTTACACCAATATTTGGGGTCTTAGGAGTAATTTGTGATGGAGCAGACTGGAGATGCTGGGAGGAAACAGTATGGATTTGTACTCTGAAGTAGAAAAAATGTTAAAATTTAGTTAAAATTGATGGTAATTTCTGGTAACACATATATTTAAATTAACCCTAGAACAAGTATATGAGACAGGAAATTTAGTGCTAGAATGACACATCAATGAAATCAAAACATTTTAGGTTCTGAAAATGCAGTTATTATACCCATCCAAAGAATTTTAACTTTACTAAGTAGTGTTATTTATCATATAATTAATTTTTGACTATTAGGCATTTTAGTTCACCAACATAAATTAAGCATCCAAATATTCATTATTACAGCTTAGCTTGGTCAGTTGTTTGATAAAAATAGGTACATCAAAATTTTGTTACTGTCTAAACCTTTTGATATTATAAAATGAAAATTCCATATCCCAAAGTCCTGAGCTTTGAAAGATTTCTCCACATACAATGGGTAATAAATCTAGGTTTTGTACCCTCAACTGTTTGTTTGTTTGTTTATTTATTTATTTATTTATTTATTTATTTTTATTTTTAATCTGAGAATGTAGTAAAGGAGAAATTCGTAGCATTTAAAGAGAAGACAAAAACGGCTTCTGTAGCTGGCAAATACTGTAAGCTGGTTTTATTCCTCTTCTTGTTTAAACTCAATACCGAGGGAATGGGAAGAGTAGCAGCCCTTGCAGTGCAGATTATGAACAAAATCAAGTGCTAGGGGACTTGTCACACATTAATTCCTAAATCAGGCATCTCTCTATGATAATCACTTCCTAAACCTTATTATAGTGTCTCTCTGTCCGATGAAGAACTCTGTTGATTTCCCTCTTTGGAAGCAATTATTGTGTGGGATTCCCAGGGGAGGGCCATGAGTAATGAAGGCATCTTTTTGGAGAGGTAGATTTTGTAGACTTGTAATGTGTGAAAGCCAAGCCTACACACTGGCCATTTGCACTGCTGAGCTACTGTTAAACCCTGTGTTCCTGGAAGGAACATCAAGGCTAAATAAGAGTGGCAGCAACTGAATGATTTCTGTCCCCCTCCCCAAGCACTGTTATTTTGGCCTCCTCCCACAAAATCTTTGAGCTACATTTTTTGTTATGCCCATTAATTAATAATAAATGGTATTTCTTAGGTATCTTGGAAAAAATAAACATCAAAGTTTGTTTTCACAGAGAATAACTGGGAAGACAAATGTATCTTCCTTTAAGAAAACACCCAGATGCAAACTGACCAGAATACAACTGCAGGTGATGTATATGTGTGCGTAGAGGTGAGCATCTCATATTTTTCATACCACCATCAAGTCAAGGACCCCCACAGAAAGGTTCCCTTGAGACAGTGGCTCTTCCCTTTCTGAGTAGGTTGGCAGGATTTAACAAGGATGAGAAGGTAAATTAAGCTGCTTGCGTGTGGGCAAGGATCTGACCCCTGAATTCAAGCGATGACCCAGCTGAACGATGGCATCTGCGTCAGAGTAGAGTATGCATGTGTTGTTGGTACTGGCTCACAGCTGCACTTTAATTTTACCCACTGTCTATATGATGAACCATATCTAGGATTTTTTTCCTTCTGTGATATTGTCATATTTTTATTTGATGCTTAAATCAAAGGTATGCTGCCTTTTAATTAATATTATGTTCTGCTACACATTTATTTGCTGGAATATAGAAGGGTTATCTCTAAGGTCAAGGGCCAGAGATAAAGATGGCTATCTTGTAGTTTGAATTAATGTAAAAATAAGGAAATAGATTTTTAGAGAACAAAACAGTATGAGCCTGGCCTGAATTGGATCAGGCCCAATATCCTTCTGAGGAAGAAATAAAGGGCTTGAACCTTCTCCCACTGAGAGCAATTACAAACCTGCAGTTGACTATAATAGCTGTGTGCGATAGGGGCATAATAAATTTAAGGTCTGAGATAATCAAGGAGGACTGTGTAATCTTCTGCTAATGCTTCTGAAAGATGCTCTGGTAAAATGTTAGGCAGGAAGAGCACTACACTACTCTGTTAATAAAAGAAATAAGTTTAAGCCACTTGCTTGTTGCAGTCAGGTATGGCTGGTCCTGTGAGGCTGATTTTAATTTGACAGTGATTTAAAATGAAAAATTTTTAGAAAGAAAATATGTGGAACAGTGACTGAAACAGAGGAGAGAAGAGGAGAGGAGAGGAAGAGTTTTGTGAAGATACCAGTTTGATTTTCCAATATCTTGCATAAAAAGGCCATTTTAGCCAAAACCCCCACAGTTTGGTGCCCTGTTTTTGGCAGAGACTGACAGGAGATGCTCATGGATGGTGCAGGGCACCTGTACGTCATGCAATACCAGCCTCCAGCAACTTCCAGCTCAGAGTTTTCACATGAATAAAGTGTTCTGCAAGAAAAAGTTATTGCTATCCATTTAAATGTCTTCCTGAAACCCACCTTATTCATAGCATAGCCAATTCAAAGACATTCATCAGGCATTTGCAAAACATAAGGTTCACTGTGTTTAACAGAATTTACATGTGAACTAAAATGCTTTATGATCTCAGCTTAAATAAGATAAAAATATTAGCCACTGTAGCCATTAAATATCTTTCCACTGACTTAGATAGAATATGGCTCAGAACCTCCATGCTTTCTATTATTTATTTATTTAAAGTAAGTGTGACAATGTCTTTTTTTTTTTTTTTTTTTTTTTTTGTTCTCCCTGAAACCGTCTGACTTACAATGGTGTAACCTTGTTTTTTTATTTTTTTTCTTACTCTGTCTCTTCAGTTCATCAATCCCAGTTATGCCTTAGTGATAGGAGGATAAGGAGATGTCTTTTTTCTTTTTATCTTCTTTTTCAAATCCTACAAAATAATAGTAATGGATCCAAAACTTTGCCAGTATTGTGTATGAAGATATACATATCTTTTTAGCTGTGTACAGAGTACTGTATGTATGGCAATGACCCACTAATGACAGAAGAATCCTTTGAAGAGAAAACTCAGAAGTTATTTTACCTGAGAAACGGGCAATATTTTCTGTTAACTGATATTTGTTCAGAAGACAATATATCCAGTTTCACTGACAACTGTTAAATTCAAAGTGGGGGTGTTAGGGAATTTATAATAAATTATATTGATGTGTGATTTTATGTGCAGATTGACCAGTGGTAGGAGTTTTGTTGTCTTTGTTTTCACTCTTCTATTTCACAGCTTGTGCATTTCAATTGGCGTAATTTGTGAACAGGAAAATACATGTTGAGCCTCTGGTGAGCTGCTGATGGGTAAGAAAAAAATCAAGGGAAAATTCTTCAGCTTATTTCAGAGAAAGACATGGATGTCCTAAGTTAACTTTGAGCTAATGTGCTTTAAGTTCCAAAGCTGAAACACATGTGAGGTTGTATGTGCAAGCATTGCTGTGGATGTAATTAGTGTAAATGGGATTTAACCTATCATGTTTCATACAGGCAAGTTCTGTAACCACCTGGCTAACATTTAGATGCTAATCCTTCTCTCCTAATAAGAAGTAGATTTTACACTGAAATTGAAATGAAACCTATAAAATCATGCATTATATGTACATGAGTGTATATATTGATTTGCATGCATAAAAAACAGGTTTTGGAGTTTTGGAAATCAGTTTTTGAAGGGTCATTTCCTATTGAATTTTCTGAAGAAATTTGGTAGATTCATACGCTTATTTAGTGTATGCATTTTTATGAATCAGGATTTTATTCGCAGACTGAGAGGCTCCAGTGCTTAGGGGAACTACTGACAGCTGAATGTCAAAACCAGTTTCTGGTTAAATGTTATCCTTGGTTGTCTTCAGGAACACAGACTTTCCAGCCAATATTTTTTCTACAGTTTTCCTGGTTTGTGCATCATGTTTTCTTTATCCTTCCCTAGACACAGCAAAAATGGGCTCCATTTCATGAGCTCAGTAGTCAGAAATTCCTAGAAACTTGAATATTTGTTTTAAAAAGGAAAATATTGCAAGTGAATGATTAAAAACTCCCCTTTCAGAAGTTAGTAAAATTTCTATTAGTAACTGGAACGCTGAGTTTTCTTATTACCCATGGTGTTATAACTAAGCTAAAGCTCAGAAACACAGCTAGAGTGTTATTTATTTGGCGTATTGCTTTGGACCTTTGGGGTATGATATAAGGCACAGAGCATTCCGTGTGCTCCAGCAGGCTGCTGCTCACTGAATAATCAGGGGAAATAGTTGGACAACAGAGTCAAGGGGAAGGACTGTCAGAAAAAAATTCTGACTAAACAGTTTTTCATCGACAAATGTCAGATTGCCATAACCCAGAGGTTTTCCCTGGGATGCATTAACTCTGACAACATTTGCAGAGAGTTTCTGGTCAAGATGCTCCACCTACCCTGGACTTACCCAGCCTTACCACATCCCAGTGGTTAGAGGTAGGGTGAGAAATGTAGTTTGCTGAAGAGACCCCTGAAGCATTTTGTCATGAGTCTCTCACTTCCCCAAATAGAAGCTATTCTTGTTTGTAAAAATAAATGTACTTTGAATCATGGAGAAAAAGACTAGTTTTTACAGTGAGGAATTTCACATGGAAGAGGTGGAAGATTATGAGTGAGGTTCACTTTCCAGCTAAGATCTGGTTGTTTACACAAAAGGAAGCCTTTCCAACAAGGGAGGTGGATAGAGCTTAGCCCAGAATAATCCTAACCAGTGACTCAGACATTCAAATGGGAGGTAGAAGATTAAGGTCTAAGACTCTACTCTGTATCCAGTGTCTCCTAGCTGTCCTCTTAACTACTGGGTTATGTTTGTTCTTGTGGTGTTCTGCCTTTTTATTTTTCTTTGTAAGAAAAATACTCAAAGGACGTGACTGATGCTCAGAAATTGTCCAGTGCCTGTGTTGATTAGTAACTGATTTCTGCTGTGACAGTGCTGTGAGGCACAAGCTTCTGTGCAACACAGCTGCTCTAGGAGATGCCCAGATCTCCATACGTTGTTTCCTAGACAAAAAAGGAGAAGAAAACTGCTAAAAGTAGAATACAACATTAAATCATTAAGATTCATAGAATCATCAAGATCATCTGGTCCAACCATAAATGAAGCAACAAATTCCTTCCTGCTTGTAAATTATCTCCTACTAGCTTGTAAGGTACTGAGCAATGTCCAGTTTACCTGTGCCATCCCAGTAGTGGTGTATGGACCCCTGGGTGCTCTGCGGTGGCCAGCACTGCTCTTGGCTGGAAGACCACCTAGCTGTGGTAGTGCCTGACAGGGATCTCGGCCATCTCCTTCTCTGGAGGCTGTTGCTGGTCTGAGATCTGCACTGAGGCAGAGTGGGAGCCCCATATACTCTTCTTAAAGGAAGATAAGTAGGGGAGGCCAGTGCCCCAAACCTGGTTTTACCCCAGGTGAGGGGTAAGGATAGCGAATATCTGTGCTAGAAACAGCAGCTACTATTTCCACTTCTTAACACCCTCTGGCAGCCTGAGAGTCTGGCACCCTCTTAACACCCTCTGGCAGCCTGAGAGGTAGATCAGGATATATAACTCTGAATGGTTTCCCAGGTGCATGTTTTGCCTTGGGAAAACCAGCCCATTCTGATTTTTAGCAACCAGCTACAGGGAGTGAGGGTGATGGAGGTGCTGGGAGAACCCTGTGATGAGCACCCATGGACAGGGAGCTTCTGCCTTCCCTGCTCCACTTGCTGCTCATCCCCAGGAGAGGCCCCATGCATCGGTTACAGGCCTGAGTCCATGTGGGTGAGCAGTGGGGCACTCCTTCCTCACCTCTCCTCAGAGCTGGGTGGGTGTTGTGAGGATCACATTGCTCCACAGGTGGCTTGTAAAGTCCTTTTGTGTCTCTAGGTTGAACACTGCAGGTCTACATATTACCTGGTGCAAAGCTGTGCTCTGCACACCTGACACTGCAGGGTGGGAGTCTTTTAAGTACCCATCTTAGAGGGTTGGGATTATTTTTCCTACAGTGCATTTGTCACCTGAGTAGCAAGTGAACAGCACTGAGGGATGTGAGCCTCCGAATGACAGAGGAGCCAAGTCAGGCTGGTTCATGCTGGCTCTGTCATTGGTTTGCACCCTGATGCAGAAGGGGAGCAGTTTAAAATTCCTAATACTGCTATCAAAGGAACATTGGCTCTTGCCCTGAACAAGAACCTGTTGAAAGGACTCTCAAAAGCATCCCTCTGCAGTGTTTTTATTATGGCTGTTTACTGGAGGAAGAGTTTATTTACCCCCATGGGCATTTCCCCAAATCTCAGCACAACAAGAAGCGAGCTTGGCAGAGGCTGACTGGGAACTCTGCGTCTGCCCAGCAGTACCGTCAGTGCATGACAATCAATAAGGCAATCCTATTTTACTGCTGATGGGGGTCTGCTCCAACATCCACAGCTTTTCACCCTGTGGGTAGTGTGGGCAGAGTAATGCCACAAGAAAAGAATCACAACTGGATCAGCTCTATTTTATATTTGGGGGTTTAGGGGAATGTTTGCATTTCATTAGTGTTAAGTTTGCCATTTCCAAGGATTGGGAAGAAAAATCTCTTCCCTCTTCGCTAGAATATAGAGTGGTGTTTACTTTCTCATTTTGAAATTTTCCCATCTTGTGTAACAGCTGTGCTAGGGCAGGACTCGCTCTCTACTGAACTGCTGCTTTTTTCCTTTGGCCTTTGTTAAAATTTCTGATAAATAACAGACTGTCTACAGCTGTTCAAATGATGTTGCTTTTTCTAAGTGTCACCTCGGTGTTCATTCCCACCAATGTGGGCTTTGCTTTAGAAGGTAAATAAGGGACAAATAGGGCTTGCTGTTGAGTAAAATTGAACATGTGGGCAGTGGGAAAAGAATCTGAAATGTGAATTGCCCAAGCCTACAGAAGCCATCCACCTCCGACTGTGACGGAGACACTGTGGCATCTTGGCAGCATTGCTGTGTGCAATTTTCTTTAAATAACTGGTGGGGTTTTTGTTTGCTGCAGTTGGTGCTATTTCTTCGCATTTTCTCATTTGAAGGTAATCTGCTTCTGAGAAGTGATTAGTGTAGTTTGTACATGGAAGTCTTCACTGGGCTTTGAATTTTTGCAGTGGCATTAGCTATGTTTGTGCTACTGGGCCCACCACTGTACTGTGTGACTTGCTGGATGTATTATTATAAAGACAACTTTGTAGCATTTATATTAACCCATATTTTAATCTATCTACAGGCTTTCTCTAAAGACTCTATAAAATCACAGTTCTGGAATAAAAGGATGTTATGACCAAAGACGGAAGATTTTCATACACTGTGTCTTTTCTTTCCATGGCAGTACTTCCATCCCATCTTTTTTTTTTCTTTTTTTTTTTTTTTTTTTATCTTAATCTCCATGTACAGATCCCTCTAAGAAGGAAGAAAGCTAAAGGGCAGAATTTGGCCTGAATTTGAAAAATGGATTAAAAATTTTGAAAAAAAAAATCCATCCTATATGAATGCAAAGTTTTTTTTTTTTTTTTGAGATTAGAAAGTGAATTTCTAGAATAATGTATACTTTATACTGCTTATAAAGACAAAAAAATATATATATATAATTCATAAATCCAGAGAGAGAAAGAAAGGCAAATGAACTGAAGTAACTCAACTCTGTCTTTTCCACAGCTGAGGACACAAAGTAATAATTGTTGCTTAGCTAAATTATCACACAAAAGAACAGCAAGTCATTCATTTCCACATGAAAAAGCACAAAAATAAGGTTTCTGTAAGGCTGATTGGAAGGTTTAAGATATGAATGCCAATGTTAAGGTTTCTTTTTAAAGGTGTTAGATCTGCTTAGGCTGAAACTAGTCTAGTTTTGCACAAGTGTAGCTAGTGTAAACTCATAACAATTGTATACATCGGCCAGATCCTGAGATTTTCTTATTTTTTATAGATCTTTCTCAAGGATTCTGGAGCTGAAACAATTTACATCATACATAAGCCAAAAGTTTTGGTGCCAGTCCTTATTGAAAGATTACAGATCCAATGACCCTGTAATTCCCTGGCTGACTCTAAATACAGATCAGTGGCTAAATGGCGTGCTGCAAGGCAGATAGTTGTCATTCTGTTGGAAGGTATCAAATTCTGCTGCTTTTGGTAAGAAGCTGAATTTGTTGGTTGCAGAGAAATCTCAAAAAGGATCTTGAGAATTTTGCGAGCATTCGCTTCAGGTCTGCTCAACGTTTTGAGGCAAGTGTAAATCACTTCTAAGTAAGCTGTGACAAAGAAAATGTTCATAATTACAAGCTGCTAGCCAATCTTAACACTATTTTTGCCTGAGTACTGCTTAAATTACTACAGCATATTTTATAGAAATAAGCTGTGATTAATTAATACCTGCAGTATCAGTAGACTCTTGAAGGACTAACATTGAGAGGAAGGCAAACTAACTCTTTTGGTTGAGTATGATCACTATTTCTCAGATCACAGGTAGTAAATTGGAGATCTCAGACAAAAACTTGGTGATCAGCCACTCCAGGGACTTTTCACCAGCTTGGCAGAGAGGGCAGGGACTGTATGGAGGTAGAGAATTGAATTATGCTCTGGTTTTCTGAGCTAGCTTTTCCTCATGAGGTTCATGGACAAAACTGGGACTAATGAGAAACGCACATCCTGCTGGAGCACAGCTGCTTGTGCTCTGTGGATGTGTGAAGGTTCATGGGCCACTTTTCAGTTGCAAGTGTTTTAATGGTGATAAACACTGGATTTTATCAGATTGTCAAGCAGCATCAAAAATACACATGCAAATTGTTGATCTCGGTTGATCTCGGGACCTATTTTTCCTGTGACAGATGGGGCCATCTTAGAAGAAAGCAACGACAGCAGCGATAAAAGCATTTCTGTAGGGCTTTGTAGTCAGTGAGAGAGGATGTTCAGTTTACCCCAGATAGTGGCCATAACGTGTAAACAGCGAGGCTTGTGCATGCTATTTTCTGAAGCGTGGTTCAGGGAGGCTGACCACTAGCTGCTGCTAATAGAAGTGGAACAGCCACACTCCGAACGTTGGCCAGATACACATCTAGGTCGCTGCTGCTGGCGGCCAAAAGTGCGCATCTGCAGCGGCTTCTTGAATATATCTTCACCACTGCCGGTGTGCTTTTCTAATTGTAGTGCTGAGGCCCTACATCTGCTGGGAACAGGACTTGTGATTCAATATTTAAATGCCTTTGAAAGAGAGAGGAACAAGGATTCATAACTTTGTTTGAGCCCAAAGGTATTTAGAGAATTGGAGGATATTCCAGGTGCAAAGTGTCACTTGATCATTAGATTTATTAGCTGGACCCTGCTCAGTGTTGATAGCTTGTATGTGGGTTTGAAAGAAGAATTAAATCTAGGAGTACCAGCACTCATGGGAACCAGGCAGGGCTTTGCTATGCCTAAACTGGTGTTGTGTAAGATTTCACCACAGACTGGCTAGTGAGAATTTTAAATGCAGAGATATTAGTCAGCATCATGTTTATGCTATGTTTTACTTCCATTACCATGTTTTTGGTTTTTTTTTAATAAGAGGTGTCTTTTATATATCTGCAATTGGAAAGCGTTTTAACATTCGCTCCTGATGCATACCACCTGGATACAAATATTGTATCTGGAGACTATATTAAAAAAAAAAATCAGCCCCCCCCACCCCCTGCTTTTTCATAATATGTACAATAGATAGAGAAGACCTATTTGGGTGGATAGCCCTGTGCTTTTTCCACAAAGGAATTCTACCTTTTGCAGTTAAACCATTATGTTTTCTCATGTGTTCAGTTTAAATGCCCAAAGTAGGATTTCTACAGTCAGAATTAGAACTTGGGAATTTCTAATTACCACTTCTTTTTCATATGAATTGCTTTTTATAAACTGTATTGTTGTAACCCCATTAAAAAAAAGAAAAGAAACAAAACCACCCCCCCCCCCCAACCATTTATTGCTCTGATGTTTGTCGAAGAAATGCTGTAAAACATTTTACGTAGAACATAAGAAATGTAAATGATTTTATTTTTTAATCATATAATTTTACTTTCCAGAAATTAATTTTTTATCTTGGAGGTTCTGCACAGGAAAAGAGAATCTGTAATCCTTCCATAAGCTTTATTAGGAATCTCTTCTAAAGTTTCTTTAATCATAAATTCCTGGGTACATCATTTGAATGATCTTTTGGGCTGATAAGGTCAATAAAAATACAGATTTTTTTTTTTTTGTGTGTGTGCATGCCATATCCCAGTACTTGCTTACCTATTTTTCCATGCAAATAATGTTCCTATTAACTTCCTGAGTCATTATATTCTCTGCTTCATTTCAGTAGTGAGCAGAACGTGCTAAACACGTACGTGTGTTTGTGCGTGTGCGCATGCGCCTGTGTGGCATCCGGTGTTTACACTTTTAGTGGACATTTCTCTCACAGCCTTTTCCATCTCTGATGCTTTATGTGGTCAGCTGTGTCTCTGCAAACCTGGCCAGCGCCCTGTGGGAAGGCATGAATAGCCCTTGTTGTGTGAGCACACCTGTGTTCTGCGCACAGCTGTTTGGTTCACAACAGGGTTGCTGTTAGCAGTTATGAAACGTTTTCACACCACCCACCCACTATCCACTGGTTTATAACATTTGCTGGCACTTCAGTCCAGCTTGAACTTTTTTTTTTTTTTTTTTTTAATTTAAAGGACACGAGGATACTTTATGTATAAGCATAACAAGCCAATTTGGCACAACACCTTATTAAAAATATTCCCTCTGTCCTGTGTCAAAGATTACTCTATTTCTGTCTGTGGTAAATCTGCAACTATAAGAAAAAATGTTTCTGTTTTACTTTTTTTTTTTTTTTTCTCTCCCCTAGTTATCAAACAGTTTTATACTGACCAAAGTTTAAACAGGCTGTAACATTACATTTTCTTTTATGCCTATTGTTGGAGATGCAGAGTTTGTTCCATGTTCCATATTATGCTATAACAGTAAGCAAAGGCACAGGGTAATAAAAGGTTACCTATAAAGCTAACTTTAAACTGCCACAACTGGTTGGATGGATAACTCAACTCTTCTGAAAGGAAGATGGTTAAAAGCTCACTTTTCCAGTAGGCTACATGACATCAAATCTCCAAAATGGAAAACAGACAAATTTCCAAAATGGAAAATGCAAAATGAGGTGGCAAAGTGAAGCTGGTGCTCTGTATGGAGGGGAAAACGACAAATTAATGAAAAAAATGCTTCTTCATGCTCTTCTATAGGAGATTGTTATTTAAATTCATAGAGTAGGAAGACAGCTGAACTCTTCTGTGTAGTTTTATCAGCTGTGTTTTGTATCTCTCCATGACACAGTATGTGGCTCTTTTCTGAAAGCAGGACAATGTGTTTTGACAGCCCTTGGCAGTGAGAGCAACAGTGAGAAAAGCAAACCAAAGTGATTCAAATTAACACGAGCTGGCTGTTTCGAAGCTGGACCATCCAAAGCATTTCCCATGAATAAAGAACCTCAAATATTGCAAGATTCAATGTAGCCAACTGGGTTAGAAACAATGGGTAAGGGAGGCTGCTAACACTGCTTGCCTTGTCACCAGCTACAAAAAAAAAGTTAAAAAAAAAAATGTAAGTAAGCTTCAGTAAGCTACAAGGGCATTTATTTCTAGTCCTATTTGACAAGGTGAACAAGGTGAATACTGAGCTCTGCTTGGGACCTGTGGGGAAAGCTCCATTGAGCAGGAATGCAAAACTCAATTAAAATTGTTTTAGGTAACTTTGACTATTTCTGTAGGGCATGCTTTGTGTGGGAATTTGTTGCTCTTATGGATCACACATGGGCGTTTGTTTGTTTAGTTTGCTGTAATGTTACTGATGATGGCTTTTATTTTTTGAATATTTTATTGCAGATCAGCAGGAAAAAGACTGAGAATTTAACATACATTATTTATTTTTTAAAGTTTTCCTTATTAAAAGAAGAGTTAAAAACTCTTTGGTTATCTTGTAATTAAGGATTCTCTGCTGATGCTAGAGCAGTCTCCATGAGGTCTAGTTCTGCTCGCTTGACTCACAGATGACTGGTTTGAGGAATTCAAAGTGGTCCAGAAAACAAAACTCTTAGAAGTACATCAAAGCTAAAATCAGATTTCTGTCATTCACCAACTTTTCCTCCTCCTCTGGCCTTGCAGGACAATGTTATTCTTTCATATTCTCTGCTTCTGGTAAGAACACATTGTTTTCTGATGTGTACAGCGCTATGACCCATCTCTCATTTTGTGTGTCACAAAATTACTTTCTCCTATATACTCACTTCTTAAAAATCTTCCTTTTACTTAAAATCCTTTCAATTTGTTTCTCTTCTGAGTATCTTCCCCCATCACATCACCAAATAAATCTTCCTTTAGAAATATCTGTTGTTCTCTTCTCCTTCCCACACCTGCCCACATTCAACTTTTCTTCTTGTACCCAGCGCCTTCCCACACAGTCCCAGCTGGAAGACCTCCTCTTCTCATGCAATAAAACCTATTTTTTTCTATGAGTTATGAGGAGGACTGTAACCCTTCTATGGGTATTTCAGTCCCTCATGATCCATAATAGATTTTATCTACACTGTGCCCTGTGAAGCAGGGAATTGTTGTAGATGCAAGAAATAATATATTTGCCCAAGATCATAAAGAAAGTTAATGGGTAAATTAAGCCCAAACCTCATGGATCCTAATCCTAGCTATGGAGGCTAGCAATGGTGAGGAGGATGGAAAGTCCAGGCAGATGATTTGTATTCCTTACTCGTGGCCAAATATGACACAAATAGAGGCACCCTGTTCCTGACGAGGAGAGGCGGGAGAGGGGGACATAATTCATGCTATTCAGATTCTGCTATTTAGCATTTGCCGATCCCTAATGGGATATTTGCAAAGTATAATATTTTCTAACAGCTGTAAGGACAAGAGAGCCTAAAATTTCTCCCTATACATAATATCCATGAAATTGCATTGAATATTGTAATGATGTGTTATGCTGCCATTAGCTCCTTGTGAATACCTAATTTGGAAGGTTAATGAAATTGACAAATGTGTGTACTGTACATGCATTGTCAGTGCTAGTTAATGGCAACTCTCAAATTTTTATTTGTAAAATTATATAAAACTAAAAGTGACAATTATTGTAACTTCATCTTTTTTTTGGAATATAGCACAGTGTGCAGTTTATTTAAATAGAGTTGTATGTTTTAAATTTGTATACCATCATACGAAGTCCTTTGCTCATCGTGTGATTATATACTTAATTTTTGTATCAATGAGAACACGTATTGTGGTCTTTTGTAACATATTGGGCCAATTCTTCTGGTTTTGTATGTATTCCACACCAAAATACTGTTAAGTTCTTGTCTTCCTGTTGGCTCAAGAGTGCTTGATTACAAGACTGGTGCCAGTTAATTCAAAAAGGCATCAGACATCCAAAATGAATTTCCCCAGGCAAGGAAAGTATTGTAGAGTACACTGGAAGAGTATGCTCTTGCATATTCTGTAAATGATTGAGTGCCATAAAAAGTTACTTGCGGCTACTACAGCTTTCATATACAAATTTTATGAGAGCCTCAAAGTCTGGCCCCTAAATATTTCTGTGGCTCCAGAAAGTGCTTCCTTAGGTCAAGGTTACATCTTAGATGTAAAGATTCTGACTTGAGATTGTCTTTTGGTCTAAAACTGTTTGATTAAATAGAGCTTCGCATAGCGAATGATCCCTGACAGTCCCAGGGATCTCAGATCCCTCTGAAATGAGAAGAGACATGATGATAATCCCTTGTGATGCACTGCGACATGGATGGCGATGCCTCATCCAAGCCTGGCAAGCTGGAAAAGGGTGGATGGATGGAGTGAGAGCTGCACAGCCCACTTCCTCAGTTACTTCATTTTTTGGCAGCTCTTCAACTCTTTGTGGAGTTTCTTTGGAAGGAGCAGGTGCCACAGAGGAGGGCTTGCTGCCCCAAGGAGACCTTATGTGTCACTTCCAAGAACAAAGCTGTCTTTTAAACTTAGTGCTATATTGAGCCTGTGAGTCACAAATCTTTAGATCAATAACCAAAATGTTTTTATATGTGGGGGCAGCCCCAAACAGAGTGAATCAGTGTCGGCAGTTCCGCATTCAGCATGGCTGTGTAAAGTATCTGGTTTCAGATGACTGATCACAAGAGTGGGACAGTGTGATCTATGCAAGCTGAGGTGCTTTTTGTGGGTAGGACGGAGCGGAGTTTTCTTTTTGATATTCAGCACATCTGCCCCTCATTCAACTTCCCGCAGAAGCTGTGTTCTCAGGATGTCCCAGATGCAGCAGGCAATTTAGCAGTGCATCTGGCTGTCGCTGGAGTTTTTTATGGGGTGACTTGGAGATGGTGAGGTTTAAGACATTCTTAGGTTTAGAGTCTCTTGTGGTTTAATTGTTCCCCTTTTTGCTATGTCTGATTAATAAATACATGGCAGAAGCTGGTGGAAGAATGCATCTATTCAGACCCTTTGTCGTGGCCACCACAAATTCCAATGGTCTCAAACACTGAATAGTGTTCAAATGCTTGCCCCTCTCACATTTGGTAATAGGGATGCTTTCTGTTCCTGCTGCTCTCCTGGTGGGCATGTCACATCAGGCTCACAGTAACCCCCTGGGAGAAGCTGGGGTCCATCAATTGTACCACGGTCCTTGTTACCCTTGTCTAGCCCAAAAGGACCAAATGTTTGCATCAGCTGTGATTGTCAATGTGTATATTTATTTTTAAGAAATATGAAATTTGGAGCCAGGAAAAGCTTCACACTGATATTTGTCTTGTTAAGTGGGGGTGTTTTACTCCTCTGTGGGTTAATGATTTACTGATAGCTCAGTAAAGCTTAAGGGAAGTCTGCACCTGGCCTATTGAAGGGACATTTGCATTTGAAGAAGTTAGGCCAGTTAATAGTCCAGGGAAAGGACACAGAAACGCCTCCTGAATGGAGGAGGGGAAATGAATTTGAATGAAACTTCAAGCAAACCTCCAAAAAGGAGTGCAGGGTTATATGTCAGCCTTCCTCCTCAAATGCAAGTTCTTTCTCATGAATATATATTTAGGATGAAGTTTGTACACCAACTCTGAGACACTGGACATGTGGATTTGATGTTGTTTAGAGATTGTTTGGCAGGTAGACACAAGATGAGACAGGAGGGGGGAAAAAGAGAGTGGTGAGACTATTTGGACTTTATTTTAAAGTTTTCTTTCCTTTTTGCCAGCCTAATGTTATAAACCTCTGCAACTGTATTACTTGTTTTGGATTGGATAAAAAAATATTTTTCCTTGCTTGAACTAAGGATGATTTCAGGATGTTGTCTATCATAGAAAACCTACCCCGAAAGGCACAGTCAACTAACATACCAGTCTCCAACACTTTGCTCCACAATATCCAGTGATCAACAGAAATTGCTGTCTCTGCATGGGACAGTATAGGAACTGGTAAAGCAGGGACATGAAGTGAAAGTAGAATTTGTGACTGAACAGCACAAGGCAGAAAAGTGCACACAGAGAGGATTGAAGAGCAGATTGATCATCAGTTCAGGTTCCTCTCCAGGGCTTCTGGGGAGCAAGTAAAAAACAGGTGACATGTTTTAGCTTTCCTTTAACAGCTCTGCTCCTTGTATACTGAAAGATATGCAGTAGTTCCTGCAGGACTGACCATATTTGATACGCATACAAGTTCTTCTATTATTGTCAGACCAATTTGTTTCTGGATTTTCTGTGCTTACTGGAGGGAGATAGATAGGATTGCTGCTGATGAATGAGATTTACTTCAAGGTCAGAAACTAAAGTTATATACTGTTAACTCATGAAATTGGAGTGACTTGGAGAAAGAAAGTAATCATGAGGAAATATTTTAAATTAAATGACCTTTCCTCAAGAAAGACACTAGAAACATCTAATTTTTGGAGCTTTTTTACCATTTCAAGCAGTACAAGATTAACAGTGTGTTACTTCAAGAGAAGATGCTGCCAGGGCACTGTGAGGTCTAGGAGCCAGGAGCAGGGGGGGCTCCCTGGATCAGCAAGGAAGGGGATTCACCATTCAGGGCCCATCCCACTGCTCCCAGTGGTGATTTCTTCTAGGAAGTGTATTCCCACCCTAAGGGCAGCAGGTGTGGAGTCCTAAATTGTCAAAGAACATTGCCTTTGTCAACAGCTAGGATGCCACCAAAAGAAAGGATACCTTTTAGAGAAATATTCCCTTGCCATTAACAAAAAAAGTAGTGTCATAAATTTGGGTGGAAGCACAGAGTGGATGCTGGGTAGTAGAAAAAATGAAACTGAGTAATGTAACAGAAAGCTCTCCTGATATCTAGGGAACACACCACAACTCAACTATCAAGCAAGTGTGTATTCATTTGCTTCATTATTCGTTATTTATTTTAATATATTATTTATTTTAATATCCAGTGGGAAAAAAACAAAACAAAACAAAACAAACCTCTTACTGACACTAAACTGAGCTCAGGGAAAGATAAAATTAAACCCTGGTTATTTAGGCAGTAGAATATGGAGAATGAAAGTTTCATTTATTTTCTTATTAGGTCCACTAGATATAAAATACAGAGGTCCATGTTATACCCATGCATTCCCCAGCTTGAGACATATGAATAGACAAGAATCTTGATAAAAAATCATGGTTTAACCTTTGGCTTGCTACCTTTTGATATTAAATGTAAAAATAAGGAATACCTGACACCAAAATAATTTAAATGAATCAAGGAGACATGAACAAAGTATCAATGCTTCTGATAAGTACTTGTGATACAGAACTTTTTAATTGGGAGGCAGAAATTGAAATACTACCCCTATCCAATACTGGGGGAAAAATTTCCACTGAGTCCAACCTGCCTGGATTTGTCTGATATTTTTCCATTTCCAGCAGCATCCAAGATATTTAGCTTTGTTAACACACTTACAATATGGAAGTTTTCATGGATTTCATACAGTTATTCTGATCTTCTCTCTATCCTTTAAAGTAATTGTATGTTAGACATACAAATAGCTTTCAAAAATTTCCTTAATTTCTTCCATTCCCAGGCTTATCATAGTCTCCTGTGTTCATCCAGACTGAAGTATCAGCTTAGAGAAAACCCTGCCTATGGTCTTCTCCAAAATGGTTCAGACTACATAGGATTAACTTTCCATAACCATAATCAGGTGTTAGCAAAGTATTTTGCCATCTGCTTGTCTTCTTTGTTGCACCAGTAGAAAAACTTTCCGGATCATATTCAAAGTATTCATGTGCCACAGGGGTCAGGAATAGCATTGCCAGGGAGGTGGAGGAGGCTGCCAGCTTCATGCCAGAATTCCCTGGTGAGGACCAAGTCCTTGTCATCCTGTAGCTGGTCACATCCTGGTTGTGCTGGTCCCAGCACATAAATGTTGGAAATGAAGTACAGTGCCTGCCACAGTCTTTTTCTTTCCTCTCTGTGCCTTATGGCTTTCACTCACTATGCCAGCCTTTGCTGGTCTTTTAATTTCTTATTGCTTCCAAGAGAAATCTTTCTGTCAGAATGGGTTAGCCCTGTAGGAACAGGTTTTGGCTAACAGTTCTGTGGGATACAGGCAGCATGTGGGATGCAGGGACACAGGCCTGAGGGATGCTCAGCTCCCTGCATTATAAGGTTCTTCTTTTTTCTTGACTTTGGTGATTCTGCCTGGGTGAACGAGGCTTACCTGTGGGAGTTGCAAAGTATGTTACTGAGCTTATTTTTGGTATTTCTTTTTAAAATCTTCTGTGCCTGTTGCCAAACACACGGGGTTTGTTTTCAGACTCTTAGCTTCTCAGGTAAAGCTGTCATGTTTATTCTGACTCACTACATCAACACATAAATATGAGACTTTTGTTTACATTTATTGCTTTTTATGTATCTTTAAATAGCCTGGAAATACATTTTTCAAGGCTTTATTCATTTCCTAGGTATGAAAGAATGAGGGAGAAAGAAATCACTGTATAATATCAACTCAGAAGAGGTGTTTGGGCTCATTTGGTGGCTATGACACAGTGCCTTATGGTTAAACCTGAGAGAGATCTGGTTTTATGTCTTTCTGGGTTACTAACAACTTTAGTTTTGAAATCTGCACTCTTTCAATGATCATCTCTTGACATTAAAGAAAAAAAATTCCACTTTTCAGCATGAAAGCCATTAGTCATCCTTGATGTCAGTGTTGCCCACGTTGTGCATTTGAGGAACAGTTTGGGGCAGGCTGATTTGTATTCACAGGTTCTGTAATCTGTCATCCACTTTGCAGTACTTTAACTCACAAACACATTCACAGGGTGCAGACAGTGGCTCTCTGCTTGAATAAACCACAGGCTCATTCTACTTCACCAAAATTTGACCTCTTTGGTAAGCCATGAGTTAATATGTTTACAGACTGTGTATGTATATCTGGATACAGACTTATCATGACATGCACATCACAGAAATAATTTTTATTTTTTAATGTGTTTGGTTTTGGCTATGATCTGTCTGGTCTCTTGTTCCTGGCAAATTATTTTCATGGTGTCTGCTGGTTGCTGTTGAGAAGTACTGTTACGTATTAGCCTGTCATCATCAAAACAACAGAGACGATAATTTGTAGTGGATGTTATAGAACCAGGTTGGAAAGAACCTTGAGAGGTCCAGTCTTTCTGTATTGGCTTAAGGCAGGGAGGCTGAACCAGTTAACTCCCCAGCTGTCTGCTCCAGCCCTCTCCTGGAGGTTTGCCCTGCTCCCTGATGTCTGTGTAGGGATGCTCAGCAGGCACAGACTATTGGAATAGATCTCATTTTATTTTACTGAGGTATGCTGAAGGCAGTGGAAGCCAGGTGAACCTTCCTGCTCCATCTCCTTGACTAGAGGAGTGGTAAAGGGACAGAGCTAACAATGCAAGGCCAAGTCTGAACTAGGACAACTGAAGCTGTTCGCCATGGTATGTGCATTCACAGCCTCAGCCTGGGCTTGTAAACTCTCAGTTTGAGCACCTGCTTATCAGTTGTCCTTTCACAGCTGACCTCAGCAGAGGCTGTTCTGAAGCAACGAGCAAGCTGATCCTGCAGTCCACTGAATTAGTATCTGCAAAGGGCTGGATAAATGATCAAACACCTTGTGGAAGAATTCTACTATGCCCCAGAAATACATGTTCTCTCCCGAGGCACGAGAGATTCCAAAGCCACTCTGGCATCTTTGCAATGAGCTGCAAGGTTGACTTCTCCAGAAGATCTGTGGTCCTCGTCACTAGCAAGGGTGTTTCCACATGCTCCTGCAGTCCTTTCTGTACTTCATAACAGCTGCACAGTAGAATGCACTCTTCCAAAATGCTAGCCTAATGCTGGCAGCACCTTTCCTAGTAAAAGACAAGCAGGAGGAAAGCTTTGATGCCTATCATGTCAGCCAGTGTCCCTCCATGAAGGTGTGTGGGGCACATGGACTGAGAGGTGCAACATCTTCCTCTAGGGCCAGGCATAAGTAGTTGCCCCTTAGCCGCTGCCTTCTGATCCAAGTAGATTTTTATTTTTCCCCTGTTATAATTTCGAAGTGAGAGGTTTGTTCAAGTGGTCCAGCGAGAGCAATCCCAGGAATTTAGGGGTTTCAGCTGATTTATTTCTGAAATGCACTTTCTCGCTTGCTCTGACATGAGACATGCAAAGGTAATGTGTTCCTCTCCCTTTCCCTCTCTCTTTCTCTCTCTTTTTTCATCTAGCATGTAGAAACTCGTTATCAGTTTTCATTGTGCAGAAGAAAAGCTAAGTCTTGAGCAACATCTATAAATGTCCCAGGGCTGGGTTTTTTTGAGTGTTTACTAAGAACATATTATGTTTTAGTGTCTCTATCATAAATACCTTTTTTGTTAATCTTTCACCCTCACTAAATCTATTACAAGCTTTAATCAACCTTTCTAAGCAGTAATAAAATGTTATCAGCATTTGGCAGAGATTATAAGTGACAGACCCTAATGTTTCCTAATGATTGTCATTATTTAGAATGTTGTTTGTAGGTTTACAGAAAAATAATTAGATCTATTGCATACATTTGTAGAGAGGTGGAGTGTGCCTCCTTTGATAGTTTACTTTCAAGAAATCTAATTTGTAAATAATTACTTTAAAGAAAAAAAAGCAACAAGTCAGAGCTGAATGGAAATGCAGGATACATCCAGGTAAATGCAGGCTGAAGAGAACATGCTTTATGCTAAGGCAGGATAGTCTCCAGATAAGTAGATACAGTTCAAGTTTTTCATCTATCATCAACAAAACCTGGTCTGAAGTTCCAAGAATACATCTTCCTCTTTATCAACTTATTCGACACACAGAAATAGGCTTAATGAAACTATATTATGCAAATAGTTTTTCCTTTAAGAACAAGTCAAAACTTTTTCACTTACACGCCACGTTTCTGTGAGTGGTGAAGTGAAAGGTTTCAAATGGGACATAAATAAAGGTGATATTTTCTTCCTCCTCTGAAAGTTTACATTTTTCCCCCCCTCAGACACACAAAAAAGAAGATAATTCTGGCTGAATTTCATCTTTGATAAATTCAGGCTAGATATATTTCCATGCATTCTCAATGGAGTGACTATATTTCAGTTTCTGATGTGCTGATCCATGGAATCTGGAATCAGTGAATCTGGAGAAAGTATAGCTGTAAGTGTTGTACCAGCTAAATGTTGGACTTGTGGTCCAAGCATGGTGCTCAGTCAGCTGTCCCCCACCTCATGTCTCCCATGTACCATGAGTTCATGGTGAAGCAGTAGCTCCCTAGCTCCAGGTTCTGATGGGTCCCTGAAGTGGCAGAGGAATTTTACTGCACTCCTTTATGTTTGAAGTGGGTCCACAAGCACGACCTACTCTTGGCCGGTAGCCTCATGGCAAGTTGTCCTTCCCGTCTTGTTTTTTTTTTCTCCTGTTATGTGACTCCATATATGTGTGTTGAGAAATAATATCCATGAAGCAGCACATCAAATACTTTTGGTGAAAATATCTACAGAGGAGACTTTCCAGATATTTGCTTGTCACCCCAAACTGAAATCCTCACCAACATGAGGCAGGGAGCATTTTACAGTCTAATGTTGTTTCATGCCCAGTGAATGCTCACTGCTGACCTGCTTATGAAGAGTATAAAAAAATCTGTGCAGGTGTTTAGGTCTCATGGATGTGTATGCACAAGTAAGCACACATGTACATGCACAGTCCTTTAAGCTAAGTGAACAGGGTAAGTGGGAGTGTGGCCCAAATCAGATTAGTGTAACTGAACTGGATCTTAGCTTTTTAATCACAGGCCTTATCCAGTCTGCTTTTAAGCCTCATACTCTCACACTTGAAACTCCTTCCCCAAGGATACCCTCATCTCTGACTTCAGCTTGACTCTTGCTGGTCATGAGGATTAGCCATGCACTCAAGATGAACTTTTTTTTTTTTTTTTTTTTTTTAATTATTAATTTCTGTCTATTTTTGTGCAAAGTTTGGTTTATTTCTTGTGGTGAGTTTCTGGGCCCCTGTAGATGTTGAGTCTCTTTATTCCTGTCATCACCTCTGAAGCATTTCTGGAGTGTTGTGCTGACCACCCTTTTTTGCCTTGACTGATCTCTGTTTTTGCACATCCCAGAAGCTTCCTTGTTTAATTCTGCTTAGAAGAAAAGGATGATATGTTTAAAGAAAAATAATTTAAAATGATTTTTAGCTACTTACTAAAAACTAAATGGTGTGCTTTTTTCTAAGCAGACCAGGCATTTTTAGCAATTAATTTCTTTTCTTAAACTCTCCATTACCCTGGAGAAGGATGTGCATCCTAAAGATATTCTAAAGTAAGCAAAAAACCCAACTTGAAAGGACTGGCAGTGTTTAAAGTTAGCATTTGGAGTATATCTGCAAGAAGCAGCAGCAGTGTTTAAATGGGAAATTCCAGACTATAAATTCTTTTTCAGCTAGATTATATGCAGTACAAGTGTTGACTTTCAATTTATACCTTTGATATGACTCATTGAATGTTCTGATTCTTAGTTTATTTGTCCTGTCTTCAGCAAAATGGATTGAATATAGGGTTATCCAACCATGATGCGTTGTCTCTGTGCCTCAGATGTTATATTGATGAAATCTTAGTGTCTGGCACTATCTAAGAGGAATATAAAAATTTGATTTGGTCTGCAGCCAGCTTTCCTCCCACTCTGGAACAATGATGGAACATCTGGGAGAACACTGTATTCATTAACCCAAATCCTGAACACTTTTTGTAATACCTGATCCTGTAAGAATCTGCTCAGTTTTCCAGCCTGTGTAATTTGTGCTGGATGCAGTGAGAGCATATTCAGTCAAAGAACCTTGTCTCTTTTCCATTTTTGAGCCTTTTTTGTGACATTATGCTTTGTCATAATTGGTGATAACAAGATTCCCATTTGTTATCTGATATTAAATGCTGGTTACATGCATGGTGGCTTGCTCCATTCTTTCCCCTCCAGAAATTTCTTTTTATTTGTCATTTATGTTTTCAACTGGAGACCTTAGGGTTTTATCTTGCCCATCGTCTCAGCTGAAGCCATATGCCAAGAGGCCTCTTAACTTTCCTGAGGATGGGTCTCGGAATATCAGGCTGGCATCAGTGTGCCACCTTTATTGTTTTTCCTGTTTTCATAATCTCCTCTTCTCACAGTGGCAGATGCACACCAGCATTGTGGCTGACAGAATAACCATTTTCCTCCTGGGGTTTGATACTGCGCTCTGGCCAGCTGCTATGAGGTATACAGAAGGGATGCAGTTGGTACATCCCAAAGTTTGAATATCCTCTGTGATTTTGTAGTCTGTGCTCGCCTAAAAAATAGACTGTGCTTACATCTCTTTATGACCCCAAATCCTTTGCATAGATTTGGCTGTTCATGAGACTAAATAAAGCTAAACTCCAGAACTTTTGTTTCAAAATGGCTGTCCTACCGCAGAACATGGGAGCTCAGTTGTCCATTTTAGGAAGAAGGAATAAGGCAGTGGTTAGAGTGGTAACCTGGAACTTTTTCTTCCCTTTACTCCAAGATGTGGTCTGTGCTTGACCTTGTGCAAGTCATATAGGCTGAGATACAGAAAATATTTATGCACCTAAATCCCACTGTGGGATTTATCTACCTAGACAGGAGAAAGGTCCAAGTTTTCCAAGATCCTAAATCCTTCAGTGCACCTCATCTACAAATGTAAGCTCATGGTTTTCTTCAGCAGGCTGTCATGATAACAGATACACCATGCTTGTAACATATAAACTGCTCATCTTTGTCAAGTCCAAACACTGAATCAAAAGGAGGTAAAAGTACACACTGTGCAGCTACCTGTCCCTTCTACTGATGTTTTAAGAATGTACCATTTCCTCGCTGGGTTTGGTGGAGTTGAAATAGTGTTTTGAATTGAAAGTACAAATTCCTTTTTGCTTGTTGTCACTACAGCCTACCAAATGTTTAAATAAAAAATGTCTCACTTAGAATGATTGCTCTTCAAGTCCTTGGCATTAGTATGGCTGAAAGTGTTAAGGCTATTAGCTAGGTGCTATAAAAATACTTAGTTATCTTGTAGCTTCAAAGCAACCTACAAATATTAACTAATTAATCTTCAAAATAGCCTTACCTCCACACCCCACAGTCAACCCTGATTAAAAAGTAAATATTCCTCTTAAACATGTAATCAACGCTCAGGGCTTTATGCACTAAAAAGGTAATTGACTTGTACCTCATTTATGATTTTGATAAACAGTTCTGAGTGGTTCAAAGGATACGGAGCCAGAGGGAAGGTCAGCAGTGGTATTTTGGTAAGGAGTGAGGAGTGCTTCCTCCCCAGATGTCACTTACTATAGATGTATTTCTGGAGCTATCTCTCTTTCCTCATTAATAAGGTAGAGCTGTTATTTATGGTAAGAAGTATTGTGCCTGGCAAGCCTGAAGAATGCATGTGTGGAGAATGCATGAATGTTCCACTACATCTGTATATTCTTTTTAGGCACCTGAAAATGTTTCTTGTTGTTACTTGGTGTTTTTACTGGTGCGCAGAAATGTACCATGAGATAGTTTATGTGCTAAGTTGACCCGTTACTGATTCCAGTGGCAAAGTGTCATACCAAAACCAAACTGATGGTTAGTGCAGAGTAAAGGGAAATTGCTGTACCAGGAAAGAGTTTATATGAATTCTTCTTGGGTGGGGTTGTGTCTCTGAAAAATGACCCCAAGAACAGACAGGTGGGAGATGCTTCATCACAAATTATTTGTCTCATGCAACTGAGATTATAACATTTAAAATAAAACCACTTAGGTGACTGCATATTGGAAACTGTTCCTCTTAGACCCGAATAATCACAGTGCTGAAACTGCTCAGCATGCTGAAACCACTTGCTGCTGTACAGGTGAAACTCTCACAAAGGCACTTGATACTTTTGAATGTTTTGGTAGAATAGAATCACAGAATCACAGAATTGTCTAGGTTGGAAGAGACCTCAAGACCATTGAGTCCAACCTCTGATCTAATAGGAGCATAGAAAATCCTGTTGCAGTAACCAGGTACTTACATATGGAAACAGCTCAACAAATAAATGCTAAAAAACCATCAAGGATCAGGTGCCAGGCCTGCACCTAGCATCAGGCTCAAAGGTTCTGCACAGGGCAGAAGGAGGTTTACAGCCCTGTGGATCAGTGCATGGAAGCAATAGCTACAAGGCCATGACTTGTGTAGCTGAGATGCACTTTTCCAGTTAAGAGCACAGTCCTCCTGAGTGACTGCTGCAGGTCACTCTGCCTACTCAGCTGAAACACGTGGGTCATAGATCTTCTCTGCTTGATGCTTTAAGGATAACTACTTCAGGTGCTAAGGTGTATTACTGCTGGAGATCAGGAGTTATTGATGTGTGCTAAGCAAGCAAGAAAAATATATATATGAAGGCAGGGATTTGAAATTTGTATAGATGAGTTGGCAGGGACAGATATGTGTATCAAGGGATGAAACAGTTTTATATGCAAAAAGTTTAGGTAACAGCAATTTGAGCAGTGGTAACAGCACTGTGAAGGTAATATTTGGTCTTCTGAGTGTTACATTTAGGACTATGAATTAGCAGTGGAGTACCTGTATTAGAAAAACGTGTACCTGCCAGCCTAATAGTGTGCTGATTCTTTGAACACATAAAACGCCATGCAAATTTTATTGGCAGAGTTTTAAAGATTATAAGGCAGTCATAGTAGTGAGTAATATTTATAAAAAAGCTAGTAATTTTGGAACATTTTATAAGGTTTTAAAATATGCTGTCTCAAATTTGGGTGTGGTTAGCTAACAAGGTAAAAAATAATGGATGCTCACTCTGCACAAATTGAATTCAGTTTGCAAGATATTCCTGGTCCTGCTTTTGAATACTAAAAATCTGATGTTTGTTTCAAAAGCACTTCAGCTCAGTTTGACACACCTGGGTGCATGCCACAGTAGGATTATCTCTGATCTAATCACTAGGGAAAGTGGTCTTTTCAGGTCAGGACTGAGGTCATGGTTAGATTTTAGACAGAAAATTATGCCTTCTTTATCTGAAGCATGCTTATTTACAGTATCAGTTCATTCTTGTCTCCTCATTTCATCACTGAAGTGTTAATACTCATTCATCAGTGTCACTGATACTTCATGTGCATGGAGGGGCTTGTTTTATAGTCTCAAATAGGTGATCTGGCATTGTAGTACCATTTTAAAAGGCCTTCCTTAATACATTTAGGTAGCTCTCTGTATGTATTTAGGTCAATGGCTTCAGAAGATATTAAGTTTTCGTCCTTAACAATAATAGTGGGCTTTTGTATTTAGCTTGTTATTAATGAAGCCATGAAGCACATGTGTAAGATTTTAAATAACTGTAAAACATAACTCCTGATCTTTGTGTTGAAATATTAAATGTTCAAATGTCATTAAGTTCCACATATGAATGATGTTCCAACAGTATGAATCCATTGCTTGTCTAATATTCTTTCTTGTTTATATTATACCATATAAAATAATTAAACCATATCAACAAATAATTGATTAAAATGCATGTATTTAACAAGGACATCTCATTCTTATTTGAAATGAGATGAATATTTTGAGATGAAATATTGGAAACAAGGTGAAACACAGCTGAAGGCAATAGCTGTAAAATATTTTGATTCTTTGTGTCTTCTTGCTGTCATTTTCCTGTATCTATTTTGGCATAGAAATTTTCAGAGTCTCTGTCTCTCCTCCTACTCCTCCAGACCATCATCATATCAAAAGTAGCTGTAGGTACACTCAGGTCTTGGGAAGTCCCATAGCATCAGCTTGGTGATCCCCACCTCAGCTTTTAAAATCCTCTGCAAAGGCTAGAGACAAATAGGATGGGATTTGGAGACAGGAGTAGAGAACAAGACAGGTTTTTAGTGTTTTTCTTCCAATGGCCCACTCATCTAACATGTAGAAAGTAGCTGTTTTTCATTGGCATATTTTGAACTTGAGACATACTGCATGGGTTAAATAATGTTAGATTCCATGCTGCCATGTGAGATTAAACACTTGCAACTGTGTGTGTAGAGGGACACATCTCAAAAAGTGGGTGGTTACTGGGAAAATGGAAGCTGGATGTATAGATAGTATCAGAAGTTGGTGAAATTGTGGCTAAAAAAAGCAACTATACAGGAAGAGCAGGGCCCCCTGCAGCCATGTCTATGGAAATGGGAGAAAAAACTGGTAGGTGGAAGACATGGTCGAAATTACGTGTGTGCTGTAGCTGTTCAAAATCTGAGCTTGATTTCTAAACTCATTTAATAGTCAGCAAACAGAAACAGGCACTGCTGGGGCATGATCTGTGTCACCCTAAATTTGATATCAATGTTCAGACTAGTGAAGCCTGTGTTCCTCTTTAACAACTGGAAAGGAGAGTCTAGCCTGATAAATCAGGCACTGGTGACTACATTATAGATAACCAGAAATAGGTGAAGTGATTTTTTTTCCTGATCATGCTGGAGACACCATCTATGACACCACACCTGACTGTGAATGAAACTTCTCCAAGAGCTGTTTTTTGCTGGTAAATAAAAAAGAACGCAAACCTTCCACAAAAGGCCAGGTGGGTTTACATGGTATCTGGAATAGAGAAACTTAAACTTCCCAACAAACAGTGAGGTTTATCCTGTTTCTATTGACATCAAAGAGATTTTGCTACTGCATCTGGTAAGGGAGGGGGCAGAGCTGGGCCCAGCATTTCCATTTTGGAGCCCTTATTAACCTCATTTCAGAGCAGGTGAAGAGCAGAATACAGATGCTGCTGGAGAAATAAAGCCTAGATTAAATATTGCACATGTATCTTTGCATTAGTCCTGCTCACATATGCTTGAGGGATAATGTGTGTGTTGAACTCTATGCTTTTTCTTGGGCACAGACTAGCAATGTGACTCTCATGTCCTCATTGGGCAACAAGCACACTTTTTAGAAAACACAGTTCAGGTCTGTTGTTCAAAACAAAAATGACATTTTTTGAAGCTGAGAAACAAGGATGTTCTTGGCTTGTGAGTTGCACAATAGTTTGCAAGATATTTGATAACTGGAGACTTGTGTTTTTCCCTTTCCCATTCTTAAGTTTCTGTAATTGATTTTCTGCTCACATGTAGCTTGGGCTCATCTGCACCAGTGTCAGCAGTAAGCACTTAGAGCAGCATGGCTGCAGTGCCACTGAAAGCCTTCCTGGGGCTCGTTCCTGACATCGCAACAATGCAATGCACTGAGGCAGGAACTGCTGGCATTTCAAAGGTACTCAATTGCCTTAATTTTCATCGTCTGTGATCATTTGCTAGAAAAAAGAAATAAAAAAATAAAGAAAAGCAAAATCCAAACCATTCTATTTTGCAGTAGGAAAATCTTTGCCAAGCCAAGCCATACGTTCCTGGGGTACTTGAATTACTAGCTAGCCCTGTCTTTGTTTATAGACATATACAGCTGGTATGAATCTCTTTCTACATTTAATGCTATTGCTGCTTAAATTGTGTTCCAAAGGAAGGCTCTGTAAGCTAGCAGTAAAGTTTGCTTTGTGCTAAAGAATGGGGAAGAATACCTGTGCTCTAATAGAATACCCCCTACAATTGTCAAGGGCAAGCTCTTTAAACATGTCTTTACTGTACAAGGCATAAATCCATCAAGTTTTATAGTCAGAATTTTTAATATGACCAGCCTGTAGATCCAAACCCTGTTAAGAGGAATGGTTCTTCTCTACAGAATAGGCAGGTAGGATGTGGAGCCATTTGCCACAAGATATTTTTCAGACCTCTGCTCTGACTGAGATTTGCAGCTGGTGCTCTGTAAGGTGGTACATTCCTCTTATTGCATTGCATGACAAATGCTTGCATGCTGCAGAAATGAGGACCATTTACTGTGTTCAGTTTTGGGCCCCTCGCTACAAGAAGGACATCGAGGTGCTTGAGCGGGTGCAGAGAAGGGCGACAAAGCTGGTGAGGGGCCTGGAGAACAAGTCCTACGAGGAGCGGCTGAGGGAGCTGGGCTTGTTCAGCCTGGAGAAGAGGAGGCTCAGGGGTGACCTTATCGCTCTTTTTAGGTACCTCAAGGGAGGCTGTAGCGAGGTGGGGGTTGGCCTGTTCTCCCACGTGCCTGGTGACAGGACGAGGGGGAATGGGTTTAAGTTGAGCCAGGGGAGTTTTAGGTTAGATGTTAGGAAGAACTTCTTCACTGAAAGGGTTGTGAGGCACTGGAACAGGCTGCCCAGGGAAGTGGTGGAGTCACCATCCCTGGAAGTCTTCAAAAGACGTTTAGATGTAGAGCTTAGGGATATGGTTTAGTGGAGGGCTGTTAGCGTTAGGTTGGAGGTTGGACTCGATGACCTTGAGGTCTCTTCCAACCTAGGAAATTCTGTGATTCTGTGATTTAAATACTTATCTGTTTATACTTGTTTTGATAATTCTCTACCTGGGACTCCTGTACCTGAAGATGTATGCTTCCAGACACGTCTGTTCTGCCACACAGCACCTTCTTGTGCATGTAGTTACTGAACTGGAGAAATAACTATGGGTGCAGCTGCTTGGTTTCAATTCATTATGTTGAATGGAGACTGAAGGCGCAGTAAAATAAAATGTGGGTCTCAGGTCTGCTGAAAGTTCACATGTTTTGGGCCTTATGTGGGCCAGTTAGGTGCTGGGGAGGATAACCATAGGAGTAAAATGGATGTCAGAGAAGGGTATGTGTACTTTGCTCCCAGACCATTCAGGTCCTAGGTGCATTGACCCCATTTGCAAAAACACTATTTCATTATCTCTGGAGACCATTGGGACTGTGCACCTCCTCGGGGGATCAGCACCCAAGAAGCATCTCTAACTTTCATGCCACACAGAGACAGCCAGGATCCTGCCCCAAACTGGTCACAGTGTGGCATAACGGGTACATGTGGGTCATATCAACAGAGACAGTCCATGCCATGTCACCCTGCAGCTGTGGTCACCTGCACTGGAAGCCACCTGAGATCTCTGTGTTTTTTAAGCCTAGGACTTTTTGTAGCTGTTGGAAGGGTGAAGGCAGAGATAATGATATGTGTTCAAGAAAGAGTAAAATGTGCTGTGCAGCTATGCAAAAATTTTAACCTGACATGCTTATTTCACGTAGAGGCACCAAAGACTGCGAGGGAGGGTTAAAACATCAAAAACTGTTATTTCCCACTGGAAAAGAAAAAAATCAGTGAGTGAAACATGTTTCTCAGTGTGAAGCTTTTCATTAAGAGATTGGCATGGTGTGATATGAAAGAAGAAATCAGGGGTTACACTGTTTTCCTAACAAATGAGGATAGTTTTTTTTTTTTTTTTCTTTTTATGCTGAGGCACTTGCAACTCGATTTTCCTCTGTAAAAGTCAAGGTTTGATTATAGTTTCTGCATTATTATTTATAGTATAGCAGTTATACATGCCACGTCCTTGGCTGTGGCATTGCAGTTTGCTCCATCTATGTCTGCTTCCTAAATTTATTGATCTCATTAGAAGATAAAAATGACAAAGATAGCTCATAATACTTCTGAGAAATGTAAAACCATTAGCAGGTCATTGTCAAAGTTATAACATGTCCTTTTAAGCTGCTTAGCAAACTGGTGGCAGCCTATGATACAGGGATTAACCTGTGCCAGGAGTGACTGAGTGGATCGTAGCGGAATGGTTAATATTCAGCCTGCCTGCAAAGATTTGAAGCTGCCTCACAAAATGATACAATGAACTGATAAACAGAAATACATTAAAAACAAAGGGAGCAGAAGTTTTTATTTCCTGTCCTTTATCTTGGTCTCTGGCATGTAAGAAGCAGAATGGGTGATAGAGCTGCAGCCTGAAATCAGAGCTGCTTTTCTGAGTTGCGTTTTGCTCCCCAGGAGCCTCTTGGGCTGACCTTGGTGGAGAACCTATGCTAACATTACCTGAAGAAGGACCTTGAAGGTGTCATCCTAGCATGTAGGACACCTGTAAAACTACACTTTTAGGCATGCATTTTGAGTAATGAGCATTTCAAAAACATGGTACACAGCTGTATTTTGAACTCAGCATTTGGTGCCCCAGACAAAGCTCATTCTATACTGCCCTGTACAGACACTGGTGCATTGGCCATAACACCACTCACTACTTTTGTTACAGGAAAACTATACGGCTGCATTGTTATCATTATTTTTATTCCCTTAGTGAGCTGCCTGACAGTACCTTTTTATTACATCACTCTTTACTGGACTGTTCAGGTTTGCAAAGACCACTGAGAAATTGGGCAGGTTGTCAGATTTGGGCTGGGAGCCTGGATTTCCTGCATTGGTTCTCAGGGATGAGAACAGGATATGTCATTAAGGGAAGGAGGATGTGTGCAGAAAGACTGGTACTTAAGAGGTATCTTTAATATCTTGCCTGTCTCTTCACTCACAACAGAGGGCATGGTATTTGTGTGGTTCAGACACAGTTAATGCCAAATCACTTTGCTGATGGGTTGGACATAAACTGGTGGGCTTTGGCAAAAGAAGTCAGAAGAATCATAGAATGGTTTGGGTTGGAAGGGACCTTAAAGATCACCCAGTTCCAACCCACCTGCCATGGGCAGGGACATCTGCCACCAGCTCAGATTGCTCAGTCCCATCCAACCTGGCCTTGAACACTTCCAGGCATGGGGCATCCAGAACAAGAAGAGGAGAGAAAGAATAGAAACTCAGTCCCCATTGTGTGGTTTTTGGGCACCGTATGATCTGATTTACACCACTGAATTATTCTCTTTTAGGAGCATTTTATATGCACATTCTAGTAACAAGTAAACAAGCTTTAGGGCAATGATGAATTAGCCTAGAAAACAGTTTACAGATTACAGCAGGAGAGAATGAGGATAATAACATTAATCCTTTCAGTTATTCATTCCACTTTTCTACCTATTAATGATTATGTGTTTGTTTTATCTGTTGGGAAGTGAGAATTATCAGGAAGGGGAAGGAGTTGATGCAACTGTGCAATCTCAACAAGACCACATATCTATAAATAAAGTAATAATACTGTTATATTGTCTATGAAACCAAGGTGTTTCTAGGTTAAGTGGTGAATTTCAAATACTTAGAATGCTTCATAACCATGCTGTGTAATTATTAATGAATGTAAGCATTCTCAACCATTAATTGCCCTATCATTTTAGTCCAGTCTGCTAGCGTTTGATTGCAGTAGAAACATTGTTTTCTATTTGATTATCAAAACAATCTTTAAAATTTAAAGGGATATTTTCCAAATCACAGATCTTTTTAATGCTGTTATGGGATGTGGCAAATAAGGAATGAAAAATAAAAGTTATTTTATTAATAAAATTGTGTGAGGGAAGCTGATTCAATTTCCTAGAGGATTCTGAGCTTTAAATCAAAATTATTTTATTCTAATTCAGATTGGAAAATATGAAAACATACTAAAATATAAATTCTTCCATCAAATCTTAAGTCCTAGAGGCTCTGGCTCTGAAGGTCTCTGCCTTGCTGTCACCTCTAGTCACTGGATACTCGAAATTCTTTGGCTTCTGTTCTAAGAGCAAACTGCCAGCCTGGCTTAACTGAGGCCATGCAAAAAGCCAGTGGCCACCGATTTTAATACCAAACCCATGGTAAGTGTTCCAGAGCTAGGGATTTTTCCCAGGGATTTCTACACAGCATCCCATAATCCTTTTTGCTGAATGTCCTTACTTCTGGAGAATTAAGGTAATCTCAAAAGGTTATAAAGAACAGCAAGAACAATTGAAAGTCTGAAAATCCTGCCTGACATTGAAAGATTAAAGAAGCTCAATGTACTTAGATTATCTAAAAGAAGGTTAAGAGGTGACTTGATCATGGTCTCTAAGTCCCAAGTTGAGAAACAGTTTTCCAATACATGGGGATTCTCTAATTTAGCAGACAAAGCCATAGCAGGATCCTGTGATTGAATGCTTAATCTAGACAAGTTCATGCAAGATGTAAAATGTATGAGACTGCAGAAGCTAAGACAGTGATTTTTTCTTTTTACTTTTATTTATTTATTTATTTATTTATAGAGTACTGGTGGAGTTTCAGACATATGAAGATTTTAAAATGTATCTCTGCAAAAAGCTGCTCTAGCTTGACCAGTAATTGCAGGGTTTATGCAGAAGTCCTTGGGTAAAATACTATGGCATGTGTTGTGCCTGAAGGCAACCTATATAACAATCCTAAATTCAAACTATATTAATTGTTTAGTAGTGAATGGTCCCTACTGCTACATAAAATGAGCCTGTATAACATACTAGCATTTATAGTTTTCTAGCTCTAGTGTCAATATTCATGACCTTATCAAAACTGTTTGGTACTTCTGTGTGCTTAGCTCAAAGAAAGGGAAAGCTAGTTAATACAAAAAGGTATTTTTAGCCTTTCTGAAAGCTTCTTAAGCCAATCCCTAAAAAAGAAACAAGGCTATTCTCCAAAAATGCAAATGCTCTGTCTAGAAGCAAGAATATAATTTTCAGTTTTAACTGCTTCATCATTATGTGTCACTCCCTATGTATAGTAAGTGCTGTGTGACAGTTGTTTCTAAGAGACAATCAGGGACTTTTCCAATAACTACATAATTATATTTCATAATACATGTATTTGTGAGCCATGGGGCTTTATGTGTTCAAAGCACTTAGCAGTCTTTAACTAATGCTCACAGCACCTCTATGGGACAGGTAAGATTTTATTATAAAGGCCGACGGTCCTCAAGACAACAAAATGCATTGCTACCAGAGAAAGGAACAAAACTTGTTACCTTATCATTTCTAATTTGCATGTTCAAGTCTCCAAAACAGTGTTATATTAACTAGATAATCATAGGAACATTGTTTGCAGTATTATGCCCTAAAGCTGCATCTCTTGCATTTATCTGCCTCCCACGCTAATGCAAGAGTAATGCTGTGACATTCTACCTAATTTATCTAGATCAACAACATTGGCCTTTGTAGTTCTTACAATGGCTTGACCTTACTTACTGGACTAGTCCAAATGAAATTAAATCACTACATGAAGAGTATTTTTCATTAAAAATAACTGTGAAGAAGCAATGTTGCTGCTTATTTTCAAGGTTTACCTTTATTTTATAGATCAATGGCATTATGATATGGTAGTAATGCCTATAGAGCAGGTGGGACTAAGTGCTTGCTATGCCAAGCACAGTTCTTCCTGTTAAAAGAGTGCTTTATAAAAGGGATGATTTAAGTATCCAATACCAGTTTACTATGAATGAGATCTATGAAAGACCCTCCAAAATATTTAGAGTCTGTTCTTTCCATTTTGTGTGCAGAATGGAAGTAGCACTTGTATGCCAGAGAGGAATATTCTTACATGAGGAACTCCTTTGATCATGGGGCTCAACACTTACCCACAGCTTTTCTCTTCACACCTTGACCCTACATGTCTGGCAGAAGCATTCAGAAGTCACATGTCACATACTTTGAGGGCAATGCATTGTTCAACCATAAATCCTTATTCATAAAAAAAAATTGCGTGCCTGCCAGACTTGAAGGAGGAACATAGAGTCACCTATCCCATCTAGAAACTTTCTGTTGTCATGTTATGCTTTCTTATTAGGTTTTCTCATGAATTTGCTCAAGGGATTGGCAAGGCAAATGTGAATGAGCTAGCTGTGGTAGAGATATGATGGGAAGTAACTGTCTATTAAAAATATGAGGTCCAGCCTGAACTTAGTTTGTCCTGAGTTTTGGGCACTATCGGCAATGGCTCCTTGTTCCTAGAGATTGCCACTATATCTTGATGATTAGGTAGAAAACTACTGAGTAATGGAAAATGGGGAAATGGGAGGATTGCCATGCTTTCACTTCTCAGACTGTCACAAGCATATACTAATGTATTTCAGAGGTGAATGACTGGACAAATAAATCTATACCAGGCCTTCTGAGTATCCATTTTGACCAATTTTGATGGACACTAATCCAAAAAAACTAAAATAAATAAATATATATATATATATAAAAATTATACTGGACTGTCATTATGTAAAAAAAATATATATATATATATATAAATAAAATAAAATAAAAAAGAAAGAAAGGAGAAAAAAAAAAGAAAGAAAGAAAGAAATACCCCCCCCCCCAAAAAAAAAAAAAGGCAACACCAACACAACTTCAGTGTTCAGTACAAAATGAAAAGTAAGGTTCAGTCTTTGTCAGGGAGCGTAGTGATAGGAGAAGAGGTAATGGCTTTAAACTAAAAGAGGGTAGATTTAGATTAGATGTTAGGAAGAAATTCTTTACTCTGATGGTGATGAGGAACAGGTTGCCCAGAGAAGCTGTGGATGTCCCATCCCTGGAAGTGTTCAAGGCCAGGCTGGATGGGGCTTTGAACAACCTGGTCTGCTGGGAGGTTTCCCTTCCCATGGCAGGGGGTTTGGAACTGGGTGATCTTTAAGGTCCCTTCCAACCCAAACCATTTTATGATTTTAATTTCAGGAACAGGAGGGTACACTCAGATATTCTGGTTTGTAATCTATGTGATATATGACGTGATACATGAATGTGTGTGGTAACTGGTGGCAGTTGCTGTGGCCACAGTGGGAAGATGTTCAGGGCAGTGCCACTGCTTCCCTGTCATAGCTTCTACACTGTGCCCTTTGGTGCTACTGAGCCTGAGAAGAGGGAGGGGAATTCAGAGTTTCTGGGTCCTTTTCTCAGTTCTGGTAAATTTGTTCCAGGAGACGGTAAAACTTACTTCTATGAAATGATGTGACCAGGAGGTGGTAAGACTTATTTCTATGAAACGATGTGTCCAATACTTTGTAGTTTGGTTACTTTTTTATTTTTATTTTTTAATTAATTAATTTATTTATTTATTTATTTTTCTGTACTGATTTAATTTAGCCAGGCAGTCAAATTTCATTAATCCTCATCACTTCTTGACACTGTTTTGTGTCGATGTTTGTTCATGTTCTTCTCATTGTACAACTCATCACTTCCTTCTCCTTAATGTGTTGACACATAATTCCTCAACAGCTTTCAGGGATGGTATCTAAACTGGAGGGAAACATGGTCATTTACTCCCTCTTGTCTTGTTTACTTGCTTCAGAAGTACTTGTGCTGACATGAATAGACTTTCCTTGTACATGGAAAGAGGGGATTTTCTGTTTTATTTGTTCTGTACCACACATATTTTCCCCACCCACTTCCTCACTCACTTTTATACATGCTCACACACAGATGTACTTGAACACTATCAAGATTCAGAGAATTTCACTCAGCTTAGGAGAATGTGACCAGTATCTGGGATGAAATGTTTATATTTTCAGCATCACGAGTCATTTCCACCAATCTTACCATCACAGGTGGGTGTTTCTGGGAAGGGTGTTAAAGCACCCATCACTCAGCATTTAGGACACTGAAATAGCATTAGTGAAAGCGGTGCTATGAAGAATTGAGGTGCACCATGTTGTCACAAAATATTTGCTGCCTGTCCAATTTTCTCCCATGTTTTAAAAGCAGAGAAGTGATTTAGCTAATAGGAGATGCAGTTGACTGTGTTTTTCTGCCTATTCCTTTATTGGTAATGTCAGTATGTCTACTTCATTTGCTGGATCTTTTGACTACTACTTTTCATACGGGAATCCACACAGAGATATTTCATGTGATTTTATGAACAGAGGGATTTTTCTGAACCTGCTACATTTTGCTTAAGTGTTGTCCCTAAGCTGTGTGTCTTTGCAGATAGATAAGTGCATCTGCAAGTTTCAAGATGTGCAGTTTCTGTACTACCCACTTGTGGGATGAGTGTGGTGGGGTGAAAGAAGAGAAGAAACAGTCTCCGGCATCAGTAAAGTTTCTGGTACTTCACATCAATA